>NC_086237.1:14530336-14841502 GCF_036321145.2 Pelmatolapia mariae | reverse complement strand
AATAATATTTCTGCATCTAATATCGTAAATACGCTGTACTTTTTGGTGCACATGATGTTTTACCCCATCAGTGGACCTTTAAGTATTTGAATCTAAATATAATAATAATTTAATAATAATTTCAAATAAAATACACTGAAAATCCATTTAATTACTGTACAACACCTGACTCTTGGAACTTACTATAAAATGTTACCAGTTGTTCTGTTTTAAATATATATATATATTTTTAAAACAGCTTTACTGGCTTTGTGTTTATGGCATTATAATATGAAAAATATATTTTTCATATGTATATATATTTCCTTATTTAAATCCTCTTTACCTTTTTTGACTTAGTACATGTGTATAGTAGTAGATGCTGTGACTGACTCCAACTGGAAAGCATGAAAGAGTCATGTCTCTTTTCTTTCCAGTATCTCCCTCCTTCGTCCATCCAGCCTTTCTCTCTGGCTGTCTTCTTTGGCTCCTGCTTTCAGCTCCCCTCTCTCAACATTGCTCCTTTTCTGGCACAGACAATCACATGATGTATCTTTAATCTCCCTATCTGCCTTTCCTCTAACTTTCTCAGCCATATTGTTCTCTTTTTGCATCTCCCTTCATTAAAATTTCTAACTTTCCTTCTTATCTATGCAACCCCTCTTATATTTCCAGCCCCCTCTATCCCCCACCCCCTTGACTTTTCTCTCTCTTCCATCCAGCTGTCAATTTTTGTTTGACATCATCGTCTTATCCTGTATCAAGTTGTCATGGCCTCTGGCACCCCTCTTCCTCTGAACCCTGCCTTGCTCTCCATTTCCTTTACACTTCCACTGCTCTCCAGTGTGCTCCTTCAGCAATCTTCCTTCTCCTCTTTCACCTTCTCTTGAGTCTTCACCTTCTTTATCTACCTTTTCCTTCATCCTGCACCTCCATCTCCTATCCTAAAACCATCAGCCTGTCCTCATCTCCCTTTCAGTCACAGTCTGTACTTTTTCCTCTCTGTGCTTCTGTTCCATCATTTAATCATCCTCTGTTTCTTTTGTTCATCTTCCCCACTGCTCTGCTCATACAATTCACATTCCTAACCTCCATCACTCTGCCATTGTCGTGTCCTCTTCTTCATCTTCTTCCAGCTTCACCCCACACTCGCTGTATTTCTAATACACTTCTCCAGCTTCTTCTGTCTCTGTGTCACACCCTCTCCTGTCTCCTAGCATTTTCTTTTCCCATTCTGCCCTCCCCGCCTTTCTGCGTTCATCTTATTTGCTTCTGTGTCCTTCCTTTTCTGTCTACTTTCATTCCTTCCTCTCTCTACTTTGTATCCTACATCCTTATTTTGGACACACTTCTACACCTTCTGTTCTGTGTTTTGTGATCTTTCTATCTTGATTTTCTTACTTTTCCACTCAGCCTTGTTTTTTTTTTAATCTTTCATCAAGCCATCTAACAGATCTTCATCCATTTTCCTGTAGCCTGTCACTCCACTCGTTTCTGTTTTTTTTAACTCGACCTCTCTATTGTCAGTCTTTCTCTTCTACTGGCTTTAAAAAAAAAAATCTTCCAATATCTCTTGTCCACACTCTCTCTCACTTTGTCTTTAATTTTCTTTCATCTTTATTCAGGAGGAGGAGTGTACCCCTCCAACTAGTTGCTTTCTCTCTGATCAGTTTTACTAATCGTCTACTCTGTGGATTAGACTACTCTGTCTGTTCCCCGTTCTTTTCTTTCCACATTCATCCTTCTTCCATTTTATCCAGTTTCCTTTTGTTTCTCCAGTTACTACCCATCTTCTTTTTCTTTCTACTGATGTCATCTTTGTGCTTCTCACTGAGCGGCCTGTCTTTCTCAACCCTTTTATGCATATTTTTCCTTATTAATATTAAAATTTCCACACTTTCTGTTCTCTTTCTATTACACTCATTGACCTTTACATATCTCTATCTCAGAAAGACATATGCAAATGTAAGTATAAATTATACCTTATTGGTCATGCTTGGGAAGAAGCTTCCTATCCTTCTTCATCATTCCCTTTTCCTTCATCTTCATAATCCTTTATTTTCCTCACCACTACCTTTGTCATCTTCCTACATTTGTGTCCTCCACCTGGATCTCTCTCTCTCTTTTTTTAAGCAGTCTTTTTGCTCCCTCATCCCTTCAGTTCACCATCCTTTCCTTCACCCTACTTCTTCATACTCTTATACATTTGTTTTTCTATTCAGCTTTAAATTCTCCCTCTCATATCTTCTGTTTCCTCTTCATTTTTTCAACCTTTCAGTTCAGTCAGTCAGTACTGCTGCTCCCATCCATCTGCTTCATCCCAAACAAGCTTGACGGGGGTTTGAGTCTGAGGACTGTGCTGGTCTGCCATCATTTGTGTGCCTACCTTTATTTCTCTTTGGGAGGAGCCCAGCCCAACCAGTCTGTCTTCCGCTGTTACTTGTCTTTTTTTTGTCCTAGTAATGCATTGCAGGGTGTGGTAACACAGTTTGTTCCCACGCAGCTTTTGCATGTAGGTTTTGTAAGCATTAAAACAAAAGTTGGTCCTCCTGTACACATTTCTTTCCACGCCACAACTAAAACCATCCAGCAGGAGTGTGTGTGTGTGTGTGTGTGTGTGTGTGTGTGTGTGTGTGTGGGTTGGTTGAATAAAAATAAGGGCGTGTGTACTCTAAATGTAGTTTTGTGGTTAAAAATATATTTAAAAACAAATAAAATAAAAATACTTGTTTTTGGCTCCAGCAGCACACACGAGCCTGATGCAGCGTCTCTAGCCACCAGGGGGCACTAGACAACAACATGAGAGTCCATCTTTCCATGTTTTGGTCTCGGTGTGATATTTTTGTAGCTGTCATGTTCACAAATTGAGCTGCAACTTTGTAAAGTCTGCATGCTCTCTCCGGTTTTATCTACTGCGTGGACTTGTACTCCGCCCCCTCCCTACTGCACCGGATCCCGTCAAGAGCACCATTTAATGACATTTACTGTACATTACTGTGTTTGCTTTCCAACAGGACATGTGCCCGAAGCCAATTTACTGTATCGCAACAGCTCATTGCTTGCTCGGTCCATTTCATGTGCACTCCGCAATCTCCTCTGGATTATAAAAGTGCTTATTTATGGTTTGATAAGCACAATTATTCCGCCGGGCCAATGTGTGCTTCGAATTTTTAAAACAAACTGCACAAGAAATCGAAGTTTATTCATCACGACGATTTGACATCCATACAGCAGCCTGTAATATCCTGCTGAAGAGCGAGTGGGGCTGCCGCACTCTTATCTTCAGTGGAAAGTGTTTTTTGTTTTTTCTCACAGTAGTTCAATCTGTCTGTCACTCTGGTGTTACTGGGCAAGCACACACACACACACACACACACACACACACACACACACACACACACACACACACACACACACACACACACACACACACACACACACACACGACAGAAAATCGTCTCCGTAGTTACTGATGAGATTGCAGCTACTTTGGTTGAGCATACAGTCCACACCACACGGGTCAAGTATTGTCCTTTATTTAAAGAGCTTTGATAAGGGCTGAATCATCTATGAAACGCAACAGCGCAGCAGGACATGAAATATCGACCGGAGATCAATGCCCTCGTGTACAGTAACCACCCTCCATTTGAAATGTCAAACATTACTGACTATAAGAAACTTCTGTTATTATTATTCTTGTTGCTTCCCTCAAGAGGAACATCAGCAGTAGATTTTAAATCACACTGTACAAGGAAATGAGCTCCTTGCTGCTGAGCATGGACCCCCCACCAGCTGTGAGGTCCACCAGGTTACTTGTAATTAGTCTCACTGAGACCAGTCTGAGAATAGATGAACTAATAAGAGAGAACGGGGGCCTTAAAGTCACGGAGCTGGCAGACTCTGTAGGCTTTGAATCTGGAGACCAATTTTATATGTGAAACTAAAGAGAAAGTGTATTGCGAAGAAATTACAGTGAAGTAAGATTTCTTTTTTTTTAATCTTGAAAAGAGAAAAGAAACTAACTCTGTTTTATCTGCTATGTTTTTCTATAAAGGCTGGAAAAGACTTGACTCTGTGCAAAGGTAATTTTTATACTTCAGGCAATCTTGAACAGGACCCAAATGTTCTAGTCTTTAAGCTATAAACAGCTTCTGCAGGTGGTCTTATATATTGTCTGCTGGGAGTGCACTACTCCAGGGTGCACTGTTCACCCAGCTGAATGGTCTGTGAACGCACATTAACCCTTCAATATCATCCATTCTTGGAAAAAAAAATAAAGGGATTTAAAATAGCAGAAACAAAACCAAACCCATGGCTAATATGTGATCTGACTGTGAAGCAGAAACAAAAAGGTTTCGTCTCTGGTGATCTGGATCAGATTTTAAAGTGTCTTCGGCTCCTGGCTCCATCTCATATTTGCTTTCAGGCGTGAGAATTGCAATGAAATTTCCAATCTGACTCTTGTGTCTTTGCCAAAATATGAAACTGTTCCTTCAATAAAGCCTTTCCTCCCGGTGTCCTTGCAATAAACCATGCAATATTAACTGGCCTTGACACAGGCAAATGACATACTGCCAATATGACTGTAGCTACACACGCCTGTGCTTTCCCTGCTACAACTTCTGAAAATGCTCTTTTAAGAAAAAAAGAAAAAAGACTGCTTGCCGTGATGTAACTATCACAAGCCAGTGCAAGTCAAAAGGAAAGTTGCTGTGCGTCATCAAACATCCTCAGCAATCATGTCTTACGTAGGACTGTTTGGCTGACATGGGTCCACTGAACTGCTTCCACCTGGTGCAGCTCCTCTGTCAGTGTTTAATAAAGTGACTTTAATAGCTTGGTGCTCTGTGTCAGCTTGAAGGAGACCCATTGACTACCCCGAGGAAGCTGTAACCAGGCAACTAAAAGAGGCTGTGGTCTTTTTCTCAATCAAAGAAAATGGAAGGCCGGACGCAGAGGCCAAGACCCTATCTATCTATCTATCTATCTATCTATCTTTTCATGCACGCAACAGAAAATTGTGAGGACAACCTGGCTGACACCAATCAGGGAGTTGCTATTCCAAGCTGTCAAGTCTGCTTGCATTATGCAAGAAGGAACTGTGTGTGTTATTTTGAATAGTACAGAAGACACATAGGTAAATGAAGGCAAGAAATATCTTGCAGTCTACAAAGAAAATTTCCAGATGTATTTTAATACCGGAGACACGCAGAATTGTATTCTGGAGGTGGTCATGTATTCACGCTGTCATGGTGTCTGTGCTAATAAGCAGATGAAACTGGGAACCGTCACTAGAGATAAAGCTTCCCTGCAAGATCTGATGAACACAAGGTGGGAGGACCATTAGGGCAATTCAGCAGAATGATAAGGGAACAAGAAAATATTGACCTAGCCGATCTATGTGTTTGACCTGTAAATGAGTAGCCTACATGTCTAACGGATGTCGGTATTTACATAACACCAGGACTGGGATTCGAAAGTCAGCAGCTGGTCTTCCTTTGACCTTTTCATCTGCCTAAGTCTAAAGATTAGTTCTTTCTCAGCCGGGATCAGAGGTGTCATTGACTTTGTCTCATGAGATTGCAGCAAAGAGTACGAGCTGAAAAATCATTCTGTAGCACATCTATATTGTAATTCTTCACAAATCCTTTGGCACAGGCAGCACAAACCCCTCAGATTTCCACTGTAATATTGATCCTCTTGCTATGAATATTGACACAAGGTAAAGCAGGATGAATTATACATCATTCTCACTGTTGAAAGGAAAGCAAGAATATGACTGAGGAGAATTGAAATGCTCAAAACAACAGCTTGAGCAAATCTCTGGCCAACTAGTTCACGTTGTTCCTGTGATCTGGAGAGATTTTCTTTTTTTCCCTTTTAAAAAAAAAAAAAAAAAAAAAAAAATGAGAATCTCTCTAAATTAAAATGCACAGAGCCAAGATCCCAGTCTTCCTGGAACAGCTCGACTGACAAGGAGAGACTGGCCCTGTGGACTCATTAAGTATTTGTCTCCAGCTGAGCTTCATTTCATAGTGCAGTAATGTGCTTGTAGACTGGGTTACAATGGGTAACAATGTAACCCAAAAAAAAGGGGGGGCTAATTTAGGTTCCACTCGTTGTCAAGTGCCACTGGAGTTTGCAACTACCTCCGGCATCTTGGGTCCTTTATTGCAAGGGGGGGAATGAACACTTCTGCTTCACTCGGCTGGTGTTCTGAAAGGAAACACAGACTAGAGGAGTGAAATATGGGAAAGGAGAGGGGATTGGAAGTCAGCAAAGGGCAGCACAGGCCAGCAGAAGCATGCAGTCAATTATGCTGACAAGGACCCGAGAGCTCTCTTCAGGGCTAAGCTGCCTTTTGGAAAACAGCTTGGCAGGTGAACAGGTTTGGCTCTTTGTAAAGTGTGAAAACATCTTACACTCGACCTCCTGAAATATCATAAAAGCTACAAGGCACCTGGCAGCAAAAATAAAATTAATAAAAAATTTAAAAAAAAATCTCCCTTCTCCATCTCTCGCAGTTGGTCTTTGATCTTCCTTTCAGACAGGACGAAGCATGAGCGTTAGCAGGCATTCCCCGAATATGAATATTCAGCACTAATTCCCATTGATCTCTCATACACTTTCCTCCCCTCCCCGTGCTGTTTAACATCTATTGCACCAAACACAACACTGATTTATTCAACACTACGAGCGCATCTAAAATGTGTTGTGATCTCAGACTTCCCCTCCTAAATAATGCACACAGAGGCAGCACACAGAATTTGACCTCAGAAAGAAACAAAGAGTTTGAAATATTTAATATTTAGAAGTTGAAGGGTTTGGAGGGTTTTTTCCCCTATGTACACAATATAACACAAAAAAGATCATATCAAACCAGTGCTAACTGACCAGCCTTCTGGTCAAAGGGTAGCATTTACTTTCCTGGGTAACTTGACCTGCAAGGTGACAGCTTCAAACCAGCATGTAAAGCAAGGCAGAAACAAAGAAAAGAGAAAAAAAAAGTCAGTACAAGAGCTAAACATGAACCAAATATTACAACAACACGTTTCCTAGAGATACTTTCTATCGTGCTATGCTACACAGTGCTTTTTATTGCACACCACACGCTATAACTGTGCTTTATCTTATATACAACGGAAGGAGCCCGCTCTTGTCCTTTACTGCCAATTCTATTTTGTTTTATTGCGATTGAGAAATGGTGGCCGTGTCGCACATTTTATGACCCCCCTACACCCCTAAACATCTGTATATATGCACACGGGAGTATGGACGTGTCAAACAACATGAAATGCATGCAGCTTTTGCCAAGGTTCTCTGCAAAAGACCATTAAAGCGACGACGGTGGCGGGTTTAGGTAATAAGAAATGCATTAAAATGATGCCGGTAAGTCCTCTGCCTAGAGCTACATCTAATGCACAAATGTTCCCTCCTTCGGTTGTATTCTAAGCTACTCTGTTGATAATCATTTACACGTTGCGGTTCACAACCCCTCGATGTTTTCGTCATCACTATTAACACCAAAAAAAACCAAACAAAACGCAAAACTGAAAACAACATTTGCTGCTCCGCGACCCATCCGCCTTTTTTTGTCCTTCCAGCACTCTCTTGGGGTTCGCCACATTTAGAGCAGGTGGAAGTGTTAAAGCCAGACAGCTAATATGCATTTAAACATGATTTCCAAGCAGATCATTGCAGAGAGAAAACATGGTGTAACAGAGTAAAAAGGCATCTCCTCTTTTTTTTCTTTTCTTTTTTTTAATATATGCGACAGCACGTGGGGGAAAAGACTATACGTACTGTAAGTGTCCTGTAAACCTGTCCAACCTTTGCACCATCACTGCATTATCTCTTTCCTCTTACATGTGGACTCATACTGATTGGAGGGCAACCTGCCATCCTGCTTAGGGCTCTTCAGCCTGCTCCTTCTGGACTGCCGTCCTGAGGTTTCTACCTTTTTCAAATGTCAAACCAAGAAAGAAAGAAAATCTCTGGAGAGTGACACAATGAAGGCTGAAGAGCACCAGCTGCTTTCTTTGTCTTTCAGTAAAAAAAAAAAAAAAGAAAGAAAAAGAGGCATGGATTTACGTATTGTTGCTGACAGAGCCATTGCTCAAAATCGACCCCTTGGTGACCTCTGTGCTGACGGTGGAGAGCGGCACGCTCTCGTACCTCTCCACCACGCCCCAGCAGCGGCAGCGCAGCAGCGTGGACTTGAGCTGTTTCTGGAAATTGCTGTTGAGGAAACCGTAGATGATCGGGTTGACGCAGGTGGAGATCATGGCAGTGAGGTGGCACAGCGAGAAGATGATGTCATGGCTGCAAGACGGGATGAGCTCGTGGTGCCAGTCAAACACCGTGTTGAAGACGTTGAGGGGGAGCCAGGAGAGGGCAAAGGCCACGACTATGGCGACTAACATGGCGTTGATCCTTGTGGAGCCCTTGTTCTTTTTCTGAGTGGTGTTCTTGCCGCGGTCCACCATGTCCTTCCTCCTCCTCAGGCGAAGGTAGACGTGCAGGTAGCAGACCATGATGAGGACAAGAGGGAGGAAGTACTGAAAGACGAGCAGGGAGGTGAAGTAAGCTCGCCGTTCCTTAACTGACGGCCACTGCTCCATGCAAATAAAGTTGTCATTTATTGGGAGTGGAGTGCTGAAGTTTTGAAAAGGCAAAATGAGTACGTTGTAGGAAAGCAAAGGCACTGAGATCATGCAGGCCACAATCCAGGTGATAGCCACAGCCAGGTAGGACTGGGCTACCATGGGTTTCCATCCTGTTGGGTGGACGATAAGCTGGTAGCGCTCCATGGCGATCAGAACGAGGGAGAAGATGGAGACGGTGACTGATATACACTGGATGAAAGGTGTGAGCTTGCAGAGGGTCTCTCCTAAGATCCAGTGGTCCATCAGTGTGTAGATAATAGTGACCGGCAGGCATATAATGCACGTGAGAATGTCTGAGCAGGACAGATTGACAATGAAGATGTTGGTCACGTTGTGCATCTCTTTGTGCCGTGTGATGACAAACACCAGGCAGGAGTTTCCAATGAGCCCCACTGCCATGACTGTACTGTAAGCAATGATGAGTAACGTGGTGCCACTCACCGACAGCGAGCAGTCCTCGGTCGAGTTCCACGGTATCTCTTTCCACGAGGCTTGGTTGTGATTGGTGCTGTGCTGCAGCTCCATGGCGATGGTTTTCCCAGGCTCGCTTCGAACACGGAGGACCAATCGAACCAGATTGTTTTGCAGCACCTGCTGTAATTATTTTATGAATGATATTTGAATTTTGAATACGAGTTTTCCCTAATCCTTAAGCTCAGCCAGTCTTTAAAGCAGTCTTCCTTTGTGGCCTGGAAAAAAGACAGGAAAAGAAATGTGCAACCTTTAACAAAATTTTCCATCATTGGAGTTTTTTTTAAATTTTCACAGTAATGGAATTTTAAGAAATGAAGACGTCGGTTTATTGCTCAAATTTAAATGTAGCAACCACAAACACACCAGCACGACAGGAAATTGACCTTCGCTCTCTAAAAAGCTCATTTTACTCATTAGAACTGATTGCCATGCGGCAGGATAGGATTTTAAAATGTGCAGCGCATCAGGATGCCATTCCACAAGTGTCTTTTTAAAAAAAGTGTGTTCAGTATTGGAGATTCAACTTCGCACGCAGCAGAGGTAGTTTCCATATAACAAAAACAGAAACTGATGAAGGGGATAATTAATCTCGCTATGCAGATATCACGAGCAGAACACAGACCCCCACTTTTTTTAAAATTATAAATCTCTTTGCATGCAGGCAATGAGAATAAATGATGCACTGATGAAATATCATCAAGAGAAAAAGCACAGATCTAGGTTTTTGCGGCGTCGCTGTAATGGCATGCTGCTTCAAATTTCCATCACAATAACAGTGATAATGACTGCTCCTTCAGAAACAATCATCCCCCCCCATCACTCTTATCAAGTGATGGGAATTTATTCTGTCCGTAACAGCTTTCATCGTCACTGAACATTCACAGAAGCCTCACAGCCCTTACAGTTCCCGAGAAACGGCTGCACTGGAAAACAGCAGAAATACAATTCCACTCCACCAAGGCCAAGAACTTCTGAGTAGTGTGTGTGTCCGCATGTGTATAATTATCGTAAGTGCGTATGCACAGCAGTAAAAAGAGCCCTGATTAACCGAGATGTTTGCCCACAGCTCAGTTCCCTAGAAAACAGTTTTGCAAACATGCTGACAGAATTAAATCACCAAAGGATGGAAAGTATTTATCATTTTTAATTGAGCACTCCTTAACAATGATAAATGTTGACAGGTAGGACATTAATTGCTCGTGGCTGTCTCTATAATGAGCCCTGATGTCCTATTAGAATGTGTCGCTTCGTCTGCGGTAATCACAGATAGAACCAGAATAACTCAGGTACATACTTGAACTTGGAGGCTAAAATGACTTGAATTCATTTGTGGTACACAATCTTTTTTTGGGTGCCAAACTTACTCAGTCTGACTCGGTTTCAACGCATATGGCCGACATGTAGCCAAGATCCATCCTTCAGAGCCTTGATGCAGAATATTTATGACAGAATTTAGACTTGTGAAGCGATGCAGTGCTTCCCGTTGTGCGGTGTCTGCAGGCGGAGGAGTAGAAGCAAAAGTAACTAGGAATTTTGCTAAAAGCTGACATTAGATTTCATCCTTAATGTGTAAATTATACAGATTATTTCCAGATTACACAAAAGTAGGAAACCTGCAGGGTGGGGAAACGATAAAAATAGTCTGAATTGGAGGAATGTGTGAAGTCATTGCAGAAAAAAAAAAAAAAAAAAAACACAGAAGGAGAAATTATATCTTGTGGGGATTTGTCTCGAAATAGAGATGAATGCAAAATGTAGATTCCCCCCACCCAGTGTTGTTATCCCTGCTCTGTCACCAAACCAAACAACTTTGCCAAGACACAAAGTCAGCACAGGAATTATTACAGAGGCTGAAACGCATAAATCAATGAAAAGTATGAGTATGATAGTATGATTGTGTGCGTGTGTGTGCGCGCGCGCCCTACCCTCGGTCTTTGTAGCTCTGTCCTGGATCCACTGTCCCTCTGCAGCTGTGCGTCTGCTCGCACTTGGGCGGACTTTCTCAGCTCCGGACAGGTGAAGGAGACCTCTGTTGGTAGGTGCCAACTGCTTTTCTGTCCGGGGGGGGGGGGAGACGCGTCAATCATTTCCACATCACAAACCGTTAAATGTCCAATATAAAGCTCCACTTAGACTTTAAGCATGTCATTTTGGAGATCAGTCTGACCAGGGGGAAAATATTTCGAGGGAAGGAAGGAAATCCCACTGGACTGGGGAGACCGACAAGCGACGGGAATTGACAATCTCAGCGCGAGCGATCAGGTTATTAAAAACTCTACGCGCAAGAACGCACGAGCCTACAGAGAGCCATCACCTAGAAAAAGGTCATTAGAGCTTTCTTTTAGCATATGATGAAAAATAACTAACCTTCCTGGGAATTTTAATTACTCACTCCCATCGCCACCTGCAAGAGTTAGAGGCAAGAGGAAATGGCACACTAATTAGCCACCGTTTCTTACCGAGTCTTATTTCTTCCAGGACTTCTTCGCGCCGCTCTGCATCAAGTGAGACAAAGCTGAGAGTTTGTGGTCGAGGAGGAGGTAGGTGGTGTCCTGCCAGGACCACTGGTAGGAGCTGAGATGTCTCTTAAAGCGACCTCATGCCTCACACTCGCAGGCAGAGATGCGACTGGGAACATCTTACATAATAAGTTCTCCGTGGTTGGCACGCGCGCACGCAGGCGTGCGCACTCACGCGCTCTCGCACACGCACGGGGGCCAATGGGGAAATTCAGCTGTTTGATATATGGTTTGGTTCAGCCAGACCGACGCTGGCCGTACCCACCTGAAGCCTGGAGACATGTATTAGTGACATCAGATGATCCGTTTTTGTTTCTTGGAAAAGGGGCACGCGGAGGTTTCTCGTAACGACGTCAGCTTTCATGTCTCCCAGATGAGGAATTGCCGTAATATCACAGTAATTTTATATTCATGTGTTATTTTTTAGCGCATTTTAAAAACCAGACAGTGCTTGCTGTATAATAATAAAGTACAGAATGAAATCCAGTACTGTGCAAAAGTCTTGAGCCGGTCGTCCCTTTTTTGTGTTTGGCTTCCTGTGAGCCTGAGTTTCTGCTAATTCTTTAAAGTGGTCTTGATCAATGGTTCTCCAGGCTTTCTGAAACTATTTCAGAGTTTTTCTTTGGACACTGGCTGTTTTTCAGTCTTGTGAATTCAGCCCTTGTTCCTGACCTTTTTCCAAAGAATGTTTTTTCCCCTTTTTTGTTCACTTAACCCTGACTTATGAAGCATTCAAGCATAAAAAAAGGTGATTAACTTAAGGGATGAACCAGTGTTTTGTCCACACATAACAAGAAATTCAGCAAAGGTGTAGTTTTAAAAATTGTAACTAATGGACTTTGTTACGAGCAGCCTGTCACAAAACACGTAATTTGTTCCCATTTCTTTAGTTGAATCTATAAAAATATATATCAGTGATAACACAGTTTGACAGGTATAAAAGAGTATTTTTACACCAACAAAGCAATACACAAATAACAACTAGGCAAAAAAGTTGGCATATCTCACCATGTGCTTAAAAACTTTGAGGGGTAGCTTGACAACTGGAGGACAAAAGAAGAAGTGGCAGGTGTAAAACACACAGAAAACTGTTGACAGCAGATAAACAGTATATGAAAGTCACCTCCTTATGAAGAAAGTGTCTACAGTCATCTGTAAAACATGGTGGACACTCGGTCATAGAGACTCTAAACCAGGGGTCCCCAACTCCAGGCCTCGAGGGCCGGTGTCCTGCAGGTTTTAGATCTCACCCTGGGTCTACACACCCGAATCACATGATTAGTTCATTACCAGGCCTCTGGAGAACTGCAAGACATGTTGAGGAGGTAATTTAGCCATTTGAATCAGTTGTGTTGGATCACGGACACATCTAAAAACTGCAAGACACCGGCCCTCGAGGCTTGGAGTTGGGGACCCCTGCTCTAAACGTTTCTAATGCAGTAAAAGCATACATGGATAGAGTGTCATGGATTAGCCTTTCCAAGAGTCTGAACCATATTATTATTGAAGGGGTGCTGGATCATCTCAACAGTGAACGTAACGAAAAGCAGAAACATCCAAAGAAGAGCTTTGAATGTCCTTCAAGAAGCCTGAAGAATTATTTCTGAAGAGTACTTAAAGACATGACAAGAAAGCGTAGCTAAGAGAATTCAGGCTGTGTTGAAGAATAATAGTGATCATAGCAAGTACTGACTTTCAAGCTTGTTAGAATTGTATAAATTCTGTTTTTGTCCTATATGCTATGTTGCACACGTTTCAATGAATCACTGCACTGCACCTATTTCCCATTATAAATAAATGAGGGGTGGTTGAAGAGTTTTGTACGGTACTGTATATCATAATTGTGCTTTTGTTTCCGTATATGGAACTGAGAAATTCAGGCACAGATTTCACTCATTATAGTTCTGCAGAATGAATTTTGGATTGATGTGAATGTCAGCGTCTAATGTGCCTACAACTTTCTGTGTGTTATGTCCCCAAAGCCAGTGAGACGCATCTTAAAATCATCTGCTGCCAGAGTTTGATAATGAATACTGATAGACACTGGCTGCATTAAGACATAAGCTGACTTCCCCATTAGTTATAAAGATCACCAGCCTTTGTGATTGTCTGTGAGATGTCTCAGATCTGCATATCTGCTAACCACCCAGGGGCAATGTTCTCTGAATCTGCCATATGCACCTATCACAGGCTTTTCTTCACCCAAACCGACTGAAGCATCATCACGAATAAGCTCGCAGCTCTGATCCCTCTGCAGCTAACACCTAGAACTATTTTAAACCCTTTTTTTTTGCACCTCCCTTGCTTGTGCAACAGATTCTTAACTGCATCTTCACACTGTCCCCACACATTCCTGTATGAAGAGGAGCCTGTTTGAGACAACAGTAATAGCTGTTTGTCTGAGAAGCAGAACTGTGTAATGACTTGCCACCAGAGCTCTGTGGGTGTTTACTCGACATAGAGACACGGGTTTCAAGTCACTCAAGACGACAAATCTATGCACATATTTTTCAGAGGAGAGCAGGACTGCTGAAATGAAAAAAAAAATGCTCCAGGACTGCAATATTGCTATATTATTTGGCCGCAGTCGCCCTTTCTCTGTGCAATCAGCGCTGCTGTCAGTCACATTTTGAGTTTTCTTTGAACTGGAGCTGTTTTGATGGAAGGAGAAGAAGAAAACACTTCTTGGAGCAAATCTCTAATGTCTAGACAGTTGTGCACTGTTATGATATGAAATTGTGTTTCCTGACCGCGTGTGTCCACCATGTCGGTTTGATTGAAAAGCGACAGCTTGATTCGGTAAGAGGAAGTGTGGCCGGTGAAGTCTGTGCAGTCTAAAAAGACTTCTAGTGGATAAGGGAACATTGCTTCTCCAGCCAAAAATGCTGTCGCAGTTCACAGTGCACACAACCAGAAAGCAGGGGGAGGTTTGTTTCACATGACATGATAAGGTAGAACAAGAAACAGACAACATGTTCTAAACATTTTGGAAACATCATCTTGCTGTCACTTAAAAGATTTAAGCACTCTTTGATCACTTACTGCAGTTGGTACACAATATCTGCTATTTAGTCCCCCTGTGCTTGTACACAACACTTGATTCAAATAGGGCCCTATTTGGACAGAAAGCTTATATTACATAAGGTATGTGTACAAGTGTGTGTAGTTTTTAACACTAGCAAGTTAAAACAAGGAAGGAAGGGTGGTGCTGTGAAATGTCACACTTTGCTCAGTTGCATTTGTATGTAGGTATGTAAGGAAAGAAAGAAAGTCATACTGCTGTGCAAGGCAGTCTGATAAATGAAACTAATCACATCGACAGATTACTTAGACATGCACTTTATTACTAATAGCAAAATCCCACATAAATCAGAAACTTAATAACTTAACAAAATAATTTAAGATATTAGACTACAGCCTAGGTTCAAATTAGAGTTTAATTGAGCTTTAAATGGTGCTCAGGCCCATTATCGAATTGCCACTTCACTGTGTTGGAGGGGTTTGTGTGTTCCAGTGATCCCAGGGGGTGTGTTGTTGGGGGCTTTTGTGCTTGCCCCCTGATAGGGTCTCCAAGGCAAACTGGTGGTTGTGCCTTAGCCCATGGGACCCAGCTGGATGCAGTCTGAAGAAAAGACATGGACCACCCTCCTGTAGGCCCACCACCTTCAGGAGGTGCTGTAGGAATTGGGTGCAATGTGTGTTTTGCAGCATCCAAGGGCGGAGACCTGGCAAATCTATTAATGCTGGCCAGGGGGACATGAAACGTAACCTCTCTGGCGGGGAAGGAGCCTGAGTTCGTGTCTGAGGCTAGATATAGTCGGGTTCACCTCAACACATGACTTGGGCTCTGGAACCAGTCTCCTCCTTTAGACTTGCCCTTGATGAGGTTGGAGGCAGGGGTGGGTATTCGTATCCCCTCAGCTTGCCGGTGGATGAAAGACCTATAGGGGCGCAATTAGGAGGAACAGCCTGCCTGATCTGAACCGAGTCAAGTTCTGTGCAAATCACAGTTTGTGTATATGGAAAACCATGTCCGAATATAAGGATGTCTATAAGTGCACGAGGCACCAGGACGCCCTAGGTCACAGATTGATGATTGATTCTGTAATTCTATCATCAGATCTGCGACTATATGTTCCGGACAATCAGGTGAAGAGGAGCTGATGACCACCTGGTGGGGAGTTGGTTCAGGTAGTGTTAGGTTTATATTGTTGATTGTCATTTATGCTTAGAAATATATACTCATATATGCTTAGAGTTTTATAATCGATTGCATATTGAAAGAATGTCTCATCCTAGGAGGTCTGTAACAACCCTGTGTAGCGTGAAGAGGGGAGTACGTTCACTCCTCTTCAGAGTGTTCTGGCATAGATCACCCACCTCCTAGGGTCATGAGAGAGGTTGTATCTCCTCTTGCTGATATATGGTATAGCAAACACACGTATATCTGTTCGAGTGTAACAGCCTTATGTTTAAGTGAACTGCTGGACTCCCTGGCGCCAGCAGGTGTGGGGAGTCTTCACAGAGTCACATCTTGACCCCCCCCCCCCCCCCCACACACACACACACACACGCATGCCTATACGTACACACAGACAAGGTACTCTTTGTTCACATGTATGCCTATGTAAGACGTCATATGTTAATGAACTTATTTATATTCATGTAACCTCAATAAAGAACAGTGCTACGAGGGAGCAGACGAGAGCGACTGGGGTTCGAGCGGAAGGAACAGCGCTCGTCACAGTTCTCTCCCTCGTGCACGAGTAACACAAAGCGCTCTGGTGACTTGCGTCTTGCTTTTGCTGTCATAGTAGAATTGTCTTGGCGTTCCAGCAATAGGGGTTTGTGCTAAACAGACCCATCAGGTAGCGTGGGAGAATGCTAGTCTGATGTTCTGAGACACCGACATGTATAGTGAGGGTTTGCTGGGAATGCCCGCCAGAGGTCCAGCCTGTGAAATCTTTAACTTTCTGACTGACTGGGAGAAGTTGGACAGTATTCCAAAAGAGACTGGGGACACAGATCAAGAATGGATTGTAAGGTGGCTGGTACCTCTCGTGGTGGTAATCCCCAAACTAGATGCAAGACATCAGAGCTGAAGGGAGCTATTAAGCTAAAGGAGTCCTATCAGGCTTGGCTAGCCTGTGGGACCTTGGAGGCAGCTGACAGATAGAGGCCAACCGGAACGTCGCACAGGCAATAGCTGAAACAAAAACTCAGGTGTGGGAGGAGTTCAGTGAGTGAACTCCTCCCACACCTGTGGAGGCGTGTGGACTGTGTGCATGTTTAAACAAAATATAGAGAAGAGTGAGAACTAAATAAAGTTTCATGTAAATTTTAAGATCTGATGCTAAGGATGACATCCGATATTTCTTGCCGATAGCTTATCACTAACAGTGTGCTTATGAATATGTGATGATTTATGAGGGTGACCGGACCACTCTGGGCCAAGTTGTTGTTCCAGGTCCTTATCGCTTTGAGATTTTGCATCTGGCAGATTCTTGGCGGGACACATGGGAGTCAAAGTCTTTGAACAGACTGCTGATGCATTTCTTCTGGCCCGGAGTAAAATCAATCGCAGCTTGAGCACGCTGCGTGCACAAACATACTTCTAGGCACCTTTTTATAAGTGTGACACTGTAATCCGCTTAATTGAGAGGTTTCCTTAAATCAGCCTGCACATGTTCAGAACAGAACAGAGGTCTACAAACCTCCGTTTACATGATTGTGCAACTCCTGGCACGACCAAGCTATTTCAAGCATCTCTCTTTCCTGCTGTGTGTCTCCTTTATCTTTTACTCAACCTTATTCTTATTAACCTTGTTAGCGTAATAAGCGGTCTCGTAGTGCTGATACTGTCTAATCTGTAAGACTAAAAGGAATTATGATTGTTTGTTCCACAAATGACGCTCAAGGTACTAGAGACACCGTGTATCGATAGTGACACCGCTGTAAATTTGAACACTTCTTCATGTTTACCTTTCACACACGTTTCAGTCAGATTAGATCAAGGTCTTTCTTTTAGGGAATTAGTTTATGGCCCTGTTTACAGCTCACCTATGATGTAAGCATGAAATGATCAGGACAGAACGGATCAGTCACTCATGTTACAGCAATATTGTTCCATGCCAGTATTTTATATTGCAGCACATATTAGTTAGTATAAATAAATCCATATGTCAGGCAGTGATAAGGAACCTTATGCATACATGTATGTGCTGATTTTGTAAAGTGTGATCTATGCACTAATGAACTAAAAGCTGTCCTACTACCCATGCTGTCATTCAGAGATGGGGAAATTGAACTTTTTGAGAAAGTGGGATGCTGACTGTTTTTTAATTACAGTCTTTTTATATGCATCTAAATTAAATTTTTGTTTTTTGACATTATGAGAAATGAAATACTTGATCACCTTTCATATATAATAGTGTCATAAGTGAAGATAACCACAAGCAAACTGGGCTTTTAAAAGCTAATTTATGGGGCAAAAATATCCAGAGATGTAATCGGCTTTTATGAAAGGAGTAAGGATATGCTTCAGCCTTCAAACAGATGGCCTCACACTTGATATGATGCAGAATTTCTAGCTGAATCAGTGACTGCAAGCTGCCCAGTCCCCGAGGGCAGTAAGCAAACCTCAAACCATAACATTTCCACCACCATGATTCACAGTTGGTATGAGGCTCCTCTTCGGCTGAATACGGAGAGGTAGGAGGTCCCAAAGAAACCGGCAGATGATTGAAATCTTTCTGCATCTCCCACATGCAGATTGAGAAAATACTTTGGCAGAAAATGTTTTCTTTCTTCAAAAGGGAAAGACTTCTTTCAAAGTATTTAGACATCTTGACAGACTCATGCATAGCTTCTGCCATTTTTAAGGTGTTAAGAGAGCTCTGTATTTTGGCAGGAAAGCAGCAGATGCTTCACTAAGAATGACAACACCACATCTTAGATGTCAGAGATTTGGATAAGACAGCTCCCACCTGTCACTCTCCAAAGGAGGGTCTTATCACTGGCAAATAATCTGGAACCCTGTTATTTTATTTTATGCATTTGATGCTTTAATAAATGTATGGGTGTATTTAGTTTTTACACATGACTTTGCTTTTGTTTTCCCTTTTGTTTTTGGCAAATTCTAAATGATAAAAGCTGCCAAACAATACAGCAAATCTCACATATGATCATGTGCTGGCCTAAAACAAGGATGTCAAACTAATGGTGAACTTAAGTGGGTCGTACCCGTCAAACTACATGATAAACCTTTTGTGAAAAATTACAGGAAAAGTGGTTAGTTTGTTGCTCAGACTGTCCTGTAATTATGAAATGTAAAGTTTATTATAGTTCCCAGAAAATGTTCCTTTTATTTGAAACTGTGGACTGTAATAGTGGAAAACAGGGACTTTCCTGTCATTTAATTGTTGATCTGTTAGTTAATTACTATGAACAGTAAGGGGGGAGACTTTAACAATAGTAAAAGCTTTAAACTGGGTTGTCAAACACAATGCTCGGGGGCAAGAATTTTGACCCCATGTGGCCCACTGGACGTCTTTGGAAACTTTGGAGGAATTTTGGACATTTAACTGTAATTTCATCAATTTTGCAGCTTGTCCTTCTGATAAAGACCTTCCCCACAGTGATAATACACCAAAGTAGTGAAAACAATTAAATGACAGAAAAGTTCCTATTTTTTGTTAAGTGTGCCATAAAAATGGCCTCCATACAAGAAAGCAATAAGTTCTAATGAAACTGAACTGAAAATGAACTGAAAATGGGGTACACAAGATTTAATTTTCCTCTGAAGCAGACTAGTGGCTGAAGACGCAGTTCTGGCCTGCAATCCAAGGCCCACAGCCGGCATGGTCAGAATTGTTAACCTTGCGTTGTTAGAGTGGGTTTCCACATCAAATCCTGGGACTTCAGCTGTCAAGCTCCTCCTCTCCACGTCTTGACCAATTTCCTCTCATTGGTTACCTCCCAATTCCGGAGTAGGCTTTTCCTTCTTGAACCCAGCACACCAACAGTTCCCAATCCAGTCTTTTTATGACAACAAATCCACATGAACCCTGATTAGAACGAGTCCTCCCTCCAGTGTCATTTGATTATTTTAAAAGCAAAACCTTCCAGGCCAGATTAAAACTATTTTCCTTTAAAATATTCACTTCTCTCACTGGAGTATCCAAATTTAACCAGCTTCCCTGCTGCAACTGTGTCCTACAGAAAAAGAAAACTCCTTCCTGTTTTCTCCTTTATTGATAAGGCCTAAAACCATTACCAATCAACTATTCCCTGTACTCAACTCCAAATAGCTGGACTAGAGTGGAAACTCCACTCCTACATTGGTGTGGCCTATATCCCACACAATCCACAAAAACACCAAACCAATAATAATTGAAATGGAAAATGATGCCAACCCAATGTTTAGTGGGAGATTCTCTCAATTATTCCACCATGCCACATCCTGCAACATTTTCACCACTATAGAAATTCCTGGGATTTATTTTTTTGGCAAAGTAAAAATAAATAACATAAAATAAATCTTTTGTGAATTAACAAAAACTTTCTGCTTTATAATTACAGGATAGTCTGAGCAACGGGCTACACATTTCTTTCATTAACTACAAAAACATTTGCTTTATCATGTAGAGACTTACTGATATATACGTGAAAGTGAACTTGTTTTTCTTGTACTGAGATGTCTGTGATATTAAATATGAAGTTGAACTACTTTTCACTGACAGAAAGTTTTACCAGTCTGGTCCACTTAAAGTGGGCTGTATTTAGCCCACTATATAAAATGAGTTTGACATCCTGGTTTTAAAGCTTAAAGTCTATGCACTCCTTTACATTTTGTATCCTTCACATTTACACCCCAGGACCTGATGTTTGACACCCTTGGCCTAAAAATCAATAGCCAACAATAATACATTTTAAATAAAGCAATCCTCCATTATAACTTTTTAAAACAAAAACATATTTAACATGTGAATGAAATGGTAACACTAGATAAACATGAACTTTGCTGTCAAAGCCACAAAGGGAAACTCTGTCATGACCTTTATTTATATTCAATTTTCTCCTCTATTGTCTGCTTTTCGTGTCAGTCGTTGCTTGTTTGTGTTGGACATCCGATCGCTGCCTGCTCCCTTTGTCTCGTTCGCACCGTCTTGTAAGTCTACTAACCTCTAGTAAACTACATATGAATCAAATGTGCCTTTTTTGGGTGCTGTGCTTTTAAATTCCTGTCTGAACTGTGACACAATCTCCCCTGCAGTATCGCAGCCTCTTACATGAATAAAGCTGAAGTGATCCTTGACACCATCACAGCAACACAGTTCTACAAATCCCCCGAGGCTTTAAATAACCCCAGCAATGAGCAAATGCCACAATGCCTCAGGTAGCTTGCGATGACAAACAACCCTCATCAGTTGCACAGATCACATCTGACATCGAGCTCACCCCGGTGCTCTTCGCTTAAAATGCGACTTAAAGGAGCAGCACACGGTGGGCGGTACATATAAGATGTGCACATTATTCAGCACTGACAAGTACAATGTTCAGCGTTTCAATAAGTCACACATTTATGTTGTAACAGATGGATCACACTGGTGTTGTGATGAGCCCACAGGTAATCATCAGCTGACTCTGAGTCTGTCGAGTTTGTTAGTGTCTTCCAGCTAACGGCTTTGTTTTCACTGTTTCGCTTTGTTATCATCAACCTTGGTTTTGGTCTGCTCGGGGACAGCGAAAATATTATTTTAAAAAGGACAAAATGATTTCAACTAGATGTGAAGCAGTCTGATGCTTCCTTTGGAAGTCAGTGGAAGCTAACGCAGAGTTAGAAGTTAGAAAAAGGTGAGCTGTTAAGTGTAATCGAAACATAAACATGCCTCACAATCAGGCGAGAGACCACACGTTTTTCACAAAAACTTGAATATATTGTTACTGTTCTTCACAGTTATAGTTTGTTTGGGTTTTTTTTTAAGAGAATCCTTTTTTTTAACTGATTGATAACATTTTCTGATCTGTACAGAATAGGCCTGCAGTCATGTGATGAAGAACGTTTTCTCAGGACAGTGCACGTTTCAGCAACTTATACAACCACGTTTAGCAGCAGTATGACTTCTTTACACTCTTCTTTGCATCATTGTTTCAATTCATTGAGATTTGCAGGCATTCAGGTATACACAGCTCTCTTAAGGTACAACCACAGCCTTTGAGTGGTTTGACTGGGTCATTGCAGCATCTTGATTCTTCTCTTTTTCAGTCATTCTGTTGTAGGTAGGTCTGACTGAGATCATTGTCCTATTGCATGACCTAATTTTAGCAAAGATTTAGTTCATGGTTGACTCAGTGACTGCAAGCTACCCAGGTCCTAGACCTGCAAAGCAAACCCAAATCATCACCCCTCTACCACCATGCTCACAGTGGATATGAGGTGTTTGTGCTGATATTTGGTTTTCACCAAACATGGTGCTGTGTATTATGGCCAAGCATCTGCACTCCGGTCTATCCAAAGGACATTGTTCCAGCAGTCTTGTGATTTGTTGCAACTTTGCAAACCTAATCCATGCTGCCACGCTCATTTTAGAGAGAGGAGGCTTTCTCCTGACAACCCTTCCAAACAAGTCATCCTTGTTCAGTAATTGTACTGTCATGAACTTTAACATTTAACATGCTGACTGAGGCCTGTAGAGTGTGAGATGTAACTGTTGTGTATCTCTGAACGTTGCATGGTCTGATTTTGGAGCTAATTAGTTGAATGCTCCAGACCAGCAATCTGACAAAATGTCTGTTTTTATAGCAGTGCTCACAGCTGGTGAAAGTAATTTGATGACATGCAGCATGTGGCTGATATTTACTGTTTTATGAAAGCATTAAAGGCATGCTTAGTTTTTCCCAGAAGTGCACAAAGTGGGATTGTATAAAGCTATGACCTTCTGCCAAGTTGCAGATTAGTTTAAGCTAACCTAAAAAAAAAAAAAAAAAAAAGCTAAATTAGCTAAATCACTACTCTGGATCTCTAAACATTGCCAAACGCCTCTGGTGATTGAGCTGATATAAAAAATTCACTGTATATAAGACACATAGCCCATGTGACATCACCAATTTGTTAGCCACGTCAGTCGTGAAGCCTCAAGCTAAGAGCAGTTTAGCTAAACCCAATGTAGCGTAACATATAATATTTGTATTAGTCTTCTAATCTTTGGTATTTCCCTTACTTAATTCACCTAATTTATCAGTCTCCAAGCTACAGCCATAATGGAAAGTCTACAAATAAGGCAAGCTAAAAATACAACTCATTTCAATTTTGATTCAAGCTACTTATAGAATTGCTTTTCATATCATGCGGTAACCTAATTTTAAAACAAATAGACTGAGAGGGAAAAGGGAAATAAATAGACAAGTGAGGAGCCCGAGATTGGGGTCTATTAAATCACAGCTGCATTAGCAGCAGGCATTAGTCCCTCTGACCCTCTTCGTCTAATTCATATAAATGTTCTGCATGTCCTCTCTGCTTTCTCAAGCCACATATGTATTCTGCTCAGCTCGTGTCTGTGTGCAGCATGCACAGTCTTTCTTGCCACCTGGCTTTCGCCTCCCTGTTCCTTGTTGCTGGCGAAGGATTCCTAATTTACACTAATATTGTCACTGCAAATAGAATGGTAGATGTCACACCTCAAAATAGCCCTCCCCCCAATGGCAAGAGGTGAAAACTGAATTCATAGGCAGCATAATATGATAGCGGGGGGACAGCAAGTTGTTATTGATCCACTCAAGCATTTGTTCAATATGAGTCTGCTGACACATGGCAGATATGACCATCCGCCCACTCGGGGTTCTTGGCCACAGCTACATCGCCTCTTTGCAAGATTCGGAGAGGATGCCAGTCATCGTGTGTTGCTGTATGAGGCTAAAATGTTTAAAAGCACCATGCATCACTGATTGTGTGATTGTGCTGTGTCCAGCGTGATGCAATCAAATCATATCATACACATGCAAAACCAGAGACATAAAGACTTTTTATTTCTTAGATTTTCCATTAGCAGCATAGGCAAACTGTAATATGGCACACAGGCTGTGCTTCTCCTTTGAGAGCATGTGTCAGAGGACAGTCCAGTTGAGTTATCAAGCCTCTGCTTGCTGTCTTGTATAATGTTCTCCACAGGGAAATGCCCAGCTCCTGCCAAGTGTGGGCCATGTGTGAAAAAGCGATGATCCACTGTAATATTTAACGAAATTAGGTCACTGCTGAACTGTATATAACCATCATCCTTAACATTACATTAATTATCATTTCATCAAAGTGTTTATTGAAGCTGCTGGCATTATGTTATAAGTTATATTATAGGGGTTATCATAATCAAATATTAACATGTTTATTACAGGTGCAGTTATAACTACTTTAAAATGACTGAGTTAATATATATATATCATAACTCAGACCCTGAGTATATGGTTACAGTAAAATAGTAGCTGAGCAAAGGCCTGAATGTATTCAGCTTCTTGTGGTATTTGAGTTTGCTTAGTTACAGGTGACGAAAGGATGTCCAGTCCATGGGGACCTCAAAGGCCTGAGATCCTCACCATATTTGGATGGATGGGGAACTTCTGTGTCTGCAGTTATCTCTTAAAATACATGAATGTTCTGTACATGCAAATTATGTGACTGTAAACGCAAGAGGGGGCGTTACAATACCCTGATGGGATAAAAGCAATCTAGAGTGTATTTTGGGCAGAGATGTACAACTGATGTTTTGCAGTTTACACCTCTCCACGCTGCGTGCATTCATTAAAATCAATTGTTTGACCGACCTCTTCTGGACCATCATTGTTTTACTCTCGTCCTCAATTTCGAACCCGTAACATTTGGTGCATTGGCCGAGGGTTGAGAGAGGGAGAAAGTTGGAGATTGAGACTGAGAGGGTCCAAGGTGCTCAAACAGGCAGACGCGAGTCAGTGGTCGAAGTGAGTTGACATAAGCCGGCTTATCTAAAGGTAAGGCACTACCTGTTGAATTATTTCCAAACTGTGCCAGATTGACGATTACAAAATTGAAAGTCTACTCACTGAAAATTACTGGTAAAGGTCTGTTTTGATTTTGGTGAAAATCTCATGAGAATTGAAGTTGAACTAATGATAATGTAAGGTTAAGTGACAGTACTGATTAAAGGAAAAGCAGTTGGACTGCTACAAGGATTTAAGTAGTTGGACTACTAAATAGGAATAGGTAAAAGTAACGGAAATAGGTAAAGGACAAGTTAAAGTAGTTGGACTACTGAATATGAATAAGTAAAAAGTAACGGAAACAGGAAAAGTTACAGTAGTTGGACTACTGAATTTAGGATATAGGTAATTTGAAAACTGTGTATGGTAATACAGTCAGGATTGAATATACAGCTGGGCTGGGACATGAAGAAAGTCGGTTGAGGTGGTTTAATAAGATGTCTTTAAAAATATAAGTAAATTTCTGTAGAACGGAACTCTGGGAGTTCTAAGAAGTGCATTTGTCGGAAGGTGACGCTTCCAATTTGTCGCGGACGCTCGGCATTTTCCTCTGGGAGGGATAGTTCACTTGGCAAGTGTGGAAACGACGACGCTCCAGAATAGCCACTGACTGGGTCAGTTTACCGTCCGGGACGGTATTTTGCACTTTTTTGGTCGATAGAAACCGGGTTTCGGGCGTGTAACGTACAATTATAACTTCAGGGAAGTATAGTTGGTTGCCGCTTTTAAATTGTCTTAGATTACTAGTTATCTGACCACGGCCCGGGGCCGAGACTGGTTATAATTGATTACAAAAAACTCAGGGAGTTTATCGGTTGGACCGTTAAGGTTAAATTTTTCTAAATTCGGTAGGTTGTTAGCTTTAAGGCCTTGTACATATTTGTATATTTTATAAGACGTCTCTGTGTTATAATTTGTTGTTATACTTTGTATTTTTGTATATATGGTGTGTCTGCCACGGGCGCTGCAGCAGGCTGGTTATTTTGAGAGTGTGTCTGTGAAAATGCAAATAAGGAAGCTGAGAGGTGCATAGAGGATGAGGAAGTTTATAGAGACTGCTAGACATTGCTGATGGCTGTTTTTAAGACGCTGGTTTTGTTTATGACAATATTGTAAGTAAAGTTTTATTTCTTGCCATGACTGTATGACTTTTGCGGGGTTTTGAGATAGGATACATAAACTGTTGATACTTAGGACCGTTATTTGGGTTCTGAGAACTGAAATTGAATTTGAGATAATTTAATCAAACTAAGATGTTTTAGGATTTTTAGATGGGT
Source organism: Pelmatolapia mariae (assembly GCF_036321145.2). NCBI lineage: Eukaryota > Metazoa > Chordata > Actinopteri > Cichliformes > Cichlidae > Pelmatolapia > Pelmatolapia mariae. Next base: position 14,815,579 of record NC_086237.1, on the reverse strand, counting down.
TTTGTTTCAGTTTGAGATAATATTTACAGTTACATTTGGTGTTTATCAGGTACTGTGGTTGACTTTGAGTGATACATATAGGTGTAAGTCGTTTGATGTTTGTTGGGTTAAGGAGGACTTTAGAAGATTGTAAGTGGTTTTTCGGTTAGTCAGATAATATATAAATAGTTAGATTTGACAGACTTGTTTACAGTTTGGCTTTATGTTAATATAGGTTGCAGCGGGCACAGAGGAAACACAGCACAACATCTTAAGGGTTTAAAATAATAATAAATAAATGAATGAAGTTTTTTAAGGGTTCTTGTGTGTGTTTTTAGGGATAGTTTTTTGTGGGTTTTTAGGGGGAGTGTGTGGTTGTGTGTGTCAAACGGGAGGTCTGAATACAGCTAGTGAGCTGGTGACAGACGCTGTAACATGAAAACAGAGGAATTAGAGACTAGAATGTCCTAGAAAGCAATAAAATGCAAATTAAGAAGCTGTGAACTGCTTAAACCACAGTTGGTTTCACAAGCACTGCTGCAAACATTGTTGAATGCGTGTGTTTAAGACGCCATTTATGTTTATTAGAGGGTTATAAATAAAGTTTTGAGTGCTGTAGTGGATGTATAGTAATTGACTGAGTTTTGAGTTATATATATATATATATATGGAGTGCATTGTATATACTTAAGACTAACATATTACTTTCAGTAGTAACCTCTCTTCAGAAATAAAGGCTGTGGTGTTTTATTTTTCCAGTTATGCGTGTGCTGTGAGAAGGATTAGAGGTTTAAATTGTTATTATTTGATTTGCTCTTTCTGAGTTTGAAAACAATGCCTGTAAAATACCATTAGGAAAGCGTATTTTGAGTGATTTTAACTGTGTGAATGCTGTCAGTAGTTGATTTGAGTGACTCTGTGTGATTTGTACCAAATAGTAAATAAGTAATAATAACACTAGGGAGGTTTATAGTAGAATGAGTGAAAAGTGGGAGGTTGAGAGAAAAGGCAGTGTGTATGAGACGATTATGAGAGTATTGGGTGAATGATGTCACAAAAATTGACAAATGCAAAAAACTTGGAATATTTAAAAGGGTGTGCATGAAATAAGGGTGTATTGTTTTTAGACCAAGACTTAGTAAAACTAAAGAGGGTTTGTAGACTGTAAATATGAAAAAACAAGGGTTTGATTAATTTGTAGAAACAGGAAAGAGAAACAGGAAATACTGTGCTGCTGTGTGTGTGAGAAGAAGGTGTGTGTGTGACTGATGATGTCAGGGGAGCACCCAGAGAAATAGACAGACCTTAAATTCTAAGAAGATTAAGCGAATGCATGTTTTAAGAAAAGTAATAAAGTAATAAAATTATATTAATTACAGGTTTTAGAAGAGAGACAGACCGAGAGAAATAAATACATGAACTAACAATTACATTAATGAAGTGAAAACGCACGTACACAAACTGTTATATGTGAAATTATTGTTGGAAAGTTTAATACACACATGAAATAAAGAAAGCAGTTTACACTCCTTTAATTTCCAGAACCAGTGTGTCCCCCAGACCTGATAACACCCTTGCCCAGTTGGCCCCTGTATCAGGCGAGCATGGAAGGCTGGACAGCCCATGACGGGTAAGATCCCACCTCGAAACCCTGGGACGACCTAAGGCAAGGCGCAGTCACGATTGCTTGAACCTAAGTCCCGGAGTGACCTTGGAGTCACTGGAGGAGACGGGACTTCAATGGGTAAAGCCGCTGGGTACAGGCGAAGGGGAAATGCCACTAACAATGACCAGTGATGAGCCAGAGAGAGAAAACACACCCTGTGAAAAGGAGTCTGAAACACTGCAAAAGAAACATTTACGAGATCACAAAGATCACGAATAAACATTTATAAAAATTACACATACTAACAGAAAATGCACTAACCTTACAGAGATAAGCTCATGAAGAGTAATGCATAGATAGTGATTAAAACCTGCCTAAGAACACAAACATATGTAATGAAATGAGCTTGCTAATTTCATGAGTGTTAAACTAGTGTGAATGTTGAAGAAAATAAACTTAAAACACACTTGGATAAAATAGAGTTGTGGAATAACTGAAACGAAGCTGTATGACAAGGGAGTGAGTGACGACAGAGGAGCTTCCTGTGTGTGTGTGTGTGTGATTGAGACCTTAGAGGAGAAGTAGACTGTTACGAGGTGAAAATTTGATTAAGAGGTTTATAAATTAGTGTTGACATATTGTGAGAATGTGCTTATATGTTTGGTTGAATGTGAGTTTGGTAAAGTGCTTAAAGGGGGATATTGTGTACGAAACGGTGTAGCTTTTTACGTTTTGGGTGTGTTCTATGGGTGAAATTTAAGATTGTTGAAGATTTTTGAGGTTGTTGTTTTATTTTAAAGAGGGAGTTTTAATAAACATGGACATGTTTAAGGGGTTTTGTAACAGTGCACTTATAAAGAAAAAACCTGTCAGGTGATTTTGTTTTGTACTTTGATGAGCTAATACTCAGCTCTTTTTTCTCATTTTTGTTCTAAGCAGGCCTGCAAAAGACAACAATGAATAACGGCGCCGACAGTAGTCTCAGGAAAACAAAAAGTAAGGTGACCTTTTCCGAATTACAATGGGTCAGATTGTGGGTCCCTGTCTAAGAGGATTGCAGCGAGCCAATCCAGTCTAAAAGTATAAAGAACTATTTTCTTAAGAAACGAGTAAAAAGAAAATAAATGATTATGTAAATAAACTGAGTTTGCTGAAGGTGGTAAATCTGATTATTTGTGTGGAAGTCTACCAACACCCGATGTTAATGCGTGTGAGTGAATGTGTGGGTGAATGGACGGATCGGGCAGACCATAGGTTGGACCGACTGGACACTGACAAAAGACTGGACTAAGGTTGGACACATGACTGATAATTGTTCTGTTTTAACTTTTCCTTTATAACACAGGTTGGATCATAAGTGGAGAAAGTGAGTATAAAAGGTGATGTTCTGGTTAATACACAGGTTTTTGTTTATAGGACGTTTCAAGGATGCAGGCTGTGGATGGAGCCAAGAAGGGATTTAGACATGATGATTAATTTGATTTCATTCCTTAAACACAGGTTTGAAGGCCCGGAGCAACTATACCTAATATAATATGATTAACCTTTTCTTTTAATTCCCTAACCTGAGTGAAGGATTTTGAGTTTGTAACACATGAGATGTGTCACAAAAAGGGGGGTCTTAATATATGCGATTAGCTACATGAAATGTGCTCTTTTAGGGTTACTAAGCAAATGTCTACGTGACCTTTACCTAATAACCTTTGTGATGATAAACTTGTTTACCGACTTGCTCTCTTGTAGAACATACAGACTTAGGAAAGGGGAACCTCAGCTCTGAGTGTATTAGAGCTTGTAATTAAATGTGGGACTTGAAAAGAGGAAGCAAATTTGGTACAGGACGTACTTGAGATGATCAGATGAGAGAAGGAGAAGGTCAGGAATAGTTTAAAGTAAGATTGAGAAATTAAATGGGGTAAAAGGGGGTGTAGCTTCAGGGCAGTTCACAGCCCGGCGTAAACGCAAGGTGCTGTCACACAGCTTAAGTTATTTGGTTGATTTATTTTATGACAAAATAATAAGGAAACATTAAAAATATACAACACGTTGAGGAGATCTCTTTTGTTATATTTTAGTGTTTAACATGGAAGATGCCTCTCTGGGGCTTCTCTCCTGATGCTACTCCACCAAAAGACGCTTATCCATAGAGACTATGTCAGCTCCCAAACAGACAACAACAAACCAAGACTAGCAAAAAACAATCTGAATATAAATAATAACAAATAAAGAACAATACAGAATAAAAATTTGAACCAAAGAATAAAATAGTGAAATGTGGATTATTAAATATTAAGTATTTCTCTTAAAAGGTCTCTGTTAGCTGACGCCAAGCGGTCGCAGCAGATGGCTGCCCGTACCTGAGCATGGTTCTGCTGGAGGTTTCTTCCTGTTAAAAGGGAGTTTTTCCTTCACACTGTTGCCAAAGTGCTGGCTCAATAGGGGGTCACAAGATTGGTGGGTTTTTCTCTGTATATATGAAGCACCTTGAAGCAATTTTGTTGTGATTTGGCGCTATATAAAAAAAAATTAAATGGGAATGTATTGAAGTAAACTTAAATGTCATAAACTAGGAATTAGTTCATTTCTCAGGGGAGAAAAGAAAAAAAAAAAAAAAAAACGGGGACTGGTGTTAGGAACAAAAGCTATATTTTAATATGAATCTGGTTATGATCTTGTTTTATGTACTTTAATAATGAAGGCTGGCTTGTAGAGCAAGGCCACCTTTTACTCACAAACAAGTGCTCAGCCAGACTGAAAAACAGGAAGTTTTAGTGCACAAGGCATATTAATGAATATAGACACAAAAAGAGGAACTCCCCATATAAACAACGTTCAAAACTGTGTGAAGTATAAAGTACCGAAATAACACTATATAAGTCACAGCTGATGATTCTAATGTTAGAGAGCTCTTGCAACTGGCGTCTGAGCTGTGCAGAGGTCGCTCTTAAGACAGGTACTTATGTAGGTTAGCATAAGGTTGAGTCCAACAGAAGCAAGGCACCCCAAATGTGCACAGCATGCAGCAGGGGTGGCCAAAATAATATAGGAAACAGCACATGTAGGGAGAGAACACCCACTAAAAGTTCTGACTAACATAGTGTGGTGGCTTATGTGAACTTGCAGGCGTTCACTATGACATCATTAGCACAACAGAGACTGAGTAAAGTTTTAGATGCTCTAAATCTGACACTTACTCATGAAGAAATCAATATGGCAGATTTAATGGGATTAGGAGGACCTAATTATTGTACTAAGACAGCAGAACTTGAAGGGAGAGCCAGGGAAGATTTAAAAACAGGACCTGTTGGGATTGGGGATTTAGAGATTCTTTTATTGCTATGATATAATGTGCCTTATGATGACTGCATTAATAACAGGTTGTACAGTATAATTTTAATAATATTGAATATGTTTGTGATAACAGTGATGTCTCTATTTACAGGTTGAGTTTATTTCATACACAAAGCATAACTGTGCTTGTTTAGAGTTCATGTTCCGTCCAAAAGGGTCTTAAGCTTCACTGGTGAGAGTGTCCAGGTGATACATGTTGAGGGAAGATGAGAACATAGCAGGTTAATTGCATGCACGCTTACAAACACACATGATTTAAATATAGGCCAGGCCGAAGGCCTGGACTTTATGTAGCTTGTAAATTGACAGCTCCTAACTTGCAGGAATGGCGTGGACTGTAATGAATGAATGCAAAACATGCTTACAGACACAAACATGACATGGATTTATTTTGGAGGGTAAAGGTGGAATACATGGTGCTTTGTTTCTGCTTAGCCAGTACTGAGGTAAAAGGTGTTAAAGATACATATGCAATAAGTGAACAGGAAATGTGTGAGGGTGAGCCGGGTGAAACAAAATGTTGTAGATAATGGAAACTTGTCTAACTGGCATTAACAGTAACTTTTGCATGTTATGTATATGCTTGAAGCAAAAAGAGGAGTAAATGATGATAGAAAATTTTGAAGTGTGTTTTCTAGCGGACATTTAGGCTGACAGGGGGATGGTGTGTATTTTACCCGGGGTGTTTTTTAATAAAGCTAAAAGCGTTGCTCACACACATAAAGAGTATTGAGATTAAGTAAAGTTAATATAATGGATAGAGCCCAGAACATGATGTTGTGAACCAACTTTGAATAATGACAGGAACCTTAGATGAATACAGTAGGTTAGTAAGGTGTAGCAGAGAGAGGCTGTTTGTTTTTTATCCCTTACAGGAGAAGATTTCCACTAGAGAGGGACCCAGAAAAGGAGCAGGGACCACTTAAGCATGAAGTGTTTTTAAGTGGGAGCTGGTGTTTTATTACTGGACCACCTAGAGGACATGAGGTGGTTGTCTGATTTGCTGAGTCAGAGGACGGCTAGAGAGGGTCAGAGTGGGTCGAGGAGTGACCCAAGGAAATGGTGTGGTGATGTCTCTGGAGAGACATCAAGAGAGGGAATTGTAATATTTAACGAAATTAGGTCACTGCTGAACTGTATATAACCATCATCCTTAACATTACATTAATTATCATTTCATCAAAGTGTTTATTGAAGCTGCTGGCATTATGTTATAAGTTATATTATAGGGGTTATCATAATCAAATATTAACATGTTTATTACAGGTGCAGTTATAACTACTTTAAAATGACTGAGTTAATATATATATATCATAACTCAGACCCTGAGTATATGGTTACAGTAAAATAGTAGCTGAGCAAAGGCCTGAATGTATTCAGCTTCTTGTGGTATTTGAGTTTGCTTAGTTACAGGTGACGAAAGGATGTCCAGTCCATGGGGACCTCAAAGGCCTGAGATCCTCACCATATTTGGATGGATGGGGAACTTCTGTGTCTGCAGTTATCTCTTAAAATACATGAATGTTCTGTACATGCAAATTATGTGACTGTAAACGCAAGAGGGGGCGTTACAATACCCTGATGGGATAAAAGCAATCTAGAGTGTATTTTGGGCAGAGATGTACAACTGATGTTTTGCAGTTTACACCTCTCCACGCTGCGTGCATTCATTAAAATCAATTGTTTGACCGACCTCTTCTGGACCATCATTGTTTTACTCTCGTCCTCAATTTCGAACCCGTAACACCACCCACTGTCTGTCACTGCAAGAAGCTATAAGCTATAAGGCTGCTGCCCTGCATTTTACAATGTCTGAGTGAACAGTGCAGAAAACTGAGTGACTTGTACTCCCTGTTTTCTTCTTTTTTATCGAGAGTGAGTGAAATCCTTCCACCCACAGCAGCAAACACAGTTGGGAGGCTTAAATATTTCACCATTATTAGTTTTCTCTAACTACCCCAGTGAGGCAGGGAAATATCTCTGCCTTTTCCAGAGCTGGCTCTGACCTCAGTGACAGACAAACCCGAGGAAGGTCGAGCCACTGCTTTAGCTGACTTCAGCTGCTAATATGGTCACTATTTTCCCATGCTGTGTTAATTCTAATCATTCCTCAAAAATGTGTTGTTGTTTTTTTCTTTGTATCCAAATAAGCCCACTACAGTTTCCAAATGTGATTTCTCACCACATGATTTCATAACGACAACAAAATACTGACACAGATCTGTCCAAATCTCATGGCGGTGTAAATGACCCTGTGCTGTTCATCATTCTGGGAGAGCCGTGCATCACAGAGCAGCCGCCGCCCCAAGACAGTTGGCTTCACCAAACAACACACTGAAAAGTTTTGTCTTGCAGGATTGTGGTGTGGAGGAAAATTGATTGCTCGCTTCAAACAACCAAGTAACCTTGGGAAAATTGCACCTGCCATCTCTGTCAGTTTATAACCACCCTTTCGAACAAAACACACAATTCACCTGGCACTGTTCCTGCTCCTTTGTAAGCCGTCTAATTTTACAGTCTTGCCATGCATTCTTCGTGCTCTTACGACAGGTTTTAGCTGATACAAACTTTGCAGCCGTAGTTCTCAAAGTATGGGCACTGGTCACAAGAGGTCCTCACTAAAATCTGATGTGCCCTCAAGGCTGACAAAGAAAGATTACCCTGTTGTGGATTTCATTCACCTGCAGTTAGTGTGGTACAATGAAGCAGGGCAAACTAAGCCTTCCTAACAAATACATCTTGCGTCTAGACGCATGATTTAGTCGTAATGGATTACAAACACCATCAAGATGTTTTTATATGATGCATTTTTCCTGTGGAGCACTCAAGCGTATGCTGGATCCCTAAATAAGCCCTCAGTCATCAGAACTTTAAAGCCGTTCCTAAAGATGCCCGCTCTTATACATTCAAGTCACGTGTGCAAGAAATACTCACTTTTCTTCTATTTTTATGTTTTTCTGCCACATTTTACAACTCACATCTCCTGCGCCAGACTGAAGATGGCAGTTAGTTGGCATGGAAACCGTTTTAGATGGGGCGCAGGTAGAATGAATGGCACCACTGGAGCTCCACTGTCCCAATCTAATCAGCTGTATTGTCTGTTGGTCTGCCAGCTCCTTCTCTTATCAGATAAAGTATAAGGGGGCCACGCCGTGGAGCGTACCTTGTACTTTAACTTTTCTTTTCCCGTTTTTTGTCCATTATCCTGCTGAGATGCATTTTCTTGTTAGGGTCCATTGTGTCCATAACACATGCTGTACCCGTCTTTACTGCAAAACAGGCTGGATGTTCAGTAACAGCAGCATAAAATGCCTTCTTCGAGGATTATTTTGATGAAGATTAATAATAGTTGCGGGATTTGCGTAACAGGGTTGCTAATAAAAGCTCAAGGTCATGGACTGGGCCAGTTTATGTCTTTATAACTGAGTGTTTGTGGTATACACCCACAGTTAATTCTGTAAATGCTGCCCACTTTGTTTTCATTATGTTGTCATTTCTCTTCCTCTTCCTATGTGCGTCGTCTGCACAGTTTAGTTTAGTTTTTTCCTGATGTGAGGAGATGCTGCTGTGCTGGTAAACTGGAATGCTGTACTTTCTGTAATACCGCACTTACTATACAAAAAAGCAGGCTTTTGGATATTTCACACCACAAACTCTTTTATTACTCAGTGTCTACCTGTTATTATGTAAATCTATTATGTAAAAATTATTAAGCAAATGCTTGCCTCTTTGAAGTGATAAGTGTGATCTGCTTGACACCTGATGTTAGGAGTTAAAATGAAAAAAAGACTTAGTGTTGCTGTACATTATCAACCTGAAGTCAGAGGACAAATAAAAGGCAATATTGGTTTTGTAAAAACTTCATTGCCTGGTGATATATTTTTATTGTGTGTGTGTGTGTGTGTGTGTGTGTGTGTGTGTGTGTGTGTGTGTGTGTGTGTGTGTGTGTGTGTGTGTGTGTGTGTGTGTGTGATGGGGGGGTTGTAGTGATGTCATACCACAGTATCGGAGATCAGAGTACCTCTAATGAAATGATTTGCTTACATAGTCAATTAGCTGATTGTTGTAAAAATAAATAAATAAATATGAAAATGTCTTCTCGCAGTTTTTTTTTTAAATCAATTTGGTCCAATCAGTTCCGCAAAGCCTAAAGGCCCGAGAGAAATAAATGGAAACCTGCAACAACTAATTGATTAATTGAGTGCTCGAGTCTTTCAGGTCTAGCGGTTGAAGAATGACTCTGACAGAAATACAGTAGTGTATAGGTGGTGCGTATGCTTGCTGTTCAGACAAAGGCAGCAGGCTCTATTATAGACAGGACTGTGGGAGGGCACTTCTTCACCCAGATGGAAAATATATATGCAAACAAAAATTCATTTGGTGTTTATAAAGGGCACTTCTACACCCGGGACAGAAACCCCTCGGAGAAGCCCCACTCTCAATTTTCCCCGTGCACCGTGCTGCTGTGTACAGTGTATTGGACAGAAAAATACATCAAGTGATGGATTATTCCAGCAGTGTTTTTTTTTTCCTTTCTTTTTTAGCAGGTGGGAAAAATAACTGCTCTGAGTGTCGGGGAATGATGTATGCAAAATGAAATGTCAGCAGAAGATGAATGAAACTGTAAAGCCCAAGAAACATGGAAGCCACAATAAATTAAAAACAAAAAAAGCATCATGACTTGCTCCCTTGGAAAATCTATCTGGTAGCTCATGCTTCTAAAACTGTGGGAAATCAATCTGGGATGAAGGAGAGCAAAAATACTGGAGGCTTAAAAAAAAGAACAGATATGGCTTGAAGAGCTTTATATTATCTTTCTGCATTGTGTAGCCATAGCCTAACTACTGCTTTTTAATCGGTCAGTCTATGTAAGACTTCCCAAAACACAATAAAGTAAATTGTATACAATTTGCCCTGAGCTGCTGTAGATGTGTAACATTTTTGCCTTTTGCTTTTTTAATAACCTTACCAAAATAAACACAGAAGTGGGACAAAGTAGTAAATAGCCCCTGGTGCAGGTGTGACAGGTAGAAGTTCCAAAGTTGTTTGAGAAGGAAGCAGCGCCATCTTGTGTCAGAAAATATCACAGCATGTATTTGTCTTTAAAGGTAGTGTTAAAGAAACATTTTTATTCATATCATTTTCATTTCTTTTTTAAACGACTAGATTTAATATAATGCAGATATATTCAGAGAAAAATAATATTATTGATCATTTTAAGAATAAAGTCGAAATTTCGAGAAAAAAGTCGAAATGTGCAGATTACAGTTGTGTCGAGACAAACTGCTACGGCTGCTGTATACCCTCTACAAAATGCCGTGTGTAGATGAGTTAGTGAAGAAAAAAAAGCCATCGTGTGATACAACATACATCCTCTTGTTATACGAAGGTGATAAAGGTGTGACCATTGATCGCATCTGTCCATTACCAGCCATTTCATTTTGAACAAATCCACTCTTCTAGGCTTGTGTGTGGGTATGTCTGACCAGATGCAACTTTCTGCACTATCTTTTCAACTGTAATCTCCACATTTCGACTGTTTTTCTCCACATAGATTTTCGACTATAATTTCGAAATTTCGACTTTATTCTCAAAATGATGTTTGTTTGTTTTTTCTTAATGTAGCCCATCGTAAAAATGCTCATGTCTACACACTGAACACTGAATAGTATCGTTTTAAAGGAAAAGGTGAAGCTCTCGCTTTATTTCTCGGCAATGTGAAATATTTCTCTGATTGGTTCGATTTCAGAAATGGGTGGGACATAGCGCAGCACTGACCAATGGAAGTTGATCTAACGCCAAAATACCAAAAAGTAAACAGACTTTGTTTTTATGTATCAGGTGCAACTCAGTTCGCTGAAGTGAAGGTGTTCATGAGGCCGTTAGTACTAGACACCCGTCTGGTTTTGAACAATACGAGGACTCTTCTCTGTGCAGTCGCTTTGGTTAGGTTTTTAAGCGTACATCCTGCTGTTACAGAGTGCGTTGCACTAGCTGGCGCGCTAAGTAGCCTCTAGCTTGTTTTGGCTGCTGTCTTTTATACGAAAGTAACATTAGCTAACAGCTCTGCCGCGGAGTGACAGCTAGCCGAAGGTAGGGAGATTTGTTTGTAATTTATATGCTTTCTAAGAGTTCTTTGGTTTCATGTGTGGCATTTATCGGGCATTTAATGTGGTATAATTCTGTAATTTCACACTGACTGTGCAGTGCCATTTGCACGCGAGCATTGTCACCCACACCGCCTGTTTAGCTTCTAGCTACATTTTTCATCCTGTTTGCACCACATGTCGCTGTGCTGTTTGATTCCACTTTAGAAGTAAAGTGAAGACAGCTTTGCGTGATGTATGTATCAGGCAGACAAACGCGATGAAGCCCGAGCGCCGCTGTGCTGTCATGGCTGAGGATGGAGCTCTGAGTCCAGTAGGAGGACGCGCCGGGTCATCGGGCCGCCTGCGCCGACAGTCCTACAGAAGTTCAGAGCATTTCTGCAGCCTGCTGGACGGCCTACTGTCTCTCAGACACAGTGGCACCTTGTTTGATGTTGTGCTGGTTGTGGAAGGTCGCCCAATACAAGCCCACCGTATAATACTGGCAGCCTCCTGTGATTATTTCAGGTAAAACTCAGAGGAGTTATTTTTTCTTTTGCTTTCATCTTCACTTTGCTGTTTTCTCTCTGTGCACACGACAGTACTGTATGCAATCTTTTGCGCCTGTTTCCACAGAGATCCAAAATTTTCATACAAGAGCATTCATATGCACGCCATTGACCGTCAAAATAGTCAGCCACCTCCAGGCTAGTGAATGAATAAGTTGTTTCCTGTAACACACACCACAACATATGCTAATGTGTTTACTAGCAAATCTGACCAGTTACTTTGGCACCCCCGTGTCACAAGACACAGCCTAGGCATTTTGCACAGTCCAGTTGAAACCAAATGTATCCTCAAGCTCAGCAACATTGTCATATGATCACTAGTGGTTTGCATATTTTGGGTTCTGCCACCAGTCACATGATTGCTTGAACCTCAGTGCTTTGCCCTCAGAGGCCTTGAGCTGCACCTGTGATTTAGTCTTTCCCTGCGTACTGTAGTCACATCAAAACTTCTGTGGAGGTGATTTCCCACTCGTGGGACTAATAAAGGTATCTTATCTTATCTTATCTTATCTTAACTTTTAAAAAAATTAAAGAGTTCTTTCTCAGTTATATAACTCTGGTTTGTTTTTATTACCGTCTAAAGCCTAAAACTTGAAAACATTTAGTGGTAATAAAACCAGTGTCACTTGTTCCTTTAAGTCCACTGCTTACAAGGTCAGCATAGAGCTATTGTGACTGGAATACAAATGTCACCACCAGATAATTTCAAGTGTATTACTGTGAGCATAGTTACTGTGCGGTAATGCTATAGATTCAAAAATGTGTAAAAACCTAACTTGTTGGTATTTGTTCCTGCTATCTGTTCGTCAGATCACAGTCAGTGTCTGAGCATAAGTGTTCTTATTCACTTGAGTTACTCCATAACAGCCTGGAAATGTTAACAACAATGGAAACATTGCCGATGTCTGTGTGAAGCAGAGATAAAAAGATGGACTCGTCAACCCATCCTTCTATTCATTTTATTAACTGCTTATCCAATTCTGGGGCTGGAGCCTGTCCCAAATGTCATAGGGTGACAGGCGGGGTACGCCCTGGGGACGCTGCCAGTCCGTCACAGGACTCCCACAAAGAGAAATAAACAACTACACATACATTCACACCTGGAGCTGGTTTACATTAAATAGTTAATCTAACATGCATGTCCTTGGATTGTGGGAAGAAGCCACAAATTCACACAGAGAACATGCAGACCCAACCAGCTGGCAGGTTCAAAGCAGGAACCTTCTTGCTGTGAGGAGTCAGCAGTGATTTGACTCACTCGCACTCGATGTAGGGCAGCTGGTTCAGCCGATTGCAACATTGCGCCTGATTTTGACAACACAATCAGGCCCAATGTTGCATCTGTGTTTTAATCTCCCCAAATGTTTCATCAGCTAGTTAAACCAGTCAGGTGACATAGCTGCAGTTTGTTTTAGGTCTGTGGTGAATTTTACTTTTACTTGCGATTCTTTCCTACATCATGTCGAAACTAAAACTGTAAGAGAAACATTTCTGACGTTTCACTGAAAACGTCAGCCTGCAGTTTGCATAAGCCAAGAGTCAATGCAACATTTTTGTTCTGAATGCTTGTTTGTAGTCAGTGCAGGACTGCAGAATATTTTCAGGGTAATGCAACGTGTCAGTAAACTCCCAGGCTCTGCTCTTGACAGGTTGCCCTCTAACCCCCTTACAGATAATGATTTTCCATTAAGCATTGTCAAATTAAATTTCATTTCACTGGTAAATATGACCTAAAAACTGCATATATAGAATAATCAGTTATATTAAAAACAGTTTGCTGGCTTATCCTAAAATAAGGCCTTTTCTCCCTCTGCCGGCACCATTTTTGCTTCTTCTCCCATACATTTGAATTCAATGTTCTTTGAGTTGCTACATCTCTCCCTTATGATAGGGTGTGAGTCTTATCATTACTGGGCGACCAGGATGACCCAGCATAATACTTTATTACCCTTCTCCACTAGGGGGATGTTTGCAGGAGGCCTCCGGGAAACACAGCAAAAGGAGATTGCAATTCATGGAGTGTCCTACATGGCCATGAAGAAAATACTTGACTACATCTACACGTCAGAGATTGACTTAGACCCAGAGTGTGTGCAGGAAGTCCTGATAGCTGCCACACTTGTACAAGTAGGTTGTTGTTCCTACTTCTTTCTTATTTTGTTTTGTTTTTTAAATTTGTTCAGCTAACCTGTGCAGCTTTTGTGTTTTCCAGCTTGAGAATGTCATAGGCTTCTGCTGTGATTTCCTTTTCTCTTGGATGGACGAGACCAACATTTTAGAGCTGTATCACCTGGCCGATCTCTACGCACTACAACAGCTAAAGGCCAAGGTGCACTCCTTCATGCTTAGCAACATTCAGACGTTGTCCCGAACAGATGTGTACCGACAGCTGCCCCAGGATGAAGTGTTCAGGGCGCTGAGCAGCGACGAGCTCCAGGTGAACAGCGAGAATGAGGTGTACGAGGCAGCGCTTCACTATCATTACAGTCCCGAGCAGGTGGAAACTGACCAGGTGTACTTGCAGGTCAGTCCAAAGGTGTGTCTGCATTTATACTCATCTATCTAAATAAAGCACACATCTTAATTACACTCTATTAAAGTGTTGCATTTATGTTTCTGTCTCCCTCACCTGAAGGACAATCTCAAGATGCTCGACGCAGTGCGGTTTTGCCTGATTGAGAAGCACATGCTGCAGAGATTGCACAACAGACTGAAGCAGTGTCCACTGAAGGATTCTGTTTCAGCTGCACTGCGCTACCACGAGCAGGAGCTCCTGCAGCCTGTCCTCCAGACTCCTCTCACCCAGCCGCGGTCCACTTTCCACTGCATACTGGGCTTCGGGGGAATGTTTAGTTCCAGCTCCCTCGCATACACCGATCACCTGTTTCAGGTGTTTCACCCAAGCTGGGGGGAGTGGAAGAGTCTCACTGCAGCTCACACTCCCCGGATGTCCAACCAGGGCGTCGCCGTGCTCAACAACTTTGTTTATCTTATTGGCGGGGACATGAACACCAGTGGATTTCATGCAGAGACCCGCTGCTGGAGGTGAGAGCCTATCATACGCCCTTTATGGTTCATTTTTGTGGTTAAGTTAGAGCTGCAGCTGATTAATCTCATTAATCAGTTTATTACTGTTGAATTTTTAAATTAAAAATACAGGAAGCAATCTTACAGGAGGCTCTGGACTTTCATTTGCATGATTTGATCCTCGAGACGATAAAAGGAAAGGAAGGAAGGAGTTTGAGGATCTTTGCCAGCAGATGGAGTTTGCCTAGTTGTCATGGAAATGTAGATTTTCCAAGTTACAGTTATTCAGTATCTTAAAGAACTTTTTCTCCGTGTTTGCTTTTTAAATGATGTTCACAGTTTTGACAACATCCGTTTAGGTACATCCACACCTCCAGCATTCACAATGCTGTGGTGATTTGGGAGCTTTGAAAGGAGACACAGCTGCAGAAATATCAGGGAGGGAGTTTTTTTCTGGACAAGCAGAAAATGACTTGTCGTAAAAGCCACATTTGCTTGAAAAGCAGGTTCACACACCTTTTGTGATTTCATCCTTTTTTGCTCGGCATCCTCCGGTGATGTTTGATGCTCTCGGCTTGTCTCCATTATGTTGCAGCATGACTGCCTCATACTCAGGTGTTATTTTCAGTGACGCTTTCGCATGATTGTGAGCCCGAGCAAAGAACTCTCTGGTCTTTCAGAGATGTTCTTTAAGTAAGCGAACCTGCTCTTCCTGTTTACCCGTCTGAATGGTCAATATGATGTGCTTACACTGCTGTTCTGGTGAGGGAGATTATCTTTACTAGTAGTTTGCCACAACAGCGACCAACATTAAACCCCACAAAGGGCTCAAGCATTAATTAGATGCAAATGGGGTTTGATTCAAATAAACTAGACACTGATATTTATAATTTAATTTAGATGCTTTTAATTCAGTGTAAAGATACTAAATACATCGCTCCAGGGGTGTTCTCTGACTCACAGTTACTGTGGTGGAGGATTTCTGAGCAGCTGTCGGTCTCTGGAGGCGTTTCTTTGGCTGACACATTACTGATGTTACTTGCTGGCGTCAGATGTCTTACTGACTTGTGCACCGCATCATAAAGTCATGGAGCTGAATATTCGTCATTTCTGAGCTTTAACACCAGTTGACAGGGCTGGTGGGAGGTGGAGAAGTGAAGTGGGGGGAAGAAAGTTGACTTCATGCTGAGACTTTGCACACAAACATCCCCAGCTAAAAATCATTTACTAATGTTGCCAGTGCCTTTTTATATGAATATTGAAAAATGAAGGAGTGAACTGAGTACAGGTTAGAGTAAAGGGGATTGGCTCATTTTTTTAAGATGGAAAAAAACAACAAGACAAATTCCTATCTGCTGATGAGGATCGTGTGATCTATAAAAAGAGCTGCACAGAAGAGCTGCTAAATCCTTAAAGATTTTTAAAACAATATCGATAGAAGCCTAACAGTTCTGTTTTGTTTTAATAGAGTTTCCACTTTGCTTCCAGATGAGCTCATCTTTCATATAAGGTTGTTTTTCACTGTTCTGAGATTCGTCTGCTCTTTCCAGATACGACCCCCGTCACAACAAGTGGCACACCATCCAGCCTCTGCAGCAGCAGCATGCCGACCACTGTGTTTGTGTTGTGGGCGGCCATATTTATGCCATCGGAGGACGAGACTACAACCACGAGCTGGAGTCGGTGGAGCGTTATGACCCACACAAAGACACATGGGAGTTTGTGTCTCCTCTAAAGAGAGAGGTATGGAAACCTGAAGGTGTGAAAGATTGAAAATGAGTGCATATGATTCTTCTACTGTCCACATGATGGCGCTGCTTACTCACATTTGTGCTGAGACCTACATCCAGTGTAATACTAGGTTACCCTTTCAGGTGTATGCCCATGCTGGAGCAGTGGTGGATGGAAAAATTTATATAACGTGTGGGCGCCGAGGCGTGGCGTACCTCAGAGAGACTTGCTGTTTTGACCCAGCAGCCAATCGCTGGACAGGGTGCGCAGAGGGCCCGGTGGAGCGGGCGTGGCACGGCATGGCAGCCGTTAACGGCCGCATGTACGTTATTGGAGGAAGTAATGACGAGCGCGGATACAGGAGGGATGTCCTGAAGGTATCGTCATGAGTGATCGCAGCTGTTTATCGTTGGCTCTTTGCTTCTCATGCAGTTTAAAGTATTGCCTCTTTTTCAGCCTGCTCACCTCTGTTTTTTTCCTCCTATAGTATGAATTTAAATTTGAAAATATTCCACGGCCTTTTCTAGACCGACATTATTTTGCATACTAATACAGGCCAGAAGCTTTGACTTCTAAAGCTAATTAAATTAATTTCTGTACGAGCCAGAGTGGCACGTTTTGATGCTCTTCCTGCAGCACTTTTATGAAATAAAGAGTCATTTATTGCTCGCTGTTGTTATTTATTTTTTTTCTTCAATTTCAGGTAGCGTGCTTTAACCCCACAGCCAACTCCTGGTCTTTAATGTCCCCCCTCCCTGCGGGCCACGGAGAACCCGGCATAGCTGTGCTGGACAGTCACATCTACATCGTGGGAGGGCGTACGCACGACAAAGGCAACAGGATGAAATACGTTCACGTGTACAACGCCGACAAAGACGAGTGGAAAAACGGCACGGAGTTTAAGGCGCACGTCTCCGGCCTGGCAGCCTGTGTGGCGCTCATGACCCCCGCTGTGATCGCCCAGGCCAGAAGCTGGGAGCAACGCACCAAGGCTTCATGGGAAGAAGTGGACATGGACAGCTCAGATGACTCAAGTGTGGACTGAAGCTGCCGTGTTAATCGGATTCCATCATCATCAAGGACCTCCTTGCGATCTCTTTCTTTCTTTTTTTTATTTAACTCTGCATGTTGAGTTTCGGATGTATTTAGTTTTTTTGGGGGGTCACATGCATGTTGACAACTCGGAGTGCCTCTGAACCAAAGGTGTCATTCAGGACCTTTTTCTTATTTCTCTGATCTGACCTTAGGTACTCTTGCCCAGTCCGGGAATCTCTTCTCTGAACAAATGTTCACGCTGCTGTTTGTTACTGATCGCTCGTCCGTATTTCCTTAAAACCACCGGTGTTTCTGCGACGCTTATCACAGAGAGCAAAGAACGTTTTCGAGATTAGTAGCTATGCAATAACATGGTACTTTGGAGTAAAGACACATATGTGGGCTTTTCCTTTAAGACTGTGGGGCCCCGAGTTATTACTGTGGGAGCAGTATTACTGTGTGGCTAAATAAACATAAAAGCGACATGTTGCTCACTGCTAGCAAGGACAAGTCTGTGGCGAGACTGACTGCCGGAGAAACTCAAAACCCGACGATGAATCTCCACCGAAATCCACAACTACCAAAACAAGAGAGCAAAAACTATGACCAGGCATATCCCAGACCAGAGTGCGCTCTGGTGTGACAACTTGAAGCTGAACGGGTCACAAAGCCACTTGGAGATTGGAGAAGTGACTTCTTCCTTATTTCTATTTTCTGCAATGTCACACACTGAAGTTGTATTCTGTAGTAATAACAGTTCCTGTTTCTAAAAAAAACAACAACTATAAAGGCAGTTTTGCAAAAAACAAAAAAAAACCCAAGCACGTATTTTATCTGTGAAAAGAATGGCGGGGGTCACACAGTTAAGCTCTCATTATTCCTCAGCTGGTTCTCTGCATTGTCAGTTCACAACAATAAACATACAAGAAGTGGGTTTTTGTCTCCATCCCCCAGACAGCTGCTCAGTGGAGCTATCATCTCTCCAAACCTCTGAATGATCGTTACGTTGTGCAAACGTCGTGCCTTGTTTTCTTGCTTTCATTCACTCTTAGCCTGAGTTTATATGTGATCGTATGTCTGAACAGAGACGAGCCTTAGCTATCGTGCCTCTGATATCATCATATAAATAATGAATAATTCCAAATAATAATTATTTAATTTATTTATGGCTGTAGCTGGATAGAGGAAGGGGTCTACAGATTGAAGTTGCCATTTATTTGTAAATGAAATGTGAAAATTAACCATTACTTTATTTTTGTGCATGTGTGTCCTTTTACTGATCCGCTCATCACTTGAGCTTAATCTGAATCCTCATGATGGTTTATTTCAGAATATTTGTCTTCACCGAATCGCTTTGCACTGTGTGTGTGTATGAGAGAGTGTGAGTGTGTGTTGCCTTGCAAACCCTGTTTCACACTGGACTCAACCACTGTTAATGCTTCATTTGAACCCACGTAATTGTAAATGTACCCGTCTTTTCCACGTGATTTGTTGGAAACACTGTCAAACATATGCAAACAAGATAACTTTTTAAATTTGATTAAAAAATATATATGTCCTGCTTTTGTCACGTCTGAATGTTGTATAGGGAAAAGTATTACATGGGTTTAACAATGGACTGGATTTTGTGCCAGCATTGAGCTTGAAGCACCAGTTAAATCGTCTTGGGGAACAAACATCTACAGAATTGAAACTGACTTCTAAGAAATATTAGTTTTTGGGGGTTTTTTTCCTCAAGAAAAGAAGTAATTGCTGAGAAAGTTACAGGAAATTGTCAGGCGTGTAACTAAGAAGCAGATGTTTTGGCTTCGACAACTCTCTGACTTGAGTTCGTCTTTTTTTGTTTGTTTAATTTAAAGCCCGTTTCATAAATCTAACGTCAGCTCCCAGCAGTTGATTGTGCTCCTTGTTTGAACTGCTGCCTCCTGCCTTTTATTCCTCCCAGTCTCTACCAGTTCCTCTCCATTTGGCTCTGAACTCCATCAGCTTTATGAAGGCTGACTGCTACTTTCCTCTCTGAGGCTGTTTCATCTACATCTGTTACCCCCCACCAGCACTAAGTGTGTGTGCTCCCTCCCACACACCCCTCTCTTTCACACTATTGTGCCAGCCCCCAGCAAGTAGTCTGGCAGGATCTGCTGACATCAGCGCTGAACATCCAGGATCTGTGTTTGTGTTTACGCATCAAATCTCTGTGTTCTAAAGCTATACTACCACCTCGGGGCCACTTAAAACGTACAGTCGCGCTCTTAACCGCATCAGCGGCCGTTACAGACATCTGAGTGCGGGTCGATCTGGTGCTCTTTGCTGGACCATTATCAGAGCAATTAAAAGGCCCACATTAGTCAGTGATGTAGAGTTATGCAGATTAAACCCAGTGGAGTTGAGGATGTGTGAGCCGAGGGGATTTTGCTAAGTGCCCACTTGTATCCTCTACTTTCTCCTGCTCTGCAGGAGAGGAGGAAGTCAATTGAAATCAATAGAGAACAAAGAAAGTCACCTGTAGACGAAGATCTGGCCTGCAAAACATTGTCTTTCATTGTGTCGCAGACGATTTCCCTTCTAGATGTCTACACTGGAGACCGGTCACACTACACAGAGTGACCCAGAGACATAGGGGGGCTTTGTCTTTATATCATGGAGCATAAAACAATGAGTTTATCATTTATGTTTGCACCAGTATCTAAGTAACCCCTGTTTTTGCTTGATGTGCAAAGTCCTGCAAAAAGTTGTATTATGTATTTTGTATCACAAAGTTTTTTCATGCAGTTGCTGAACATTTGGCCTGCTTTGCACTTTCCTCATGAACTGTTCCCAGGTGTAATTTGTATTTTTTCACATGTATTCATTGATTTATAGTTTAATTACTCAGAAAAGATTTTTATAAAGTAATAAAACTGACCATTGTTTCTCTCTTTTTTACTTATTTGATTTTGCATGTCTAAATTACATGTGTAGTCCAGACTTATTTAACTGTATGCAACTTGAGGGTCTCATTAGTATGACACGCATGAAAGATGGGATTTTACTGTTGTTAACATGTTATTAGACAGATTATGAGACCATATTATGAACAGAGACCAGCTGTGACATCACCAGCTGTAAGCAAATTAACATTATCCACTGACAAGTATTTTAGCACATGTTTTTGGCTGAGAACACAGGTTTCCTGCAGGTGTAGATGGCATGAAGACAAATCACCCTTGTGCATTCATCCATGCAGTATGAGCCTATATTCACCTAGTTTAACCCTTTAAAGTGTGAAAACCTCAAAGCCTGCATGGAAAGCAGCTGCACAGTTTACAAGTCTCCTGATCTTTATCATCAGGTCAGACAGATTTAAAAAATTACCTTTTGTAACAATGAGTCGTGAATCTGTTTGCAAAACTCTCAGCTGCTACTGTAGATTAATTAAAATGCAACAGAAATGTTAGTTATTGTGGGCAGAGGTGGAAAATGTGGTGATGAAAGCATTTTTTTTTTAAACAGATACAATCCTGTTCCTGTACAACGGAGCCCAGGGTGGAAGAAACAAACTGTTTCTCTGAATCTGAGCTCCCTCTGCTCCGACCTGCTCACCGGGCAGAGCAGATTCCTGTAAAGATCAGCCTCTTCTCGTCCTCATTAAAATGGGCAAATGAAGTGTGTTCAGCAGGAGAAGCCTGTGGGTGGACACGCCAGTTCAGGGAAGCGCTCGAATAATGAATTGCACTGGATAAAATCCACACTAGACTTGGGTTTCTCCTGAAGGATAATTCCCCCCCCCAAACCACTCTTCCTCTTACCCCCCTTGGATTTTACGAAAGTCATTAGCAGCCCATATCCCCCTGAGGGTGGAGACAGTGGGTTGAGCCTGTGTTTTTCAGTTGTGAAAAGGAGCCAACAGCCCCCCCATTTTCATGCTTTTTAAGGCTCATTGACATGGAGAACGAGGGCCGTGGAGATGCTTTATGTGCCGGTGGGTAAACCACAGCAGGTGACCCAGAGTCGCAGTAATACAGCGTCTTTAATGCATGCTGTGCTTGTCGAAACTACAGAGTATAGCCTCATTAGATCAACAAAGAGGAAATACAAACAAACACCACCAAAGGCTGCGGCTCTTATCAGGGGTGGCCAGGTACAAAGCATGCAGATGTGCACCCACTGGGAGAAGGCCAAGGAGTTCAGGCACTTTTACAAACTCTTACCCATTCAGTCAGGAGACTGGCTGCATGCGTGAACATCGACTGGGAGGAAATCAAAGTCAACAGGCAGATGCTGGTGTGAGAAATAATTAAAGGGTCACAAGTAAATAGAAAGGATACGAATCCAGAGACACCACAACCTTTGTTGTCACAGTTTTGTTTGAATAGAAGAAAAATGCATAAGAGTGAGATTCAGGATAGAAAAATATTTGTTTCATACCTCATATTGGTCTCTTTTTGTACACTTTTGTATCTCAAGTTAATAAGACATCAGTGTAATAATGATATGGATTCACATACAAGACTTCAAGTCCAGAGACTTTTATTTATTTTTTATGTTTTTTTATGTCACACCACAATTTGACAAACAATAATTGCACACAAATGATTAACTCTTACATTATTATTCTTAGCTTTTTACAAAAATATTTATTTACACTGGGAAACGAGGTGAAATGCAAAATAAATAGTTTTTTTTTCTTTTTTCAAACAATTAAACCACAAACTTGAGTTGCACTCAGCATTAAATGGCCGATTTGAATCCTGCCAGTCGGGGCAGCAGACAGAGTCACTCCTTTTTCTTACTCTCGCCTATCAGTTTTTCTCACTCTGGCTGCAGGGTTGGGGCCCTCAGCCTTGTTTATTCATGCGCTCTCACAGCTGTGAGTGCCGGGATCAGCTTTTTGTTAAGATGGCATCATAAGCAGCAGCGGTAAAGTAACTCTCAGTTGACGGTGGAGATCCCTTCACCAGCACGAATAAGAGAACAGCGGGTACTGGCTCCACTCGGCCACGTTGCCATGGTGATAGCTGTGATGCACAGCTTGCCTGGTGTAGTCAGTGGTCAGATGATGAGGAGGGGGATACTGGGAAGGACCTGGGCTGCCCCACTGGCCCAGGGGCTGCTCGGTGCTGTAGGGGTTGTAGATGTGGTGACCGATGACCCCCGGCTTGCTGGCCTGGGCCACAGACATGTTGAGCACCCCCGTGTAGTCCTGGGGGCCTGGGAGGTGCTGGGGGCCACAGCTGGAAGGGCCAACCTCACGGGCCTTTGAGGAGTCGTGATCAGGGACCGTGGCTATGTCGGGAACTCTGGACTCAAAGCTGCTGCGTCCGGATCCGCTGTTGCTGCTGCCGATGCTGGAGGAGGGGGACGGGGACTTTCCATACTCATGGAACCTGGGGAGTAAAAAAAGAGAAAAGAACAAATATTGATTGGCATTCATCAAAACATGATTATAATATGATCTGCTGCATTGCTGTTTACCTGTATGACTGGTAGGAAGCTGGAGTAGGAACAAGCTGCTCTGTGCTGTAGAGATCTCTTGTGTCTGCTCCAACAGGAGAGTCAGTCCTCACTCTGTGCTCTCTCTCAGCATCCCAAGGAGAGTAGCGCTCCTCTTTGACACCATCCTCTTCTTTTGTTTTGGGCAGCTCTTCATCCTCTCCGTCGAAACCGTCATACGAAGACTGGCAGAAGTCTGAGGAGCCACAGATCATCAAATGAGAGAAAGAACAAAACAAAAAAGGCATCAACATGAAGAGAGAAGAGTGTGAAAGCGGTACCTGGTGGACTGTCTTCTTCAGAGTTCAAAATGTCTGATGCCTTGGTCCTCTTCTCAAGGCATGATGGGTCCTTGTTGGCACGTCTGCAGCAGTAGATCAGTTATATTAAAAACAAATACAAACTACAATACACTGAACAATAAATGAGCTCAGATCCTTTCAAGTCAACCGACCAAACTGGAGCTTTCGCGTCGGCATTTTAACCTCACCTTTTCTTATTAGTGCCTTCATCCCGGAAGCCTTTTGCAAATGGGTTGTGATCGATCTTCAGCTTTGTAATCTGCAGGAGAGGGAGACGCAAAGTCAATGTTAAAACTTTGTGATTTGTCTCTCGGCACAAGGCATACTTGCAGTGCTAGAAACAGACCTTAGTGTTCTGGTAGGCAGTGACTGCAGTGAAGGAAGTCTCCGGGAAGGTGAAGGTCTGGAAAACACTCCAGCGCACACTGAACAGGTCGTCTGCCTGGACGATGTGGAACCGCGGGTGGTAGCGATGCATGGAGTGCAAAATGATCTGCAGACAAGGAGGCCATGATTTACAAGCACCGCCAAAATGTTCGGTCTAAAGACGTCAAACTTTATAATAATTTTTTTTTTTAAGTGTTGCAGATGTTGCTTTTACTCACATGGCCGTGCTGGTCGAGCGTGTTGTTAGTCAGCTTGAGCTTGAGGAAGGAGACAGACTGCTTCATCCAGTGACTCCCTGGTGCTGGAGAGTCTGGGTGGAGGTAGGTTCTGCAGGGAGGCTGAGGTTCTGCCTTTCCTGCTACCTCCCACTTCTTTTTATTCCACTGTTGGAAGGAGACACATGAGTCAGTCAATTTGAAAAAGGCGAGTAACGGAAGAATTTTAAACTCCTTCCTTTTTCCACGATAGACTGGAGAGCGATGGCTGGCCTGTACCACCCACAGAGATGGGGAGGGGAGCGGGGGGTAGTACAGTGGGCTCACAGCAGGGGATAGAAAAACAGGAAGAGATAACATCCTTTGATGTACAATGTTGGGGGGGTGGGGTGGGGGGTGATAAACAGGGGATGTCTTGTCTGGGGATGGTGGCTACCACTTTGGGTTATCTACAGCCAAACCTATGACTCTGGTGAGGCCTTGGGAAGTGAATTTTCTCTCATGCATGACTCATTAATACACAAAGGAGAAAGCTACTGGTGTCTTACCTTATACCTGAAACCATCCTCTGGGACCATGTCGACCAACAACACGTACTTGGCACATGGAATAAGCCCGGATAGATTCACTTTGCAATGTGGAAACATTCGCCTGGTAAACACGGGAGAAAGAATGAGTTCTGTAAAATGTGGGGGAGCAAGGTGTGAACATTTAGCATTTTATTTTATTTTTCTGTTGCCCTACCTTCCCGGTTTAGTAATGATCATCTCTGTCCCTATTTCATGGAAGGTCTTCCACAGTTCAGTGTCCTCCAGAAACATCCTAATATTGCCCTGGAGATAGGCATCAGGTCCGGGAGCTATGTGGGCCGGAGGAGGCCCGCTGAAATTGGACTTCAAGTCTAGAAGAAAAACATGAATAAACATTTTTTACTGGAAAAACTGGTAGAAGAAGACACGCGTGTGCTCACGGAGGCAAAGCTAATATTAAGAAGTAGTCATCAACTCACCTCTGATGGACTGCATCCTTTGGATTCAACTTGATATGTTTTTGACTCAAAAGGCTTAAAAAAACAAAAAAACAAAAAAAACAACGAAAGAAAGAAAAAAAAGACAGAACTCAGTCCAGGTGTGTGATATCCAAAGTGTGTCTTCAGCTCTGCTCTGTCTCCTGGGTCTCCTTCCTCACATGCAAAAGAAAAATCCAACAGCCCAGGAAGGAAGTCAGAAGGTCAAATCAGTCCTCGCTGCAGATGTTTCAGAGATGCTGAGTCCTTGCAGGATGGGATGACCATGACTTTTAAGGGTAGCCCAGGAGTGGGTGGGGCCAGGGAGGCCATTCTTTTGAAGTGGCACAATGATGGGTTGGAGTCCAACTGTGATTGGAGAGTGCTGGAAATCAAAGAGACTTAACAGAGGCTTGATACCATCCCCACAGGAAGGTGGGGGGGGTGAAGGAAATGCATCTTTATTAACTGCTAAGAGACTTTAAAAACAAATAGAGATGGACTTCCGTGCTGCAGAACACATAACTCCTTGCAGCAAAACCTGTGTAAATATTTCCCTCTCTCTCACACACACACACACACACACACACACACACACACACACACACACACACACGCACGCACACACACACACACACACAGAGAGTCTGCTCATGAAAATGCCATTTAGTGTGTTTGTGCAACGTGGTTAAAAAAAGTCATTATAATTCATTTGGCACAACTGAGAGAAACACAGCTGAAGTTCTGTGTAAACGGGTTAATGCACTGTGGTCTGTGCGTGCATACAGGTAGGGTCTATTTTTTTTTTTACATTTTTCAGAAAATCAGCAGTGTTTTCAATAACTTAGTTAAAGTACACAGGCTTTTCTCATAAATACACTGCATAAATCTGACATATTGGTCTGGAAATGCACACATACACACACACATATACGTATTTTCATATTTTATATATAATACATTTTTTGCATGATCTCCTTTACACTTTCCTCACTTTCCATCAAAGGCACCCACAGCAGTGGGTGGGAAACTCTATGTAAACCCATAATGATGATGATAACATGCACTCTTTCTGCAGGTAACTTTCACCTGAGGGCTTTGTGTGAAGCCTGCCAGGTAGTGAAGACTGCAAGGAAGGAAGGGGTGGGGGTGTGGCGGGTGTATGTGTATTCAGGTGTCTAGACAACCCCTGATAGATAATCTCATTAAGCTGGTTTCCCTTGAAAGGAGCAAGTTTCTGCAGCATGGAGAAAGCCCAGGCAATTAACGGCCAGTTAGCACCAAAGGCCCAAGTCAGCCTTGAATGGGACAGGAGGGGTCAGAGAATAAAGACCTGGCACAACAATCCAGCCATCCTCCAGCCCTCCACACACAGGCCAAAATCCACTGCTGCGTCTTTGCTCGCAGGCCCGTCTCCTCCTGCGTCATGCCACTCGCTGCAGGCAAAAGAAATGCTTAGAAAACTGCAAGCATTAGCATAGAAGGGAAAGAGAGAGAAAACCACAGTTTCCCTTCTTGCCTCCACCAACACACACACTCACAAATTTGAATTAAGTGAGTTTCACATCTCATTGAACCTCTTTTTCTTTTTCCTAGCACAGACACATCACTTCCAGTCAGGTTTCTAATTGTAATCCCATGTCTGCGTGCTGCATACAATGCCTTCTGTAGGCCCAAACCCTTTTACACCCACACACCAAGGAGTCTTTTGTTCAAGTGTGACTGTATGGATAACAGCTTCGGGCACAAAACTGCGTGTGATATACGAGCGGCTTTTACAGGTGAGGAGCGAAACACAGAGATGGGTTTATGAGACAGCAGAATCGGCAGTTGAGTGTGCATAAAGAGGCGCGAGAAATAAAGTCTCCCCTGTGAAAGTATTGAGCAGCCCGTTTAAGACTTTTGTGGAGGGTCGATGTAGAGTAAAGAAAAAAAAAGGAGGAGGAGGAGGGGGTGACATTCAGCTTTTAATGATGCACTTAAGAGATCGTGGTCTGATAATTTACCTATGTTAAATGCCCTGATGCAGGGCTCTCCACTCTCTCTGTGGAATTGGCCCTTTCCCCCCCACCTTATGTGAAACACAAATACACTGTTGCTCTCTACACTTCTTCTCTGGTGATGTTTCAGGGGACCAGAGAAGGGGTCACGCAACTTCTTTGGCTGTTTGTCAGCAACGCGAAGGGCTGAATTCTCTTTAGATCACTTCAGCTTTAGCAGAGGAGAGCATGTCAGCTTCAGAGCGGAGGTGTACATTTCAGCAGCGGCAGTGTCAATCCCATTACGCAGTGGTTCTGAAGGCGACAGGTGTGACTGCTAAAGGCCTCAGTGCGGGGCCAGGCGACAAAAAGTCAGGGTGTACAGAGGCATGACAGAGAGCTTATGTAAGAGCAAGCCCAGGGGAGATTTAGGCTGGATGACAAATCAGGGAGCCTGTCTGGAGAAGACTGATAGAGGCTGCCAAAGCCCAAATATACTCCATGAATAAGGCTTTTTTTACTAAAGAATGTTCGAGGGTGACAGAAAGGGTCTCACGCTGCAAAAAAATGACTTATCAGAGATACGCTGTGTCGCAGTGACTCCTACTCCCAGATCACCTTCAGCAGAGCTCTTCTACCTACCAGGTGTCAGTCTTTGGCCATTTGCTTTAACTGCACAGATCTCCCTGTGCTCAGCATTTAACAGCTGCCAATATACAGCCAGGGCCCAGGGATCAGACGGCTCTCTGGCAGCCCAATAAAAAGCCCCCTTGAGTGCAATGACGAGAAATCTCACACCTTTCGCTCACATTAGCCATGCAGCGTAGTCCTTTTGATGCTAAATCAGCCACATTGAGTGGTTTGTAGAGACAGCAGCCGGCAACTAACACGACGAATGAGAGGAACGATCAATTTACTTTAGATCGTTGGAGGTGCTGTGTTATGATTGGTCACTTTAAGAAAAAAGTTGAGGAAAAAATGGGAGAGAGGATCCTTCCATGCCCCCTCTGACATCCCTGTCCTAAATGCAGAGTGGCCGTGATCTCATCTACACAAACTTGGGGCTGGGGGACCTCACATTTGGTCCACCACATAAGAAAACAAATCTCACATCTAGCTTGCCTGGCAAAGAGGGCAAATGACAACTTCACAGCACTTCATAAGAAACTCCTGGAAGTTGCTAATGAAGACTAATGGCTTCCCTCGTGTCGGAGATTTCACACCACTGTGCACAAGCCCTTTGACCGCAGTCAGTGTGGTCAGCTGGTTGCAGGAGTTCAGAGGCTCTGCAGCTCCACCAGCAGCAGGAGGACTGAAAGAGGAGAAATCCATCTTCACCAGAGCTGAGTCTTAGGAGGTGCACAGTGCCCCAGCTGTGAATCTCCTTAAGGCAGATGTGTGACATTGTACCAGATGAAAAGAACTCAATTTCAGCTGTCCTGAAATGAGTTGTGGGAGTTTTTGGTTTTAAGTTATTTGATCACAACAGAAAATAAAATGCAGACAACGGGAAATAGTGGGAAATCCAAGTCACAGTGTGTGTGCCCATGTGTGCCCCCCAAAGATTTGTGTTTTCTTCAAGTGTGGGACATTTATACTGTCCAATGAGAGTTGTTTGTAAGGTGTCTTAATGCTTCTATGCTGCTTTCCTCTGACTAAACAGAGAGTTGACTCAGCATTAGAGCAACAGCCTCAAACTGCAGTCATAGTTGTCAGATTGCTTAAACGTGACTTTGTTACAATACAATTTGCTAAATGTGTTACTTTGTCTGACATGAATAATAAATGCTTATGCAATCTATTGTAAATGTATTATTAAAGGACACTCATAGGCCATTTCATTAGGTACAGCAGCTTGCTCGCACCAATATCTAATCAGCTAATCACATAGCAGCAAGTGAATTCATACGTGGTCAAGATGACCCGCTGAAGCTCAAACTGAGCATCAGAATGAGGATATAAGGTGATTTAAGTGACTTTGAATGTGGCATAGTTGTTGTTGCCAGAAAATCTGCTGGGATTTTCACACCCAACCATCTGTAGAGTTTACAGAGAATCGTCAGTTCTCAGGGAGAAAGATGCCTTGATGTCAGAGGTCTGAGGAGAATGCTTTGAGCAGTGAGGCAACAGCAACTCAAATAACCACTTGTTACATTGAAGGTAGAAGAGCATCTGTGAATGCATGTTAAACCTTGAAGCGGATGTGCTACAGCAGCACAGGAGTGCAACAGGTGCCACTCCTGTCAGCTAAGAACAGAAAACTGAGGCTACAGTTTGCTGGGGCTCACTGAAACCGGGCAACACAAGGCTGGAAAAACGCTGCCTGCTCTTACAAGTCTTAATATCTGCTGCAGCTTCAGTGCGCAGGGTGAAAATGTGGTGTAAACAACATGAAAGCATGGATCCATCCTGCCTTGTGTCAGTGACTCAGGCTGCTGCTGGTGGCGTGATGATGTGGAGGAAATTTTGTTAGCACAGTTTTGAGCCGTTAGTACCAACTGACATGCCGCTGAAACCCCACATCCTATTGCTGCTGACCATATCCATCCCTTTATGACCACAGTGTACCCATCGTCTAACAGGATAGCACACCATGTCACAAAGCTCGGATCATCTCGAGCTGGTTTCTTGAACATGACAATGAGTTGTCATGTACTCCAATGGTCTCCACAGACACTAAATATCAACTCGACAGAAAACATCTGGGATGTTAATATGAACCAAAATCTGAGGAAGGATTCCAGCATCTTGTTGAATCTGTGCCATGAAGGTCCAACCCAACGATGAGTGTTTATACTTGGAAATAAAACTAACGTACAGAGTTTCAAAAAATGTTGGGGCGCTGTGTAAAATGCAAAAGGCAAGTGATAAAAAAAGAAATAAAACTGTTTATATTATAAAGAAAACACATCAAGAGTTAACACTGAGAAATCACCTAAAAAAGCATCTCAGAATGAATAAGGTTAATTAGTAACATGATTGGGTATAAAAAGAACATAAGACAGGCCGAATCTTTCAGAGGTACACGTGGGGAGGAGTTCACTGCTCAGAGTTCATGTGGGTAAAACTTGAACGTAAGCAGCAGGTTTGAGAAGGCACCATTAATATTTACAAGATTAGGAGTGACACATTCTATTATGCAGACTGCTTTCAGGGAAATCATCGTTTATTTCAGCAAGCCAACGCCAAAGCACAGTCTGCACATGTCACAGCAGCATGCTTGAGTGCTAAACTGGGCTGTCTGCAGAGTAGACCAGTCAGCCAGTGAAAACATTTGGTGCCTTAAGAAATTAAAGATAGAACAAAGGATGCTCTGAAGCCTGAAACATTATGATGCAAAAGCTGGAAAATATGTCAGCAGTGTCAAAAGAACAGGTGATGCAACAGAGCGGTCAACATGCTACCGTCTCCCCCAGGGTGCTGGCAAATTACAGAAAAATTTATTTTTTAAATTAATTTGCTAATTATTCCATTCTGCTTTTATTTACATTTTACACAGCATCCCAACATTTCTAACGTCACAACTTTTTCAGCAATCAAGTGAAGTCAAGCAACAGCGTGTAAGTACTTACACGCTGTATGATGAGAATCTCCATCTGCACCGTATCAGTCTGGATCCACGGCTCTTGTGAGTTACAGCTGGTTTCCCCAAACAAACCATCTAATTTGATGCACGCATTGCAGCTGATAACAAACAGCACACAGTGGAGATCATGTGTTTCTCAAATATATTTTTGGTTTGACATCTATAATGCATTCAGTCCAGACACAGAGAACAGTTCCACTTCAGCAGCCTGCACCAGAGGGGAGCCGGGCGAAGCTCAAGCTCGAGCCTTCGACCCGCTCGCCCTCTTTAGCCGTGATACATTCCCAGAAGCTCGGCAGAACAATAGAAAAACTATCTTACACCAAAAAATAATCGTGAAATAAAATACAAAACTTTTCTTCTTTTATCAAGGGTGATAGTTTACAATTATTCACTTGTACGCTTTCTTTTAAAAATTACGTTTTAGACAACTTTCAAGAAACATAATCAGTAAATAACTTTCTTTAACATCTTGTATAGAAAACAAAACAATCTTTAAAAAACATTCTGTTGTCTTCCTCTGAGTTAAGCTAGATTGTGACAAATTTACCAAAATGGTTTCAATGGAAAGGCATCGGGATTAGAGAGTCCTCCTCGGGACGCGTCAAAGATCGGGAAAGATCACGAAAAGCGCTTCTCGAGCTTAAGAGTTGACCGCTTAAAGCCAAAACATGTCGGAAAGATACTTGGATTGTGATACGTACAAAAAAACAAAAAAAAACAAAAACAAAACAAAACAAAAAAAAGCTAATTTCCAATAACCCCTTCCCATATGATTACAGATCAGTGCTGGTGACAGGGAGGTCCATCCTGGTAAGAACTGTTCCTCTTAGCTACAAATGCACACGAAAGAAAAGAAAGAAAAAAAATAGTACAAGGAATACAGTGAGTACAAAAATAGCGCAAAGTTAAGTGCAAACTGAAAAACATCCCGAATGTTAAGTGTAAACATTTTCAACCTGCTACATGTCATGAGGCCGCGTGGCTCGTTGGCTCCACGGGCGAACATCAAACGCAGCCGATTGTTTTTGTGTCCTTTGAAATATTTCGTGTAGCGATGCATTGTGTCCTGGAGATGAACGTCTCATGCCCAAGTAAACTATCAGAGTGGAGGACAGCAGGTGCATGCTGCTGAGCGCCCATCCAGACCGAGGCGCCTCAGCTCGGTGGGCTCGTGAGACGACTGGAAAGCTGCAGCTTGGCGACACAGTTAGCACACAACATACGAGAAGATGCATAAACACGGGACTGGCTCGCTTTAAAGGCTGATTTTTTTTTCCTTTTTCCCCAAGTTGGGCACAGGAGAACTCAAAAAGCTAAAGAGTGATATGCATAAATGGCACATTACAGACATGCTGTGAGACGAAAGCCATCATTGTCTGTCATATACATCATCACCAGAGCAACACTGCGACATGACAGCCGATGAGAATACTGCAGTGGGAGTGTGGGGATTTGTTTTTTTTTGCAATGCACGTGAGGGAACAAGAGCATCAACACAGACAGCTGCAGAGGTATGAACATCCTGGTTTTTTGTTGTTGCTTTTAAGAATTGGGGGAAGTGAAGTTTGGCAAAGTCAGGCCTGGATGTGTCATGAGTTCAGAGGCCTTCCGAGGCTCAGATGTCCATGTAGTCGTCCTCCTCGTCCGACTCGCTCTCCAGAGACGACTCCTGGCTGGATGTCTCCTGCACCTCCAGTGCCGGCTGGGTCAGAGTGTCCTTTTTGACTGTGGCTGCGGACTGGGACGACAGGATGACGTTCTATACAGGAGCAGACAGCAGGGGTCACTGTTGAGTGCTGGGACAACAGAGAGCCGTGTGCGTGGTAATTCAGAGTGCTTACCTTAAGTCTCTGTTTGGTTTCCTCTGAGATGCTGCCTTTGGGGGAGAGAAGCGTGGGGGTCGGAGGCGTTACTGTGATTTCTGGCGGGAACTTGGTAACGGTGGAAGGGATGAAAAGCTTTGGCATGTTGGGCGGGACTCGGGAGCGGATTCGGCTGGGGTCTGGAAGCTTCGACTGGTCATTGCTGGCATACTGCTGCTGGTCTGAGAGAAAGAGCGTGGAAGAAAAAGAAAGAAGGCGTGCGCAGTCACTAACGGTGCTGTTATGTGCGTTATCTGTTGAATTCAATCTACGCATGTTTTTGTAAGACACTTTGATTCTTAGGTAATGACCTGGGCAAGGTTGTGTTGTGCTACATGTGGCAGTTTCCTCCTGAAACCAGCCTGCTGCTGATTCCTGCCCCTGCTGGGACACAGTGGCGAGTTTCATCTGCTGGCAAAGGTGCGACTCCTGCTGTCGGTACAAAAGTCCCTCTGCAGGCTCCTCCCGCTCCTCTGCGAGCAACAAATAACATGTTAGGGATCGATTCGACCCAACAAAATACTTTGCAAGTGCGCAAAAACTGTGCTTTAAATTTACAAAACAAAACAAATAAATCAGTGTATAAAAAAAATAAATATTGCAGCAAATTGTAAAATGTCAGCTTTTATAGCAAATCAACTGGACACTGACAAGAAACATTTCTTTTCAGAATGGTTTCTAATGCTTTTGATTTAAAGTTGCGTTGCGTACCATTTCACTTCCTCTCCGCTTTCCTTCTTTAGCACGATTAGAGGCTGCCCACACACACACACACGCACACGCACACGCACACGCACACGCACACGCACACGCACACGCACACGCACACGCACACACACACACACACACACACACACACACGCACACACACACACACACACACAGAAATGTGTTTTTGACTAGGGGTCCCATGAAAGTCATCAGGAACACTCACAAGCGACTGATTGTTTACAGGTCGCCGATGAATGAGGGGATTATTTTGTAATAAATCTCCTTATATTTGGCATTTATTAGCAGAAAATTGACAGTAACAAGTTTCCCTTTGATTGGGACCTCACAGCGTCATTCATTAGACAAGCATTTGTAATGAGTGCAGGAACACTGCTGCTAACACTAACTGCAAAAATTCCCCCTGCAGCTCAGACACGGACACAAATATGAAAACAAAAATTATCTAATACGTTTTCAGTCTTCACCCGTAATGTTGCCTAGGAAACCGTTACATAACACACATCAGTGCAGTGCTGCTTCATACCGACCAGTGTGTGTTTGCACGCACATGCAAACACACTTTTGCATGTGTTTTCACAGACTTCAAAGGTCATGCAAGTTTAGGAAATGGAAGTGAAGCTATACAACTTCATAATATGCAGCTCCTGGTTACGCTCTCGCTAAATGAATGATGAATGCAATTCAATAATGCCACCAGTGTGTCACAGCAAGAGATATTTGTACTTTCTAATTTCTAATTCTCACACTAATGACTCCCATATGAAGTTCTGTTTAGGTGTAAAAGTGATGAAATGGACCCAAAAACCAAGATAAATATTGACATGTTGGGGAGCTGCCAGTTCCCAGCAATGGTCGCCTGAAGTTGCCTTATATTGTAAGACCAAAAAACCCAAAAGAAATAATCAAAAAAACAAACAAACCCCACTCTACAATATTAGAGTGAGAACCCCAACAATCCTACAATCCCTTCTGGGGGGGGAAGAACAGGAAGAGACCTCCTGTAGAAGCAGGTTCAGGGAGGGGCAGCAGTCTGCTGCAAATGGTTGGACGATGATGGGAAGCAATGTTCATCAAAATGCCAGGCATGACAGAGAGACGAGACACACAAAGAACGCTGATCTGAAATCTGTGATGGTGGTAAAAGTGTAATACCTGGTATTCTGAGACTTAATTCTGCTTTATTAGTCAAACATAAAAAACCCTAAACGCTACTAAACCTGCAAGTTGCCTTTGTCTTTTTGTATTTCTGTTATTGCATTCATGGTTAAGAAAATATAACTCCTACTGTGAGTTGGTTTGCCCACATGTGTTTTCCTCTCTGTACACAGACACACATGAAAGATTCACTGGTTCTAAGCTGCCTGCAGGTGTGAACGTGAGTGTGAATAATAGTCTTTCCTGTGACTGACTGGCAGCCTGTCCTTCACTACCGCCTGGTTAACAGCTAATGAATGATCAAATGTTTCATTCATGTCTGTCAATGCAACTTAAACATCCCTATGTGTATTCATTCTCTGAAAACTGTGAATGAGTGCCAACTCACAGTATCCATGTCTGTTATTCTACCTGTGTAATAACCCTGAGGGAGCTTGCCCCTTGAAAATAAAAGGTTCGTTTAAACTACCTTTCTGTGTCTCAAGAATAGAACCAGGTAAGAAAGGCAAAAGAAAAAGAAAACAAAAAAAACTTCCTCAACAACATCATGACCGTCGTCAAATGTCCTCAAATGATTAGTCTAACTAACTGATGCTAAATCTACTGACCACAAAGAAAAGGTTCACACACTGAATTTGCATACTACAAGCTCTCAGCCTTTAGAAATGTCAGTTCTACTCATCCTAAAAACCTAAAGAGGAAAGAATGACATGTTTTGATAGCAAACACGAGATAAGCTGAATATTCATTATGAGATCTGCGGTGATTAAGCCAAAGCCTTCGAGGAGCTCACGTAGGCACACAGAGTCACAATCTGGAGGATGTGAATTTCTCAAACTCTTGTTGGTGGACTGACAAAACCCAAAAGGCAAAACATAACCAGGCCAGAGCTTGTTGTTATGTAACTGAGCTGCTGAAACCCACAGGCGCCCCCTGCTGGTCACATGGACACAGGCACTGTAGGATCATTAGAAACTGGAGCTCCACTTAAAGCAGCAGAATTTAATGGAAAAACTGCAGTGATTTTTGTCTGCAGAATCAGAGGACGTCGCAACATTTGATGTGTGTGGGAGGAGGCCGCTGTACCTGTCTGTGGCAGGAAGGCCATGGCTGCAGCAGAGTGGCTGGCTCCTCTCCTGTGCTGTGGCTGATCGTGGAAGCCTGAGGTCTGAGGTCTGGGCAGCTTGCTCAGGGGCTCGTACACCACCTTGGCTTGGCTGTCCTGGGTGGACAGCGGGTGGCAGGTGGAGTGGCTGACCAGGACGGGCGTTGGTAGGGAGGCGGGGAAGAAGAGGTCTCGTTGCTCCTTTGTGTACTTAGGTGTGGTCGGGGCATCGCTCGAAGCCTGCTGAAGACAGAAAAAAACAAAAAAAAGACAAAGCAGCGTTCATGAGGAGGTGTGACTGACCTTGGCTAACCACCCCCTGCACCGGCAGACTTCTGAGTACTGTACATCCTCTCCCCTTGAGACAGATCTGCTGCGAGACTCAGAGAAGCAGAGTCGATATTTCTGCACTTTTCAAACACACATCAGCCGTGCTAGTTTTGCCTCTTTCACACAACAAGTAATGAATCCTTTACAGAGTTTCGATGCCGCTCCTCGGGGTTTCACGGGCTCGCCGCACTTGCCCGCTGGACTGTGTGTTGGGTTATGGTGAGCTCAGATCTGAGCCACTTTGGTGGATGTCCTTTTGAGGACCACTTATAAACACAAGAGCTGCACAAACAACCTATGACAACAGCCGCCCTGCTCCCACAGCCGCTGTCATGGCAACACAGAGGAGCACAGTTAAAAGGAATGAATACACCTTCTCCTCTAGTTTTTACATCTAAATGGATAAAAAGTTGGATGAAAAACAGCTTTTCTAAGCACAAGACACACAAGATGCTCGGCCTATTGTGCAAACCGAGCCAAAATGTGAGACATTCAGGAATGAATTCATTTCATATTGACTAGAAGGCTACACCGACATGTACAGCATTAATTATGCAGGGATGGAAAAGAGGCAAATATGACTTCATACTTGCAAAAGAATCTGTGAAAGCTAAACTGCATCTGCTACAGCTCTGTTAAGACATCTAGGGTCATAGTGTATATTCTGTCATGACAAGTGGCCTTTGACAGATATAGTACGTTAGCTCAAGAAAATTTGGCAATAACAGAGCTCTCGTCCCAGTTCTCCCTGGGTGTCTGCAGGGAGATGAAGTCAAATTGTGCTCGGCTTCACAGCTGCGTGCAGTGAAGCTTCCCATGGGATTCACACAGCAGAGAACAGGCAAAATTAAACAAGCAGAGTAGCCTTCCCAAAGCTTGGAGAGCAAAAGATCCTCCAGCCCAACGCAGAGCAGCACAGTAGCTTCGAGCAAGCAAGCAGTAGCTCCGTAGCCGACTTTGATGATTCATATCTCATGAATTTAACATCCCCAATAGAGACACCAACAAGTCAGCTGGACTGTGCGCTTAGAAAAACATTAGATTGCAGCACGTAGCATGAAGCCAGTATTCAGGGTTGAGCGTTCCCGTGTGGTCGAGGTCCAACAATGAACCGAAAGACTGTTCTCTGTCATCACAGATTGGGCTGTCGATCAGATTAGAGCCGCGGCAGATCTTTCCAACACAGCGGAAACAAACTTTTTCCATTAAACTGCCCTCCAAAAATGAAGCAATACTGGCATTTCACTGTGAAGCAAACAAAACATATTTACTGAAGTAAACCCATAATGTTGTTCCAGCTCAAATACAGGAGTATTTTTAATAAAGTACCTCCACCAATTCAGTGTTATCCTTATTAAACTCATACTGGGCTTTTGTATAGCCCCTCAGTTCACATTCATCAGTTGACAGCAAATTGTATGGACTCCTCCAGTGAAAACAAGACAGAGGACAACACAGCTGATTTTCCAGCTCAGCACTCAAAGGACTCTCTCCCTCTCCCTCCCCCTCTATTTGTGGGGGCTTGAAGGAAATGTGTGAATCTGCAAGCGGCAGGGAAAAAAATAATAATTTCCTCAAGCTACGATCTACATTACCCACCACATACAAATGTAAGCAAATGCAAACCACGACAGGCGATGGTGCCACAATAATTACACATTAACAGCAGTTAGATAAGACTACAGAATGAGCTTTGATGTAGAAAAGCACCCTCCGTTTTTCACATCCTGGGCATGCAAGGACACTCACCAGTGCATACAGGCCACCTATCAGAGTAATTCAGTGATTTTCCTGGCTCACAATGGGCCTTTGGGCAGATGACTATGCACATAGTAAAGGCAATACGTCTGTATTAGCTTATATGGAAAAAAAACTGAGAAGGTGGTTAAAAAAATAAATTACAATGCTGGTGATTTTCCTTTGGCTCCGGCAGTCAGGCGGCATGACTGTGTCTTGTTAATAATCCATGTATGAGCTGTTAAGTATTAGTCATCCAATATAAATGATCATGATGAAATAAAGTGGTCAAATTTAAATTCTTTTTGAGTGTGGATGAATCTGGGTTTAGGCTTCTGCAACCGTAATAATGGCATTATTTAGACATTATTTCAATTTTCTCACATTTAAATTATTCTAAACTGAAATAACATAAGTCAGCATACAGTAACCGAAGTGAGCTAAAGGCTCTTTACAGAGTTTTTTCTACTCCTGGCTCTGTGTGATGTCAGTGAGATTGAATTTCTGTGGCATGCTGTTTATGAAGTGCAGCAAATCAGAAATAAAAATGTCTTAAAAGGACATTGGTCTTAAAGGGAGAGGATCCCTAGTTAAAGACAGATGGTGAACTGAGGTGGCTGCACAAAGGCCCAGTATAAGTTAAATAAGGAATTCACTTCTTTATGCACATTATAATTAGCCCCTTTAAGGTAAAAAGAAGATAAACAAAATAATGTGAAAATAAATACATGTAGATAAAAACAAAAATATAATTTACTGCTACTAATTAACTACTGTAGTTTTTACACATGGCGTCTTGCAGCTCTCTGCAATCATCTATGAGTCAAGCGTCGCGTGGAAAGTAGACAAACGAATGAAAAGACCAAGATGAACAAAAGGAATCATGCAGAAAATAAGATGGTGCGATCGCTGAACTGGGGAAAAAAAACACGGATTTATTTGGCTTACAACTGTGGTACACATGAGCCTGAAGTTCAGGGAACATCACCGTGACAACAGGATGTGGGCAGAGAGACCCTTGATGACTGTGTGGGCAGGAGGAGGGATGAGAGGAAGGGGGGGGGGGACACTGATCCAGAGTGAGGCAGAGCAAGTAATGATTCGATGAGGAATGCGTGTACTGGAGACAAAACTGAGATAACGTGCTTAGGCACTAGCTGATTGTCTGCGATTACACAGACACTTTAAGTATTTACTCGTTTCTTTCACTTTACCTTAAAAAATGAAAGACATCATATGCATATTGCCTGTGCAAATAAACAACCTGAATATCAGTGCCACGCTGAAAACGATGACAAGTTTGGCAGCGACTGAGTGAGGCTGAAGGGACAACAGGGAGCATTCACACCACGCTTTGGGCTATATTTAGCACTGGCAGGCAGGAGCAGGTTAGACTTGAAGTCTGGGAATTACCAAGTTAGTCATCACTTTAGCACATTTTACTACAGATGCTGCACACTTAACCCCACACATAACACAGAACATATATTATAAGAAGTGCTATTATGAGCTAAATCAGCAGACATGTAACACTAGAATTAAACTTGCTGGATGAGTGAGCTAGACGATTGTGGTTTATCAGACATTTCTGGTGTCCTGTTAATTTGTTTTGAAAGAAAACCTTTTTTTGTGCATCATCTTTAATAATAAAGGAATAGACCCATAGTTAAGCACGTGCTACAGGGAGCTACACCACGAGGATGAGAGAAAATGTGAAGGTGTGGGTGTAGCAGAAAGGTGGCAGATGAACATGCTGAGTTACAAAGGTTTACCTGTCTTTGGGCAGAAGTGGCCAACTGTATCTGACAGAACTTCACAGCCTGGTCCAGAGCTACATCCTCATCAACCTGAGACAGGAGAAAAGGCAGAATAAGGATTTTAGGGCAGAGGAACGCAGGGTATCTACAGATAATCAGATTCCACAATGTCAACTTGTTCACATACATTTCTGTGAGGTATAAACACAGAAGCAATGATTATAGCACCACAAATTCATCAGATTTCTGAAGTGACCTGTCCTGAGAAACATACCGTGTTAATTAATCCTCATACACCAACGCCAAACCGACAACAACTTAATCTGATTCTGAGCCAGCACGATTTTTTCTCCCCTCAGCTTTCGCATCTGATCATTAGCACAAGTAAAGAAAGGCGTAGTTCAGCTGGTGGATGTGTGGGAGTTGGCAAGCTTAGCTAGAGAACAACACCGCACACTCGAAGCTGGAGTAGGCAGCCAGGTTTTGGCATCTTCGGGGACACAAATTTGATAATAACCTTTCAGCATATTGTAACTCAAGTACTCTGAGAAAGATCTAGAATCTACCACTGATTGTTTTCAGGTTTTAGGGAATTAAGCCCAGATTGGAGGATTTAGGCAATCACAGGTCTTTGTTGTCCAAATGTTTTCCAGTTTATAGGCAAGTGTTAAAGGTGCTCCGTGACTGCGAGACATAGTTGTCTGTATGAGTTAAGCAGACAACTTCCAACCAGAGGAGTGGGCGTAAGGCCTGTGAGAGGACAAATGTTTAGGGGGACTTTATTTTTCCTCTATCGAATTTTTGTCTGTGGCAGCTTTAACAGCTGCGTGAGCATGTTTACAGCGACGTTCGCTGTCTGCAGCAATTCAGGGACCCCCAAAGGGAGGGAATTTACAGCATCCTCAATCGAGTTTTCAAACTGCTTATTGTAGAAAGAGACTGAGTCAAGCTTCAACATGTCACAGAGGACAGCCCTCTGCTTTCATCTCTAGCTCTCTGCAAACTCTTTACTTGTTGAACTTCCTCCCCACAAACACACAAGGACGCATGTGTGTGCATGCTTATTTGCCAGTTAGAACTTCTCAAAAATCCCTTATGTTTACCATTTTTTTTTAAAAAAAAGGGAAATTTCAACAAATAATCTGAAATAAAACTATCAATATCCTGCAGTTAGATCTCATTTACAACAAGGTTAATCTTATTAATGCAAAAAAAAAACCAACAACCCCAAAACAAAACAAAAAAGCCCCAAAAATATCTGACAGTTATGGAGGACCAACACCACTTTCTAGAGAACTGTAATGGCGTCATTAACAGACAGTGTTTGCAAACAATCGAGAGCATTTGAACAAATTCTGAACCAACGCAATGTTCACATGATGATGCGCATTTGAGGATCTTTTTTTGAGGTAACAATGAGCAACCATTATTCTCTACTCGTCAAGCTGAAATACTTTGATGGCAGGAAATGCTCAATCTACATACACACTTAGTGGGTTTTTGTTTTAAAACCTCAGCAGAGAGGTTAGAGACTGAAAAATGCCTTGAGTGTGATATGCAGCACTGCTGACATAAACAAAAATGAAAAAAATCAAAAGGTACAGATTTAAAATATAACTATGTGCAGGTGTGTTCTGGGAGGGGGGGGGGAGAAAAGAGAAAACAAAGCATTTGCAGTTTGTGTAAGTAGGTACACAACTACAAGATGGCTTTGGAAAATGTCCAGGCTTATTAATTGCGTGATTTGGTGACAGGAAACATGTTGCGTCTGGCTCTGGCTTTCAGGTACGGCTCTGAGAAAATTATTCTCTAAGCTGTTTCTTAAAGAACACAGGAAAAAGAATCTTGGCTGCAAAGCTAAGCGCCCAGAAAAACCAACCAAACGATGCAGACAGTAAACCACTCCATTCAATTTCTTATCTCATTCTTGCTATATTTTCAAAGTTTCTATTTTTCCCAATGGGAACCACATGGCTATTCTATTTTAACTATCTTAACATAATTCATTAAAAGAAGCCTTATGTTTCTAGAAATATCCTACAAAGTTTCTATTTCTGTGTATGCACTTTGTCACGGCACACTTTGCATCAGTTGTGCTGGCAGTGTAAAAACAATCTTTCACTATCAATTATACTTTGAGGGCAAAAACTAGCCGGGGCTGACATGAGAAAACAATTTGCTTTTCAGTGCAGAACCTGATATCAATATATATCAATGTGAAAAGTTAAGAGGCCAATCACAGGAATTCATAAAGTGAAATGTAGTAATAAATTTCACTGTATCTTTAAATCAGCAGTGACTGAGCCACAGTGGTTTTTGCATGCTTTAGAGATAGATATATATAGCATGAGAGAGAGAGAGACAAGCGAAAGAGAGAAAATATGGCTATTCCTATTTAAAAATACCAAACAACTACATTTAGAGTCAGCAATGTATTTAGAAATAACAGTATAAGGACGGGAGACACAGAGGTTGAATTTGGGTTACTCAGAGTAAAAACAACCGCACCTTGAGCTGTATTTGCTGCAGAGCTCGAAAACTCAAAGTGGGAAAGTCCCTGATTGTCAGTCGGAGTACTGTTACTAATTCAGTTAGAAAAGGGGTTTCCCGAGTCCAAATTATTTTAGGAGGATTCTCATTAAGAATGTATGACTTTGCAAAATACCATTAAAAAAATGCAGTGCGGTTATTGCGACAATAATGTTACCTATATGTGCACAGTGAAGACATGTGGTGTGGCACATCTGCAAGAGGTTTACCTGTTTTATGAGCATATAAGTCTCTGACATTATCTTTTCAATGCGCCCCAGGTCGTAGGTCATGACTTTCTGGCCTTGTTGCCACACTCTGTAGGCATCAAGCAGGAGGGTTTTTCCAGACTCTACATCCTCTAGAAGTTTCCTCTTCCTGTTTGGCTTTCGTAGTAACCCCTGATCAGTCCCGCTCGCTGCCACGGTGATTTTGGGTGCTGAGGCTTGAAGCTGCTGCTGTCTGGAACTGATACTTAGCTCCTCCAGAGAGAGCTCTGGTGTCCGGCTGATGTCAGTCACTTTCTGCTGAGGCTCAGTGCCACTCACTGAGGTCTCAGCCTGTGTTTGGGTGCCCTGAGAATCTGTGGCATTAGAGGGTTTCCTCCAGTGGCAGATGTCCAGGTCCATGGGTTCTGCAGGCCCTGCTTTATGCCCCTCATTCCCAGGAGTCTCTGCCTTCCCAGGGTAGCCCTCCTGAACCTTACTCCCTTTATCTATTGACGGTAGTGGCGCTGGGGTGAGTTGCGCCTGGGAGGCTTCTCTTGGACCTGGATCAGTAGCACAGGCGCCCTCTGTGAGTCCAGGCTTCTTAGGCACGGCGTGTTTGCTGTCATCTGAACTGGGCTTGTTGGATGTGTCTGTTGTGGTCATCTCCCCCATGGAGGGCGCAGGCGCTTTCTGAAGCTGCTCAGACACCTGAAAAAGAACAGAACCTGTCAAAACATGAAGTGGGTGCATGCCAGATGTGTAAAACACTGAGCGGCTCTCGGCCGTGCATGTATACAGTGGGCTGTAGTAGTCTTACCCCAGTGAGACTGTTCAGATTGTCTTCCAGGACTTTTACAGTTAGGAAAAATGCTCTCTTGGCCAAAACCTGGCGATCAACATCCCGTAAATACTTCCTTCAGAAAGAAGGAATAGAGATGTCATGAAACGAATAAAAGACACATGACAGAATTAACATCATCACACAGAACGCGGTGCTTACTTTCCCTGGTCAGGGGTTCTCTGCAGCATGAAAGAGACTTTCAGCAGAGTATCGTGATCCTTAAGCTGAGACAGCACCTCCAGCAAGAGGACAATGGATCGGTTCATATGAGATGCAAAACTACCCGGGCGATCAATCTCATCTACTGGAATACGCCAGATGCCCTGGACAGGACAAGGAGAAAACAAAGGAAAATGTACAGTTAAGTTTGACTATTTTACTCATCATTGTTGCTAGCAGTTGGAGTAGGAACATTCATAAGAGACAGTGCAGTTACCCAAGAGTATTTCAAACTTCCCAGTGAAGCCAAATGATCTCCAGCAGCTCAAACGAAAGTTACCGCTCAATATCCCAACAGTCCAATTTGTAAAATTCTGAAAGTTTATGTTTTTATAAATGCTCTCTGCTGCTATTCTAAGTTCTCAGAGGCATGTGGAGTGCATGACACAACGGAAACAATTAACGGGGACACGTGGAAAAGCTGAAAGGAAAGAAGGTAGTGGGGAAAGCAAGAAAAATTAATGTGACTGAAACACATGGCTCTCAAAGAAGAAAGCCCTAATGAGGGGATGGAAAGGCTGCAGGAGAGATCTAGCAGTCTAGCTTGCCATGTAGGAGGTATTAAGGGAGAGGGGGGCTTTCTCTCTGGGTGCACATGATGGGCAGTCTCATTAGTGCTCAGTTCTGTCCAAGCAATGAAACAGACCAACAGACTAGCTGCCAACAAACACCGTCCTCTTTTTTCCTCCCCCCCTTCTTCTTCCTCTTTTTTTTTTTTTTTTAAAAATGGAGAAGTCCACCTTTTCAGTGAGCACATGTCCACTCAGCAGGTAAACTGAGGAGAGGATCTGCACTCTGAAGCTACTGATGCGAGTGCAGATGGTGGCCTAGGCAGCACACAGGCTTCAGTCGCAAAGCACATGGCACATAGTACAGTTACAGAATCTGAGTGAGTGTGTGTGTGTGTGTGTGTGTGTGTGTGAGAGTGTGTGAGAGAGAGAGCGAGAGAGAGAGACAAATAAAGATGACCATATCAGGATGGAACAAAAACAAATGAGATGGCTCTATCAGCTGCTGGAGGCATGGGGAGCATGGCGCTCCTCCTAACAGACCGCTCCAGATTGTCAGATGACATTTTCAAATCCACCGGAGAGGAACAAAGCAGGAGAGATAAACCTATCAAAACAAAGTCCATGCTTGAAGATGGACCTACAGCCTTTTAACCTACAAAATTAAATGAAATGCAAATGAATCCCAGAAAACCTGATACATGTTGTTTTTAAGCATTCTTAATTTCTGTTAGTATTTTTGTTGTACATAGGAATCTTTTTGGACTGTTTTTTAAGCAACTTCCGTGATGATAATTCAACTAAAAAAACAACAACAAAAAACCAGAGGTCAGGAAAGAAATCCCAAGAACATTGCTCCAATGTCTGCACAAAGACAAGAAGATTTATTTATGATGTCATGCGACGCAATCAGGCCAGGCTTGGGAAGGTTTTTAACCTTTCAATGCACAGATTATGAAAAGCCTCCAACATTTCATGGAGAAGAGTTGTTCTTTACAGTAGCATCCAACCTCAGCAAATCTGTTTAAGGGAAGCAGAGCCATGGGTTTACACAGATTATGAAGCAGCACAGCATCTAAAGCAGATTTGTAAGACTTTAACGGCAATAATTTTAAGCATCTTTTTTCCCCCCTTTTTGCTGCAGAAAATATGAACACTGCTTGATATCTGGAGCTTAAGCACAGACGTGGCCAGTAGATCACGTAAGAATCAGGCAAGGGGTAAGAGGCACAGCAGACAAACTCATACTTTAGATGTGTTTTTACAATTAAATAATAAGCTGGTTGAAAAGCAAAAGCAGAAAAAAAGGCAAAAAAGGGATTTTGGACTTTACAGTTAAACTGAACTGGGGAATTCTTTGTTTGCAAGCCAAATGAAA
Source organism: Pelmatolapia mariae (assembly GCF_036321145.2). Taxonomy (NCBI): domain Eukaryota; kingdom Metazoa; phylum Chordata; class Actinopteri; order Cichliformes; family Cichlidae; genus Pelmatolapia; species Pelmatolapia mariae. The sequence goes on along the minus strand of NC_086237.1, from coordinate 14,770,885 downwards.
AAACTGGCTGTCTTATCTGCTTCATCTTCTCATGTGTAAACATGCCATGGACAAGGAAAGGCACGGGGCCGATAAAAAAAAAATGTAAAAAGGCAGGAAAGTTGCACAAATTAAGCGTTGCTGTGACTTAAAGCAACCAACAGTCACTATCCCATGTTACATCAACTACAGTTTCATTATAACCAACTACAACTTTAGATGGTACGATTTCGAGGGGTGGGGGGATCCAAGATGGCTGGTCTCCTGCTAAAGCCATGAGCATTTGGCAGGTTGTTGGTGTAATTTTGTATCTTCCTAAATTCTTCTCTGCATTAGTCCTGACATGCAGAAATCTGAAGAATCTAAAGAATAAAAGACTCCAGGAGTGTCCTTTACAGTTCTGTGCAATCTAACAGAAACATCACAGATTTAAAAACAGCTCTACTCCAAGGTACAGCTACTATAAACACAAATTTGCGCTCGATTTTGAAAAGAAAAAAAAAAAAGTCAGAAGGAACGAGAGGAGGCAACTCACCATCACCAAAGAAAGCTACTCCACGACGCCTGTGTTAGTATTCTTTTGGACAGTTTCCTGCTGGTGGTGGCAGCACCAGCAGCGCCTCCACCCTGAAAGAGGCTCACGCTCTCAGAGCCAGGGGTGGGCTGCATTTGGGTGCTAGGGCAGCACGAGCTGCAGGAGAGGAGAAGAGGGAAGCACAGCTGCACATGGCAGAACAGGAAAAGAGAAAGAGAATGGCAAGAGGAGAGACGGTGCCGGAGTCACGGCCTATAAGCTCAGTACGCCACTGACAGTAGAGCTGACTCGTTCTTCTCCTGATTTCAAACCCTGCCATCTCAAAACAAAAACACCCACGCACTCCATCTCCGCTTTCCCCCTGACCCCAGCCTGCTGGAGTTCTCCACCCCCCTCCCCTTCTCTCACTCTCTCTCTCTCTCTCACTCTACACAGCATACATCCAATCCTCGTAGGTCTACGCCAGCCAATTGGAGGCTGGTGGAGAAACTCCCGCCCATTAGTGCACACCCACACAATACACACAAACAGGGGAGTGCCAGAGAGAGAGAGAGAGTAATGAGGAAGCAGAGCAACAGAGTGAGGAGTTGAGTAGAGTGAAAAAGAGCCAGGGGGAGGGGTAGAGCGTGATCAGCCTGAAGACAGAGCAACAGGAAAAGAACAAGAGAACATAAACTGGCTGAAAAATGAATTCAGTGCTACCTCATCTGTGTAGTGTGATGCATCAAGAGGATGACAAACCAATAGTGAGAAAGGAAAGGCAAAACTAGCAGAAAAAAAAGTCCCTCAAGGTTTGTGTAAGTAAAGCCCCCCCCCCCCAATCAGCCACAGAAAACAGTGTGAAGAACGGTGCTGCCTGAACAGATTGTGTTGCGTACACATATTTCCTCAGTCAGCCAGCAGCACAGCAACAGCAGCCCTCACCTTCTTGTTTTCCTCTCCTTTAACTCTGGTCGTCTCTCTCCAGCTGGCCACCAAAAACATACTAAGGAAACACACCTTGTTTTTCCCGCTTCCTGTTGTGAGTGTAAAAAGAAGTGCTGAAAAATATCGAGCTCACTCAATTATGGAGCAGGAGAAGGCAATGAAAAACAGACTTGCAGCCAGAGTTAACCCTCCAACATGCAAATCCAAATATCAACTTGTACAAAATGAATTCATTAGGCCAACACGCCTCCTCTAAGAGAGGCAGAAAAAAAAAAAACACAACAAGGTTCTCCTAAGTGAGGCTCCACCTACAGCACGCTGCACAGCTGAACACACAAATGTTTGAGTCATACATCAACTGAGGCAAGTAATGCAAGTCTAACTGCTCCCCAGAAGCCTGTGTTACCCTATAATACAACAAGACACCGAAGCTCACCTATAAGCAAAGTTAGATTCAAGTGGTTGAATTAAACGTGAATGCTCACCCAACACACACGCACAAAAAAGGTATCATTTCAAAACATGACAAAAGCGGAGTTACGTCTGTCTGAAATATAGCAACAAGGACGCCCATTTTCTCTGGAGCTACGTGAGTGGGTGGAAGAATATGCAAGTAAGATGAGTGCGTGTGTGTGGCGGGGGAAGGAAGGAGGTGGTAACTGTGCCTGAGTGAATACTCAGGGACTCCTCACGACTACTCAACAGTAGTCTTGTAGCTAAAGCCGCCTGCTGTTACAACAGCATTACAAGAAATATCATTACAACTCAGTTTTCTCAGTCTGTAAACCACTGTGGAAATAATGGCTACAACAATCCCACTACATGCCTGTAATGACGACACTGAAACCAAACAGGGTGATTTGGAAATTCAGAAAAATCAGTGTGTGATGTTGATGTTACATCACATTATCTGTACAGTTTAAAGGGCTGACAAGAGATATACTGAATCCATTTACTAATGCTTCTTTGGTGGCAGCCGAGTCTGAGTTTATAACATGCTCACTGGATTACAAACATGTGACATCACTTGGGTCATAAATAATAAATTGCAGACTAAAGAGGAAACATTTCTGCTTTGTATGAAGTGTCACAATACATACATCAATAATGTAATGCTAAATTATATATTGGTATCTGCTACCAAGTTTAATCATTATTCAACAAAAACATATAGTATGTTATACTCCTTGTTTGAATGAATCTTCCAAGCAATGCGTTTGGACTAATAATATTTTCAAACCCAATAAAACTGACATGGGACTTAGTCCATACAAAGTGTAAGTGTTGCTCCCTTAAAACCAAACTGCATTTTACATCTATTCCCTGCATCTGAAAAGCCAAACATTTTAAAAATTAGTTTAATTTAATTTAGACAGCGCCAGCAACACCAGTCGCCCCAAGGCTTTTTATATTGTAAGGTAAAGACTCTACAGTAATACAGAGAAAACCCCAACAATCAAACGACATTCTCTGAGCAAGCACTTGGCGACAGTGGGAAGGAAAAACTTCCTTTTAACAGGAAGAAACCTCCACTCCCTGAGCCTGGTTCTGCTGAGGAGAAGAGTAAGAGAGCCAGAGATGAATAATTAATGATTAAATGCAGAGTGGTGTATAAACACAGAGGTGAGGTGAGTTAGTGCATCATGGGAATCCCCCCATCAGTCTAGGTCTATTGCAGCATAACTAAGGGAGGATTCGGGGTCACCTGATCCAGCTCTAACTGTAAGCTTTAACACAACGGAAAGCTTTAAGCCTCATCTTAAAAGTAGGGTGTTCATCTCCCGAATCCAAACTGGGAGCTGAAGAGGCGCCTGAAAGCTCAACGCTCTGCCTCCCATTTTACTTTTAAATACCCTAGGAACCACAAGTAAAGCTGCAGTCTGAGAGAAGTGCTCTGTTAAAAATAAATAAATAAATAAAAGAGAATCTGTCTAGACAGACATTTATGCTTCTTATGTATGCTTCTTTCTGCAGATGGATGTGCTTTATTAATGTGTTTTGCTTCTTCTTTTCTTTCTAATACAATTACTTTAATGTCATAATCACATCCCACCTTATACTGGTTCACTTGTGCTGACAACCACACTGATAAATTATGCAGCATAACTTCATCTGGATCATTTCTTTACAGCAGTATGTAGGTTACTTTGTGCAGTTAATGTAACCCTGCCAATGCGAGAGGGAAAAGTAGGGCATCATGACCTACATTAGGGAACTTAGTATTCACCAACAGGCTCAATGAGGTGTGTACTCAGCTGAGAGTCAAGCCTCTTTGACATCAAGAGGCGCCACGCATCATGCCACATGTTTGATGTAATCACACTAGCACATCAGACCTGCTGCAGATGAAGACGTGACTTGAACACACAGAGAATATTTAAGAAAAAGTCACACTAAGTGATTAGTTTGTCTCAAATGCAGCTGTTGACTGTCTGCTGAAAATTACTCACCTAAAGGTACAGTTTTCCTGAAGGGTTCAAATCCACTTCAAGCCAGCTAATCTGTGTGCCCTTAACTTAAAGACTAGGGGAAAACAGGCATTTCTCATTCATATTTAGAAAGGTTTAGATTGTCTTATGGCAGATACAGAGTGCTTGGTTCAAAGTGAACAGTAAAGCTCCAACAGTTGGTATGCTAGGGTGGCAGGTTTGCCTACAGAAGGGGCTCTGAAACAACCCAGTGGGAGCCAAAGAGCAGCAAAGCTTTCCTCCAGCTCAGACCTGGCCCTCATCGTTTCCACAGTCAGTTAACATAAGCAATCTGTAGCCGACATTTGACTCTACGGCCCACACAATCAATTATGTCCAAAATAAGGTTCACTGCTAAAACGTGCCTGACAACTGAATGATACAAGGTGCTGACATGACGTAACATTCTGTTTGTATTATCTGGCATGTTTGTGAGAGTCTTTACGCTTTGACAAATCACACAAAGAGCAAATCAAAAAGTAACCTTTTTTTCTGCACATGCTGAGAAGGCATAGTATGTGCTTCAAGTGAAAAGAGGTAAACAGACTGACATGCAGAACAGATGACAGATTCTGACAGTAATCTCCTCCTCTGGTACCCAACAGAGGTCTTGTAATTCTGAGAGGCAGATAATGCAGCGATGGCCCACTGTGTGACTCAGATTATAGTAGTGCTTGTCTTTAGTGATCCATATATAGGGCTGATTTTTGTGAATCCAATTGATTCGTGTGTGTAAACCTAACTATGGAATGCCAATCATTCACAGCAAGCTGCACAGATCACCGAGTCCCAAATGATCTGAACACTTAATGTCAATAAATGTTCTTACGTTCTTATGCTGAGGCTAGACTTTATACAGATGAGATAACAACCACCTGGGTACGCATGCAAGTAATTTGGGATCTCTTATATGACATGATTCTGCGCCTGCACATTGTAGATTTGACTTCAGTGTCTACGCAGTCACATGGCAACCTAAGCCTATCCCATATATTAATTTTGCTTTTGGAATAATTACTTAAGCATGTACTGAAAAAACCTTATAAAGTTACAGTGTTTAAAATCTTACTGCTAGACTTCAGTAGACTGCAGAATGCAGGCAGGCGAGTTCTGTTTTCTTGCTCATAATCCTAACTACAGTGGCCGTTGTAAGACAAACAACAAATAAAAAAAAATGCTCATGAAACCTTTCCTTATCAGTTCATGGTCAAATGTAAAGGACTAATAAAATAAAAGAGTAAAACAGTCGACAAAGAAGTGTGTGACTTCCGCTACAGCTACTGTCCTTGTGAAATGGCCATCAGTTTGTAGGTCACGTACTTGCTCGGCCTTTAGTTGTACTGAAATGTGCTTAAAGAAGCTAGCTGTTTGCCATCACGTCACCCATTGGTTTCTAAAGATTTTCATGCCTGAACACAATACTATAAAATACATAAAATACTAAAAGTTTGCTCAGCAAACCTGAAGCACAAACCTCTTTGACAATCCATACAATAAGCCATAATTGTCAGATAACGGTCTAAAAGACACCACAAACAATTTAGTGATTGATTAAAAGTGTTGTGATGATATTTCAAACCTAAAGCCTTAGCAAAATCCAAATGGATTAGTCAATTTAAAAATAAAAGTAAACAGTAAAAACATGCAGTGGATATGTAAGGGGAAAGTACCCATAGCGACAGAAACCATTTAATTTTGTACCCGGCTGTAAAATATGCTTTTTAATGCTGTTTAGTTGGTGAGTGGGATTGACTCGTTTTTGGAGCAAGTCTTACGTTGCCACAACAAGAACTGCAGTTTTTTGCACTTCTGTGTTTTCAGTTCCAGAGGCTGCTGCTTGTTTTAATGGCATAATAATAACCCTCTTATAAAACATGCTCACATTCAGCAAAAGACAACAACTAAATGCCAAGCGTTCAAAATGGAGTAGTAGTGGTAGATATGGCCATTGTTTGTATATAATCTACAGCTACACACAGGTGCTACAGTCTGAAAAGCATCTTGGAGAAGTCTGTTTCGTATTTCTCTGATTAAAGTGAACAGATTATAATGTGTTTATAGCACTCAAGTTTTTCCTTCTCATTTGTAAATATTGTAAAAGATAATGACTGAAAATTTTGTGGGTTGTTCAAAATTCTAGGTTATATTTATTAGAATACGATGTGGAATATTCACTAAATTAATTTCCGCATGCTTGTATAGTCATAACCCGGCCCCATTATTTATGCAATATCGGCCTTGATAGCCATGAGTCACGTAAAATATTTTAACTTTAAAATAAAAAAAAATGTCTTTGGTGCAAATGCTTGGTGGTTGGCAATAATTCGAGTGATGAAATGGCTGTTCAAAAACACATTAAACATGTGGTGGCTTAATGACATATTAAAGGAGGAAGTGTGTGTGTGTGTTTAGTGAACTCTGACTTACATTGAACAGGTTTGTCTTGTTTCTTTCACAGAAAAGTCCTTGTGCTGGCATGTGCTTCAGCTGTTGCCATGAGACACTGCTTCCTAGCAACACATCTCTAGCCCACTGTAGGTTCTGTGTCGGGAAAAAAGCAACAACATACATTTGAATGTACAACATTTATCTGTTCATATATATATATATATATATATATATATATATGTAAATATCTTTTCATATCGAGATGACTCACAAACTAAGCAGTGCCCTGTTGAAAACAAGATTGGAAACCACCACCACTTCATGCTACCTGTCACAATCCCACTGCCCATAGCATAAAATTAACAGGCTTCCCCTCTTTCCAGGTTTGAAATGTGAGAATAAAAATGACCAGCCAATGTAAATGGAACAGAGGCTTTTAATACTCAGTGTGTCTCGTTGTGAAGGTGTCTAAGCAACCTGTGGCAACAGCATCAAGTGAATGTCATCCACTCAGTGCCGGGGTACATTTGCTTTCCTCCATGTTAAACCTCAAGGAAACCTTACCAACAGTTTCCTTGAGCCTAATACTAACTAGGTAAGCCTCAATCAAAAGTTAATGTACACTGAACTGAGTCTAATGGAAATTTCCTTTACTGAACTTGATTTCAGTGCTTGTTTAGACTACCGAGGTCAAATGAGGATATTATAAAACATAAAACACCTAACACTTTACCACACCCAATTTACCTTTATTCAGTTTGGGGAAAGACTGTATTTATTTAAGAAAACAAAAACTAAAGTGGTAACAGAAGGTTGCCATCTCAAGTAAAGCTCATTGCAGTCTCCTTGTGCCAAACTGGCTGAGAGAGCACTGCGCACCACCCACACACACCTCTGCCCACAAAGCCTCATAGCCAACACAAGCTGTTTCAGCAGCTCATGTATCACTGCAGAGCTCACAGTCCCACAAGAAAACCAAAGAAAAACAAAGAAATGGAAATCACAGCTCTGGTGTAATTACTATAGAAATACAGCTAAATACATAAGTAATTGGAGAGTAACATCATTTTTTTAAATTTCATTTTAGTGTCAACTTTAATTACAACTGTGTTGTCTCTGACATTTTTTCATGAGTCCCACGTTTGCCCACAGGCTTACTGGACAAAGCAGCTTCACTTTCAAACCTGGTATGTTTTATTGACATTTCATGGTGTTGGCTTGAAACGCTCGTGATTTTCACGAGAACATGTTAAAACATGGTGTCTATTCCAGGGAAGGCAGCCATCCAAATGAAAAAACCAAAACAAGCCTATCAGTGACATGAGAAGGCTTAGTAGAGCCTGGAAGACCACCAAAGATATAAAGACAACTAAGGCGCAGTTCTCTTCTTGGAGAAGGCGGCTGTTACAAGACCAAATCAGGCACATTCTTGAAGAGGCAGTAGAATAATACTGAACAGTCAAAAGGATGCTTTTATGAATGTAAATATCACAAGGTTAACCTAAAGTTGTAAATCACTGTTAAAGATCAAGAAATTAACAGCCAGATTAGACTGGAATAATATTATTTTGACAGATGAGACTAGATTATAGGATCAGAATGAGCAGAAGAAAAGAATATCTCCCTAGGAGAAGGAACAGAAGGGCTCACGATTGAAATCACATGACAATATCTGTCAAAATTGTTGGAGAAAGTGATATAGAGAGGGAATGTGTGGCTGCCAGTGGGACCTGTATTTTGGTGCATAGTTAAAAAAGCAAAACCCACTTTACAAATACTTATGGAACTAAATACACTGAACACACCATCAATGTCAAGAACAGGCATGTGGCTTGGCCATCAGTTAACAGGGCTGGACTGACCTGATGGGTCTTGCTGTTTGCATAGAAGAAGGCCAGGCGGTAGAGACTCTTGTAGTGCTGAGGGAAGCGCCCCAGACAGAGAAACAGAGCCCGGACACACATCTCAACCAGCATTCGTTTCTGATCAGGACGATCTGGAGGCAGGGCTTTGGGCACTTCTATCACCTCAGCAGGGGGCTCGGGCTTCTTCTTACCCTCGCTGGCTGGGGTCTGGGGAGTGGCCTGCTGAGAAGATGCTGGCTTTGGAGGGGTGGCTGGCATAGGCATCAGGTTAGGACAGGGGTCTGAAGAGACTTTGGGAGCTGAACTCTCAGACACCACCACCACCACTGCTTCGACTTCTTCCTGGATTACTTTCTCTTCTGTCTGGATGCCAGTGTGCTCACCACGTGAGGCTAAGACACAGCACAAAATAAAAACGTTAGACCCTGAATTCAGCGCAAAAGTCTCAAAGATTTCAGTTCTGGGGCATTTGGTTAAGTTAATGTTGATAGTAACAAATGTGGTTTTAATGCTTGGGTTACACAATTCTTTAGGCAGGAAACTAAACTTTGATTGTTTTAATAAATAAACTGGCCAATAATTAGCATTTTTCTTTATTATGAGTCTCAAAACAACAAGCTATCAGTGTTCAAAGACATTCACAGTCCTGCAGTTTGTTTGTATTTGTTTACCTCTAAGCTGAGATTATGGAAATTAAACAAATGCAGCAGTTAAGTATCCATGTTGTAGTTTCTGACATGTTTATGAACTTGAAGGGGAAAATATCAAAATTCTTTCTACCCAGAAACACCTACATAACCTAAAACCTTTACAAGCCAGAAAGAATTTCCCCCTCTTGCAATGTCAAAAGCGGATAACCAATAGGCTTTGACCTAAAAAGTCCCACCCCTTCACTTCCTGCTTTATCTGAGGTGAAATGAGTGAGGTGGAAGAGCAGAGCCTTTTGGGAACTCTACAATGTTCAGGGCATAAGTGTTGCATCCTTTGGATTCTGGCTGAATTTTACAGCAAATTCAACTCTTTCTCACTGAAAGTCCACAGGCTGTTGGCTCTAAGTGAGAGAAGGAAGATGTCATTTTTAAGTGATGTTATGATCTATTTAAAGAGAAAACAATAACTTTCAAATAAAATTTATTACATGTCATACACTAAGTTTGTGTTTCTGTTCCCTCATTTGGGAACCTTAACTACACGAAGATTTAATTGAATAAAAATCTTCAAAATGCTACTTTACGGAGGAACGTGCCAACATGTGCCTGAAGCCATAAAAGGCTCATTTAATCTCTGATTACCTGTGTCCTCAGATGCTGGCTGGCCATCCTTTACTGGGGTTGTACTCTCTGATGACGATGAGCTTGCTTTCCCGGAGGCGAGTTTGTGGCTGCTGTCTTGTGAGCTAGCCGGGTCTGTGAAGGCATCCTGAGTGGAGTTGGAGTCAGAAAGCAAGACAACCTCACTGTCCTGACTGCGTTCTGGCAAAACAAACAAAGAGGGGGGAGGAAAGAAAAAAAAAGAAAAGAAAACAAGGGTTATGCTGCCAGTTGCATGGCCGCAGACAGATAACTTCATTATTTGGGATAAAAATGGAGAATTATACAAATTTGTGAGTTTTTGTGTACAAATTCTGGTGAAGTGATCTTTCATAAAGATCAAGTGAAAATACTGTACAGTGTAAACTTTCATAATAATTCATTATATGTAACAGCATGCTGTGGATGCCTTTTTGGAATTGGTGGTAATGTGACAAACATTTCCTGTTGTAATGTGGGGGAGGAGGGGGGGTATATACATATTTAGGAAAAAAAGCAACTCATGAGCCAAAAATTCTTATTAGTGCATCGCACAAAGAGAGATGGTCTGTTTTTGTAAGTAAAACAGTTTTTGTTTTTGTTTTTAAATGCTACAATTCCTCCTAATTACGCTCTGCAGTCTCAGGAAAAAATAATCCTGGGCTGAGAACTTTAAATAAGAATCAAGAGGGCAACAAGCTTTAGCTATTTCAGAGAATAATGCACACAAAGGGCTTTTCAAAAGATTCAGTCATGAGTCAACAGCCAAGTTACTATGGTACTGTAAAATTTGTGTAAACTGACAGCTGTGCATTCAGCGCTTCCTACAAGAAAGCACTTCACTCTAGATTCAAAATATAGCCTCTTAAAAGGTTTGGTGGGTTTGAAGAGCAGTACCATTCAGGGAAGCCAGCCATATTGAAGACCTGGGCAGGCAGTAATCATGGTCAAACTCTGGTGAGGCTGTTGAAGATACGGGGAGCTGGTTTTAAAATATAATCAAGCAAATATTGCACCTCTTAATTTATAGAAAAGATTATTAAAAAAAGAAAGAGAAAAATCAGTCATTTATGCTTCTAGACAACTGAATGCAAATTTAATGCCACTCCCCTTGAAAGTGTAGAACCTGATTCAGACACACATTTCTTTCTATAAGAAAATCTGCAGGTTAGAAATTAAGTCCAGAATCTGCAATATGAATAAAACCAAGAATAAATTTTCTCCCATTTTACTATTACAATTTTAAAAATTAAATCAAATCATGGGAGTAGTCCACGAAGAATTCTTCGAAAAGTGTCGAAGAGTCAATAATGAACATAACGATTTCATAAATGCATGTCTGAATCTGGTCCTGCGGTTTTACCACGCTGATGCACTTTAAGCAGGACTCAAGACAGAGAAATTGGACACCTGCAAGCAGCAATGTGCATAGTGGGGCATTTTCTGGCTTCAGTCTCAGTTTTGAGTGCCAATAATAGGGCAGCCACATTCTTTCTGACTTGACATTTTCACACTAATTGGCCATAATTAGAAATTAGATCCAATTAGTGGTAAATAGCAAACATGACTCACGCAAGGTTTTGAAATCTCTCCCAGAAGTTTGACTTTTTGCAAAATTACCCCCCACACTGAGCCCACATAAAAATGTGACCATATGATACACCAGACAATTTAGTGGATTGTGATAAAAGGACGGACTTTTTCCAGTTGTGAAGGCATTCACCCCATTAGAACTACATGCATATAAATGGCAAAGCAGGTGGTAAAAGCAAGCAGGCAAAGAGGTAGCAGGCAGGTAGGTAGGTAGGTAGGTAGGTAGGAAGGAATCTGGAAAGGGTGACAAAACTGGCAACATGGGCAATATGGCTGCGTTATTTGCACATTCAAGCTCAACATGATACATGGGGTGGGTGGACAGATGTCACAGTTCTTGTCACATGGAAACAATGTCCAAGGCTCTTTGGTCCAAACAGCACTCGGCCTTTACAGTTCAGGAAATTGAAATCAGCTCTGCTGCACAGTCATTGTGTAAGTATGCAACAACCACTGGAGTAAAAAAAACAAAACAAACAAACAAACAAACAAACAAACAAAAAAAACAGCCCATCTAGCAATACTTAAAGTGTCGTCCCTTAATTTAAAAGAAAGGCAGTTAGGCTTACAGTACACACCGCAAGAGCTAACATAACAGATGGTTAGTTTGCATGAGTCAGTAAGGTCTCTTATAATGTTAACTGTACACGCGGTAGTATATTTACATTGCTGAAAGCAATATTGTGCTATTAGCACATTACTACATAGAACTATCAAATTTATTTTTTTAAGAATTCAAATTTTCTACTTTCATTTCCAGCTTCATGAGAAAAATCACATTTCACAAAACAATTCTGTTTATCAGAGTTGACATGTCGAGCACATCGAGCGTTCTGAACATGTTAAACTAGATTTTTATCTGCATAATAAAATCCAAACACCATCAAGTTTTTCTACCTGCAGACCGAACTAATCTGACCTCTGCTGTCTAAAAATGTGTGTGTATAAATACTGAACTTCCATTTATTTATTTAATACTAAATGCACTGAATTACAGATAAAAAAAAAAAAACCCTCAAATACATCATCCAACTGAATCAATCTAACCTTTCACTTCTGAGCTGTGCAAGGCATGCATAAATATTTATAGGACTTTAAATTCAAGAATCTACCAGGTTATTAAAATAAACTAACTGGTTATGCTTAGCAGCAGACTTTGAACAAGTACCAGTCACAAGTCTTAATAAAAATCAAGATCACTGAGAACTTTCAGCTTTTCCTGGTGTGATAAACAGCAGCTCATGTATGCAACCCCTATATCAGCAACAGAACAAATGCTGGATGTTACAAGCCTGAGGAAGTTGCAACACAACAACAACAACTATTACATATTAGGAGGGGCAAAGTAATGGTTAGAAAAGAACATGGGGCCAGCAATAAAGAGCCACAAGAGAAGGATATGGCACCAATACACCTACACACACAGATATATATATATATATAAATAAATGCAAACCCACAGGCCTTAATGCTTTGTCATACTCAACCTTGAAATCTGTCTCTTTCCACACTGCTGCTGCAAATTAGTCAAATAATCAGTAGCCATATTGCCCATTTCACCACATCCCAATCACCCAGTGCATGGGAATCATTGTAACTGAAACCAAAGCCATTAAGCATGGTGATTAGCAATCGGAACACTCCCCAGTGGGCGTCCTGTCCCAGCGCAGAAAGAGCTCCAAAGAGCCCGACCCCTGAGACAGTGTCTAGGACTGGGACTGTACCATCAGCCTGCCGCTCCTCATGCCGCTGCTGCTGCCACTGTTGCCTTCGGAGTTTTTTGCTTTTGGCGTAATCGTGGTCAAACGGCGTGGCCACATAAGGAGGTGATGTCAGACCTGGGGTGACAACTGATGGAATGGATGAGCTAAGGACATTCCCTATACAGACTGAGGGACAGTTAAAGTCTTCATCCATCATAGAGGGCGGTTTCTCCCTGAAATAAATCAAAAACAAGAATAAGTTATTCTGCATGACTTTTTAAATTTGACTTTTATATCACACTTCTTGTGTTGTATTTTTTATAACTTACTTCTCATGGGCCCTTGGCATGCTTGGCATACTTTTCTCTTCTCCCCTCGCAAATGGTCCTGTAGCTGCTTCAACCAGTAAGTTAAACAAGAGCTCGTGTTCCAGATCTGGCTCATCAGCCTCTAGTAGTTTCAGGATGGTGGCACTCAAACGGAAATGCAGCTAGAAGAAGTTTAATATATGCAGAGAATGTCTTTAAAATGTGAATGTTTCCAGGCAGTAATCTTACATAACACTGCACTGATGTAATACAACTAGAAACTATTGGGAGCCACATGTCACAGATAGCATACCTCCAGGGCTTCCATGGCCAGGTCAGGAGGATTATGGTAATGGATTTTACGGGGGTACCTGGCAGCTTCTTCGTGCAGATAGTTTGCTGCCTATAAACACAGAAAAGGTGAGAGTCACCAACCTGACAATCATCTGACAAATGAAATTAACTCCTAAACGCATAAAAAAATGCCTGCTGAAATCACGGTTCATACAGTTCATGTGCTTCCAACAATCTAATCAGAACAACACAGTTATGACTAACTGTTCTGCCAAAGGGAAGAAAGAGACAAGAAAACGAAAAGAAGGAAACATCTTGCGGGAGTGGAAGGGCAGCGATCTTTGCTTCTGTAGGTGGATTATGAAACAACACCAGAGAGAAGAAAAAAAAGAATACATCGGCAATCAAAGGTTTATTACAATGACTGGAACAGTCCTTATGGTTTTTGTGTTATTACTTAACTAATATCTAATGAAACTGAAAGGAATACATTTAACGTTGTGCTATCCTTAGAAAAGTTCCAGCCAAGCCACACCTCAATACCAATGTTTATTATTAAACATCAATTATTTAAAGAGGTCCTGACACACACCCTACGTAGGATCATTTAAACAATGTGTCTAGATGAATCGTATTGAACGTTAGCGATTTGTATTTTAAATTTTTTTACAAAATGGGAGAACCACTGGTCTAGCTCCTTGTCACCAAACCACTTCACCTTTTTATAAAGCTGCAGATATCCCGACGGAGGCTGTCTACGTTTCTCTGCTATCTTTCCCAGCATGTAGTGAATCAGCCACTCTTCTTCGTCACTGTCACCCTCACAACGGGAGGCGCCCTGAAAACACTGAAAGGCCGTCTCCAACATGGAGTCTCTCCTTTCTTCCATCTGAAACACCACAGACACACAAACATGCACATGTTGGAAACATCATGAACATTGTAGCTCAAGGGGGTAGATTAATTGACTCTATAAAGACTGCCAGTATGGAATGAGCAAGAAGTGACCCAATGCAATCGGTGAGTTAATGTCTAAAAAAAAAAAAAAAAGGTGAACGTTTAAAACAAAAAGGACAGGAAACACAGGCGAGTTATATGTCAGAGCATGCCTCACCTGTTTAACCACCTCAGGGGGAAGCTCACTGCGCCACTGTTTGAGCTGCCGTGAAGCAAACGAATGCAGCGCATATGACATGGTACCATACTCTATCCACAATGACAGATTGGAGCTGTCGATCTCCAGGGCCCTCTTAAAGCAGTTAAGCACTGCTTGGGAGTGCTTCCATATGGGAACGTCGCTTTTAAGCTCATTGGAGTTGAGCTTGTCTTGGATACGGCTGGCCCTCGCTAAAGCCATACCTGCCCAGGAGTCAAACCTAAAGCAAGACGAGGAAAAACACTTCAGTATTCTCACTGCATTTAAAAGTACACTATGTTACATTTTATAAAAACAAACAAATACAAACAATTCCTCTACACATCCAATTTTGTGCTTTTTTCAAACAAAAACTACAGTAAACCTTAACTTTAAAACATTAAGAACAAAAAAGGGATTACTGTGTGCAATGAGCTACCTGTTAGGACAAACACATATGTCATGCATATAGAACTTGATGGCTTTGGATTGCTCCTTGTTCTTAAAATGATAGTCCGCCACAAGGTAGTAGATCTCATTGATGATCGGAGGTGCAGGAGCACTGCCCTCGGGAAGGCATGGAGCCTTAAAGAGAGAAACAAAAAAATCTTAATTAGACGAGACTGTTACTGACATCAAGGCTTTTAAAAAATATATTATAGCAAGGAAGACCCTGTTTATAACGTCCGAGTCACTGGTGCTTCTCACTTCTTCACCATGGCCCCGCAAACTGACCTTTTCTGTCATGTCCTCAATGTAGGCTGCCACTTCATCCATTGTGAGGACGGGAGTGTCACTTGGGGGGGCAATGCTTGCAAACCTCCTCAGCAAATTGGCCAATTCTGCAGACACTGTACTCGTCTTATAGCTGTCAAACTCAGGCAGCGACTTTGGTTTGAAATACTGAAACATGAAGAGGGCATCGCTCCACAGAAGCTCAACCTTAAAGCAGAGTAATACCACGGGAAATTAATACCTGTGTAACATACATGGCTACAGCAATTACTGCTAGAAGGTCCCAATAAGACTATTCTTTCATTAGTTACAGTGTACAGTTAGGACTCCAGCCACTGAAAAGCAATGACATACAACTGTGGGAATGACCCCCACCTGGTGGCTAAACGCAAGTACTACAAAAATACAAGAGATTGGGTACTTTACACATAAACCTCCTGCTGAGTCACTTTAGCTCTTATAATATAACACGAGTTTACCCTTTTCACTCCCTTTGACTCTTTATCTTCAATCAAATGTAACTATTTACAGAGAGCTCTGTCAAGCATCTCCTATAGTGACAAAGCAATAAAGGAGGCACGCTGTTATATACTAAATATTTCATTATCTTGTGAGTTACTCAAAGACGATTTCACTAAATTCTGGTAAAAGTCTAAAAGCCCACAAACCACAATTCTGCTGGTAAGTCGTTAATCTAAATGTGTTTGCATTTTTCCTCACACACTGAATCAGTGCCATTAACGCTTTTTCACCGGCGCAATTTATTTCAGTGACATCAGAAGTGTATTCCTCACCAGCAAAACAACATTAATGGATATAGCAGACTTTTTCTGTGTGTCGTGAGGGCCTGTCTGAGTCATCAGCCCTCAGCTAAACAACTCACTATTTATGCAGGTTTGTCAGTACCACTGGGAAATCACACAAAATAGTCCGACCTTATGTTACCTCTCAGCAATTCTGCCTGTTCTTCAGATATTGACTTTTGGACTATGTCATTAAATTAATTAACTTCTGCTTGGCAGAGCCGCTTGTAGATCAAACACCAAACTATAACACGTTAAATCAAGCAGAGTGTTTTAAGCATCTATAACCTGTGGAGATGAATGATCTTCAAGGTAGCGGGCCTTGCTCTTCTTACTGGGGTAGGCATATAAACAGAAAAAGCACTGTTCCAGGGCCATTTCCAACTCCTCCTTGTAGGGGTGAGAGTCACTGCTAGTAGAGGCTGCAAACTCTTTTTCCAAAACTCGCACCTAGACCAACAAAAACAAATATTTAAAAACATTTTCATATCTTTTTAAAAATTGACATGTAGGCTGTACATTACTTTGTTTTGGGTTTTTTTGGTGTGGATGTAGCATTTGCAGAGAGCAAAGAAACTTACAAAAAATTTGAGAAGGGCTCCGTCTGAGCTGCAGCACAAGGACCGACGGCCAAGATACTCGTGGGCTGTGTTTAGAAGCATCAGGGAGGAGGGCAGCATGGGGGTGTCTGAGTCATCTAAAAATGAAGACTTGACAGTGTCACTCAGTGTAACAACTGACATGGCATATACAGTACACTGAAGGAAAACTAAAAAGCATAAAAGCAAGATGTCAACAAACCTTCATCATCCCCTACAGACATATGCTGTCGAAGCATACAGTCAAAGGCAGCCTCTTCGTGCTTGATAATGCGATACAGGATAATCCAAGGCAGGACTGAGAAGAAAAATGGCTCCTTGGGATCATCAGAAATAGTCATGCTAAGATCAATCAGCTGAAATGCAAACCGACAGCACAATAAATTAGCAATCTAAAAATTAAGTGTATCTGTATCTTACTGTTGCGTGAATTAAAGCATTACTTAAGGCGAACAGAAACTCTCTTTGAACCTGGATTAGGTTGTTTGCCAGTCGAGCCATACTAGAGAAGTGGGGGACATTGCTCAGAAGCTCCGCCTCTTTATTGAAGCAGACCTCGATGCCGTCTAGCAACTTCACAATGGTGCTAACCCACTCCTCCTTGCTAGGTGGAGAGCTGCTTGGAGCACAGTTGAGCTGCTGGAGGGCTTCATTCAAGGCCAGCTCGCTGCACTCCAAACACTGCTGGTAGTCCTGCAGCTTCAATAGTGAGTTCTAGGACACAGGGTTAGAAATAATTACGCATTTCAAATCGTTTAGCGATTCCACTGATATCGCTGTAGTTTGTCTAACCTGCAGTAACGTCAACTGTGCGGGACGCTCAGGTGTTGAGCTCACAAACTCCAGAGGTTTGCTCCTGCTCCCATAATTAAGGGTGGGCTGCAGCAGACGCACCACTGAGTCGAAGTCCGATGACTCAAAGAGGCGCTGGATCTCTTCCAAAGATTGACAGCGCTCCAGACACTTTAGCCTTTTGTCAATCTGTGTGTGGGAATAGAGAAAACCCACCAAAAACACAGTCAAAATATCTACAAAATAAGCACTTCAATATTTTCAAGCTTAAATTGCTATGAAAGAAATTATTGCTTAAAAATTCCCCTCTCTCTTTTACATACGCCATATATACATACATTTATATATTACATAATTAAGTATTTTGATTCTGATAACCCCCATAAGAGAGAAATGGGGAATATATTAATAAAAGAGAAAATATATATTCTGGCCAGCTCACAAACCTCCTCTACAGAGATTGCTGCATCTACACGAAGGTTAGGCAGGTTGATTGTGTACTGTTTCCCATCTGTGCTCTTTGATTTGCTCTGCAAAAGGCCTACACAGACATCATAGCTCTCCAGAGCCAATTCCATGTCCCCCTGTCAAAACAAGAAATGCACTGTTACTGAGTGAAAAAATAACTCAACAATAATCAAGTAAAATATAAATAGACATATAAACTTTACCTGCAGGGCCAGGAATCGTGCCTTTAGCCAGTATACTCGCACCATGACATCCAGCCAGTCATCCTCAAACAGATCTCTTTGAGATGCACCGAGAGCGAGAAGTAATAAATCACCCTGGAAGTGCTGCCCAGGAAATTCTGAGTCAGTGGTATTGTTTCCGGACCCACTGCTACTTCTTCTAGGAGTAACTGGATAAGGAATTAAAATATGAATGCAAGCCAAAAATAAACAATGAATTTCCAATGTAAAACAAATACTATATACTATCATGTTCAACTTCAACAGTGACTCCAACACCTTTTAGATCATTTAGCCAAATTTTAAATGCTAGATAAATGGCAACACATTTCTCAGATTCAGGCTCTTGAATGCTTTGCTCAGTAGTGTTATTTGTCCAAATTGATCTTTTCAAAATCTACTAGGATATGAGAAAAATTATGAAGCTCACTCAGACTTACCAGCCTTCCCTTTGCTGTGT
Source organism: Pelmatolapia mariae (assembly GCF_036321145.2). Classification (NCBI taxonomy): domain Eukaryota; kingdom Metazoa; phylum Chordata; class Actinopteri; order Cichliformes; family Cichlidae; genus Pelmatolapia; species Pelmatolapia mariae. The sequence continues at coordinate 14,752,323 of NC_086237.1, read as the reverse complement.
AACCATTGCTCCAACTGCAGTTCCATACAGGCCAAGCTCATTGTCAACATCCCCTGCATACGTTAAAAAAAACAAAAAACAAAACTAGATCCTTAGAGAAAAGCCTTAAAGGGCTTACAGTAAATTAATGTTAAGCCATAAACATCCCAGTAAGATAAAAGACATTCGAGCAACCATAAAATTAACCAACTTTCATTTACCCGGATATGCTGGTTGCTGCAGTCCCGAAGGAGAGGATTAGGAAGACCGTTACTGTGCTTCCTCCAGGTCTGATAGACCTCCAGGACCACAGCAGTCAAGCCCCGGGGCCACTCCTCCATGAACTTCTGACCCACTGCTTTCAGATAGCGCATCATCAGGTCCAGTATACCACCATTGGCCATATTATCAAGCAGGAAGTTGTGGACATCTTGTTGTTCTGGAGGAAGGTGTGGACAGTGTGTTAATATGATGGAAACACCAAAACGAGATATGATATTGTGAATACACATTTAGGATTCACTACATACCAGACTTCATGTATTCAACTGAGTCCACAGGTAAGCAACTCCCATGCAGAGGCTGTATGTCATCCTTGCCATCACACTGTGTCTCGAGATTACTAAGGCTCTCATCGTCATTATCGGGATCAAATTTCTTTAGCCTAAGAGAAACCAGAAAAATACTTTTACATCAACAAAACTATAATTGACCTGTAAGATTTACATAAGGTTCAGTAAAAAGCGGCTACCTAGAAGGTAAGTATTTAAAAAGCAGTTCCTGAAAATCAATCTTCTCCTCCTTCTTGCATTTAGTGTTTCGAACACGTGCAGAGCGCCGCTTTGCCGTTTCCCCGCTATCTTCTACCACGCGTTTCCGTTTCGGCGGTTTCTTCACCTTATCTGTGAGCGACACTTCCATTGCTGTAGCTGTGAAGATTTGAGAACATTTAAATGGTTACAATAACAACAACAACAACAACACTTTTAATTTATACAAATAATCACATTGAGAGGCAAGACAAACAGCACTGACCAACAGGTGGAACAAAGGTGTTGACCTCTACAGTGGACTGACTGGTGGCAATTTGATGTTGAGTGCCAGATTGAGCCATCACTGCTGGCTCAGTGAAGACCACTGGAGGCAGGGATGAACTGGGGCTGCTGCTTAGCACTGTGGTCTGGCCCATACTGACAGGGCTGCTTGGCTGGGGGATGTTCTGGAGGACGTTTGGGTCACGGTACTCTGACAAGTCAATTCTGCGGCCAAGACTTGGGCGTGGTGGCTCACACGTGGTCTGATGTCTGTACATTGCAAGGAGACTTTCACCCAGATGTTTCCATCTGCAATAAATACAGAAGATATGGTTGTGGTGCTTACTTTGATGTCAACCAAGCATAGCAAAAAATTTGGTCCGGTGATTCTGCATTTTCTGCTCATGTAAACCATAGCATTGTAATAATTAACAATAATCTGTCCTCATTAAAACAAATAATCTATGGTTAAATGCTGACTGTGTGATGAAATGACGCAGACAGCAACAACAGCAGAGCACTCACGAGAAGCTGTGGATGGGCTGAATGAGTACAAGGTCAGGTTTTGGTTCAGAAAGAGAGAGAGCCTGCCTGCGCCTCCTTATCTCTAGTGCTTCTTCCATAATGGATTTGCGTTCCTCTTCTTCCACTTCCACATAGTGAATAGAAATATCACTGAGAAAAGTAAAAAAAATAAGACGGAGTCAAGTTTGTCAGTCATGGAAAAGTACGGTGCAACTCGTAAACAGATTAAGAACTTAAAAGAAAGTTGCCTTTACCATTTCATGAACATCTGCATCGTATCCCTCTTCAGACAAGGTTGTTCCTCAAATATTTTTTCCTTCAACACCAGACCTTTGGTGTAACAATGGTCCTTCTCTAGGGCTTTGGAAATGAAGTACAAACAGCCTGGAAATACATAGAGAAATGTTAGTTACTTTTTTTCCCCCCCCCATACATGAGCTCTTAACCTGACCATGAAAAGCTTATGATGACATGTTACATACAGCTGTAGTCACTGAGTGTATAGAGTATAGTTATGAGGTTGTCCAGGCAGGGCCAGTGGTCAGGGTTACAGTGCAATCCTTCCTCGAATGCATGACGAGCCAGAGGAATGCGCACCAGTCGCACAGCCACCTGACCAATTTTGTACCACATGTTCACATCAGTGGAATCCAACATGACAGCCTGAGAACAGAGCAGAGCAGAATATATAGTAAGAACACCTGCCAGCGTTATTCATTCGTTCATTGAACTTATTCAAGTTAAAGTGGCACATTACCTCTAAGTAAAACTCCATAGCGGTCTCCAGGTCATCCCGTAATGCAGCCATACTAGCCAGATTTTTAAAAGTTGAATATTTCAGCATCAATCCGGGGTGCTTGAGGCCCACTCTCTGATCATCAGAGGGCATGGCCTGAAATATTAAGAGGATACATTAGATTCAACACCAAACCCACGGGGTCTTGATAAGATCAAGCAAGGTAAATAATGTCAATATGGCCAATTTTATTTAAGCAGTGAAACTGAATTCTATACAGAAAATGGTTAACATGATATGTTCATAATGACACAAAGTATGAAAATGTATGTCCTGAGAAACACAAATGGAAGAAAATCTGCAACAATGTGTGAAACTTTAAATATCACAGATCACCACTTTAGTCCTCATGATCAAATGAGCCTCCAAGCTGGCTACGTGTGGTGTTTCAGTTTGAATTTTAAATGCACTGCACTGGTCTCATTGCAATTCACAAACATGGGATGCAGGATGAGCTCATCGGGTAGGGTGGTTAGGATGAGTTTCAGAGCTTGAGCCCTTTCGTTCAGCTCCTGGAATTTTGGCACTTTCCTGTCAATTATCAACTCCTCCAAATCATCTGCAGCCATGCAAAGTAGAGCCTCTTAATAGTTAATTTTTAAGTTTTTCTTTTCCAACATTTTGATAACAGCATCCTGGGTAGGTTCAGGGTCTCCTTCTCTGCCTTTATAAAAGCTGTTGTCAAGGTCTGCGCAGCTGATAAATTGATTTTCTCCAGCTCTTTAAAGAGAAACATCACAGCGTAGAGAGCCATCGGAGCAAGTGAGGCAGCGTCTGCTTCATTCTTTATGTCTCCCATGGTCATCCTTGACCAAGCGATGGACCTCTGTGCGTGCACACATCCACTGATGCCGGTTTCACCACATTCAATCAGTCATGGAGACTGACAGAATGGGAGCAGACAAGGATCTCGGGTGAGATGGCTGTCAGTGATGAGAATACCGGCGCACTGTTGACTGGATGGTGGATTTATAGAAAACAATAAATTACCTCTATAGGTAATGCGCTAATTTTAGAACAGCTTTAATTTAAGGAGCGCCACAGTTGTTAGCACTGTTGCCTCACAGCTACAACGTCCTAATTACGAATCCACCATCTGATTGGGGCAAAGCCGTGTTGCGTTTGCTTGTTCTCCCAGTGTTTTCGTGGGTTCTCTCCGGGTACTCCGGCTTCCTGCCAGAGTCCGTCTCAATGTGTTAGCCCTGCGATAGACTGCTGACCTGTTCAGGGTTTACCCTGACTCTCGCCCCGGGATAGCTGGGATAGCCCACCCACCCCCACAACCCTGAAAAGTGTAAGAGAATGGATGGATGGATGGATGGGATGTTCTGTGCAACCATATTATTAGTTTGTGTTGGTGTGTTTACCTCTTTGAGCAGTGGAGTTTTGAGAAGCTCATGGTAGGCCTTGGCGGACTCCTCAAATTTATCATGTTTCTGCAGATCCAAAGCTTTGTGATATAAAGCGAATGCCTCTGCTTCCTATTGACAGAAACAAACGGGGGAATACAACTGACTTAATGGGATGTACAGAGATGAATGACTGCATCAGCAGAAAGAACTAATATTGCTTATTCATCAGCATATAGTATGTAGCCTACTTGAGCCTCTTTTGTCTGACTCTTGCTGTTTCTCAGGGGGTCTTGAGACTCGTCTGCAGCTGTCGAAGCAGCATTTAGTGCTGCTATGCGAATCTGTGTAAAAGGGCAGAGAGAAAACGCTTTACCATGCAGTAATCTGTCTTAGGCAAGGGAGTGTGCGCAGTTACAATGAGGGTGTAGCTGACGCTGTGATTCAAGGTCTTACCATTTTAATATTTGAAAAGCAGCTCTTCTGCCTTCACGGTTCGCAGATTTCGTTGAATGCAAGAAAAACAAAAAATAAACTGCACAGCCATTTAGTATGTCCTCTGTGTCTTTTCCATTTACTGTTATCTATTCATTTGAGTGTATGTGAGAGCTTTGGGCGTACACAACCTACAACACAGAAAAGCAATGCGAGCCGGCGTTTCTATCACGCCACGTAATTGCTCTTTAAAGAGGAGATTACGACCACTTGGGACCGACTAGCTCACATTACCGACACGCCACTCAAAACCAAATCTGGTTAACTTAGATCTCTGTAAACGATATTTTGCTCCTAGCAAATAATATACAGAACTCTGGCGAGTAGATGCTAAACGTAGCTCACAGTTTCTCCAGCTAGCCGAAATTAGCAGGGACGTTTGTGAGCTAACTGTAGCTTGTGGTCCGCCGGGCGACCGTCACTTCCAGAGCTCAGCGACTTACCATTCATTCTCAATTAAACTGCACCTGCAAAGTTTCAGGTACTCGAGCAACATAACAAACCCTGAAAACTCAGCGGCTACGAAGCACGAAGCAATTTAGAAACTTAACCTATTCATCATCCTTTGTTGTTATCAAACATGGATGAGACCCTGAGAATGTTTGCGTCACTGGATGACATTTGCCACCCGCCAATCAGTAACGTGGTCACTGATTGGTCAATACCCAGTGGGCGTACTCTTATGACCAACGATACTGTATGATATTGGGCGACACCGTCTGGGTTCGCTTTATTACTAAACCGGCGTACGCCTGCCGGAGGGGCAGCGCGACACGGCATTTGAAGTGTCGGATATTCTGAGGCCAATACAAGGAGAAGAGCACGCCGACTAAAAGAGCATTTATTACAAAGCTACACGCTACCCAAGGAATACACTAAGGTAGCCCAATTGTTGGAATTAAAATGAATATTGTATATTATCCTAATCCGTGCAACAGAAACCCAGCCTGCCAAATGCGTACTCTTGCATAGTGTTATTTTAAACTACATCGGTGACCAATCAGGAACCTCTATATATAAAATTGCAAATTAAAGGTTGGGGGAAAATTAGGTCGGTCAGAGGGATGTACACTTGTTATTGGTTATATCTTTATTTTCCAAATGAGGATGCTCCGCGAAATAACATTATATCTTTATAATAGTGTCGTGCGTATATTTTAGTGGTTAATTAAAATGGGAAGAAATTATCCTGCTGCTGGTAATTTCATACTAATTGAATAGACCGGTTTTCTCAGCAAGCCCCTCTGCGGTCTCAAAGCCTCAATGGGGCAGCAGGCCATTTAAACAGCACGATGTGCATGAGTGGCTCGTTACAATACCTATGCCAGCTTCCTAAAAACGAATATGAACTTTTAATATGCAGAGATATGGTTATCCCCTCATGACCAAAGTTAAAATAACTTCATCAGAAGCTAGGCTAACAGTAGTATGTCAAGTTTGCGCAGAGGTCCATTAGTGTGTACTAGTGTCATGGTCCACAGTTAGATAGGTAAGCAAGTGCACAGATTTGGTAAAGATAACACCGAGGGATTTGGGAACAGCCTATTGAAACAAATACTTTGAGCAGAAAAATCAGTAGCCTTATACATGTTTGCTTGTATGTTTACTTGTTCTCATCAAAGTCCAAGCTATTAAATCGTCAAACAACTGTGTACAATCAGACACTACAAAAAAAATGTCCAAACAAAATGTTGTGTTTCTCCTGAAACATTACTGACTTATCAATTATGCATTAATAATGGCAACATTTATTAATTAAATTTTTTTCTTGATTTGCGACACTCCAAAACTGTATGTAAACTGCAAAACCAACAGAAATACACGCAAAGTTTGTAGTAAAATACATAGCCATCTCATATTTTTTTTTCCAAGTACGTCTTTAGACCGGTTCTGTAGTTCGGCCTGTGCACTATAAAGCTGACTGCCCATGGATGGACGTGCATATGTTCTTGAGAATCCAATTCCCCATATTTACAAGATAAAAATGCAACCGTTTCCTGGAAAGCGTGGGTGCTGCAGCATAAGCAGCAGGTATGCATAAAATCTAAAATGTTGAAACTGAGACAGGTTGTTTTATGAAAAATATAGCTTCATTTTGAATGTAACACCAACCACATACAGCCCATGAGTATTATCTTGCACATTATTGAATAAATTTATCATATATTTATTTATTCACCAAATATACAGTTCATATTGGCTAAATCAGGAGATAACAAGGTGTAAACGTGAACATTTGTTATAAATTAGTGCGCCCTGTCTTAAATATTTATAGCTCCGTTTCCATCATGGAAACTTTCCTCACGTACTAAGAACCATTCGAGTGACTCGTGTTTTTTTTCCACGGCGTGGATCAGGGTCTAAATTAAGTTCTGGAAAATTGATCAACATTGTGACATGCGTGGGAAACAGTCAACCACTAGAGGGCAAACTTTTATCTATAATCATGATAAGATCCAGTTTGGGGGTTTTTTTCACTCGTTTTTCAGCACCCCAAGATGCTGAGCTGATTACCTTAGCAATGGTTTGCTGTGATAGTTGGATCATAATAGAAATTTCACTGAAACCTTTTCAGACACTGCTGACAAATTGTATAAAATTATGCAAAGCAGTGGCTAAAAGATGGTTTTCCCTTTCTTCTGTAGTTTGCACAGATATGTGATAGAAAGATGAGGTCTTTGTCAGGGCTTCTGATGACGAACTGCAAGAAAACTGCAGCTTCTAGGTGTAACAGTATATCATCTTTGTCCTCACTGACCCTGTCTGTTGCAGTCCCTTGTTGCTCTGTCGTTGCTTCTCCCCCGCCTCCTCCATCCCTACACTCATCCTCACCCACCCCATCTCTTCCTTGGCTGAGACCGGCTGGCTGGCACTATTATCAATTCTTTCTGTCAGCATGCCTGCAACAAAAAAAAAGAAAAGAAAAAAAAAAAAGCTTACGTCATAGTCATTACTGGCCCTATAAAAGTCAGAGTGATGCAGATTCACTGTGCAGTCGGCCCGGCAACATTCACAGACACAGAGCAGCCCGTCTCACTAGTCATGGCTTCCGCAGGCTTTGACCCTTACTTTTCTTCTGCTTACAAGAAGAGGGGAGTTGTGCGCAGCGGAGGATATGGGGCTGGTGGAGGGGGAGCAGCTAGGTCTGCCTACTCCACCCACTCTGCCCCAGTAACTTCCTATGCATCTTCACGCAGAAGTTATCCTGCATACGCCCGAGCTACTTCCGGCTACTCCACCATTCTTTCTGCTCCTGTGCTTGCACCTGCTCCTGAGCTACGCCTTGACCAAGCAGCCCAAGTCAGCTCTGAGTTCAAAGCAGTAAGGACCCAGGAGAAGGCTCAGCTGCAAGACCTGAATGACCGCTTTGCAAGCTTCATTGAGAGGGTCCATGAACTTGAGCAGCAGAACAAGTTGCTGGAGACTGAACTCCTGCTGCTTAGGCAAAGGCAGACAGAGCCATCCAACATTCGGGCCCTGTATGAGCATGAGATCCGCCAGCTCCGTGTAGCTGTGGAAGAGGCCCGCCATGAGAAGCAAGCAGCCCAGGACCACAGGGATCAGATGGAGGATGTGCTGAGGAACCTGCAGAAACGGTATGAGGAGGAAGTGCTTGGCAGAGAGGAGGCCGAGGGCAGGCTCATGGATGCCAGGAAGGGAGCAGATGAAGTCACACTGGGCCAGGCCGAGCTTGAGAAACGAGTCGAGACCCTGCTGGAGGAGCTGGCCTTCCTGAAGCGTCTCTGTGAGAGTGAGATTGCGGAGCTGCAGGCCCAAATCCAGTACAGCGCAGAGGTGTCAGTGGAGATGGAGGTTGCCAAACCGGACCTGTCTGCTGCCCTCCGTGACATCCGAGTGCAGTACGAGAAGCTGGCACAGCGCAATCTGCAGTCAGCCGAAGAATGGTTCTGCAACAAGATGAATGTCATGACAGTGGGCACCACTCGCACCACGGAGACTGCACGCAGTGCCAAAGATGAAGCTGGAGAGTACCGCCGGTTGCTTAAAGCCAAAATGCTGGAGATTGATGCCAGCCGCGAGATGAACCAAGCTCTAGAAAACCAACTACAGGAAGTGGAGGAGAAACAGAGTGGTGAGATTGCTGCACTGCAGGTGAGGCACAGAAACAAAGGAAGTGCAGTGACCTCTGTCTCTTTCCTGTGATAAAAAAAAAGAAGAAGTCTTTGTTATTTTCTGTTACTCAGAGGAGTCACAGAGCAGATATTTAACTTATGTACATATAACATTTCTCTTTGTACAGGATACAATATGTGAACTGGAAGAAGAGCTGAGGGCAAACAAAAATGACATGGCTCGCTACTTGAAAGATTACCAGGACCTTCTGAATGTGAAGATGGCACTGGATATCGAAATTGCTGCATACAGGTAAGTGTCTTATACATAGTGTCCCACTGTCTTATATACTGGATGGTAATTGTGGAATACACAATAAAATGGGTAATTAGGCATCTCATCTTCTTGTAATGTGTGCTTTATCCTATCAGGAAGCTTCTTGAGGGAGAAGAGAATCGTTTGAATGTGGCAGGACCGATTTCTGTCACTGGGTACTCCCAAGCCATGTTTTCTGCTCCGTCCTATGGAAGAACGCAGATCTCCATGCATTCTCAGCTGAGCTCTGCAGCTCCATACCTGCTGAGCTCCCGCCTGTATACTACATCGCTGCCCACAGAGGAGACAATATCTGCAAGCCAAGCACAGCAGGCAGAGGCTAGCCCTCCCGAAGAGGAGGAAGAAGAGCAGGTGGAAGAGGAAGAGAAAGCTGAAGAAGAAGAAAAGGAGGAAGAAGAGGCAGAGCAGGAGGAAGGGGGGGAAGAAGAGGAGGAGGAGACAGCAGAGAAGGAAGGAGAAGAAGAAGAGGGAGAGAAGGAGGAAGAGGCAGATGCAGAAGGTTAGTGTGGTAAATTTCCATGTATGCCCCTGTGCGTGTCCCTGTGTGTATGTAGTGGGAAACTAATGTGACCTTTTATCTTTCTTCACCTCATTTTCATCGCGAAGAGGCTGAGGCAGAGGATGGAGAAAAAGAAGACGAGGGGGAAGGAGGAGAGGACGGCCAGCCTCAAGACGAGGAAGATGCCGAACAGAAAGAAACAGAGGGCGATGAAGAGGGTGAGAAGGAGGAAGAAACTGTAAAAGAAGAGGAGGCAGAGGCTGAGGAGAAAAATAGGAAAACAACAGATAAAAAAGTCTAACTTTACTCATTTTAAAAACAAAGTGCTAGCCTGTAGCTTAAAGGATGTTCCAAATCCTCTGGTGCTCCTATTTGCTCTGATGTCTCATTCAAACCAAATAAAAATATCTTAAAAAAGTGCTGGTGACCTTCACCTCTGTGTGGTCGACACGAGTGAAAGCTTGTACCTGAAAGCATGTATGCACAGGTACACTCTGCAAAAGATAAAAAAAAAACATTTACAAAGAGAGGATGTGTCAGGATTAGGAATTCTGCTTGGTGGAGAAATGTTTGCTGGTGCTTTACCGTAACCAAAATATGCTTATGTAACTGCCTTGTATGTGCAATAGCCTTCAAGTCCATCATGTGCTGCATTGAACTCCAATAAAGCCTTGAAGCCTTCTTAACCAGAAGCTATCTCCTGCATTTTCATTTTTCCATACAAAAACAAGCATTTGCAATGGTGTGTTAAATCGAGTCACATTTAGCATAAATAAAATGCATAAAAAGAAAATCATATTCAGCGTCCAAGTCCTGCGACTCACTTGCACATGTCAGGATGGAAATTTTTCCTTCCTAATTAGCCCCTGAGCTTCTTTTTCTTTCATTCAGTCTTAAAGCAAAATGCTACTGTTGCACTAGAATGTTAATGGAGGTTAATGGAAAAGTACAGAAATGGCAGCCAGAGGGCCTTGCTTCTGTTCACCACGATAAATCAGCTCACAACTGACTGAGAGGAGGAGGGCTGCAGCAAACCAGCACGGTCAGCAAGTCTGGATCATCTTAGGTCTTATTCAGCAAAAAAAAGCAAAAAACACACCAGTCCACAATTAAAATGCATGAAAAACAACACACGACACAATAAATTTTCAGTGTATCGGGCAAGCATTAATCTTTCAGCTTTTCAACATGACAAAGCCAATAAAGTCTCCTTAGATTTCCAGTAACTTGTGAAACCAAAGGCTAGTGTTAACGAATTGTGTTAAGCTGGCGTTTTAGGCTTTTTAAGTCAGCAGGTCGTCTGCTGTCCCATCTCTGTGTGATCAGTGAGCTGACACCGGTGTTTTTTCCTGCTGCCTCACCCTCATCCACATCACTGTCCATAAATCAGGGCGCCCTGAAACCTTTATGACTCAGCTAGTCTGCTGCACCAAAGAATCTGGCAAAGTGTCAGCTCATGCAGAACAGCGAGGAGCGGAGGAAAAAGAGAGAGCAATTTCATTATTTCATTAGGGAGAAAGACAGACAGATTGAGGGTGGACTCGGGGGGTGGGGGCATTGGAATAGCTTGCTGCACTAAAACCTTGACAGAGGACAGACTGTCTTTATCCAGCAAATAGGTGGAGGATTTCAGGGCTTCCTTTAGGCATTTGCAGAGATGCAGCTCTTATCACTTAAGTAAACCCCAAACACACACACACACACACAGAGATGAGCATACACACAGATGCATACACCCTCTCTTTCTTCCTTCTTCTTCGTGTCTAAATGGGACACACAAGTGGTTAGAAGTGCTGCATCATATAATTTTAAGCACATAATGGCCCTTTTAATTCATTCAGCAGATTTCCTACTCAGTGTCGCATGTATAAAGGCAATGCCCTAAACACTGTGCAGTATCTTTTGCCACTCTCTCGCCATCCCCCATGTCCTCACTTTACCTCACTCGGAGCTACACACACCCCCATCCTCCTCGTTATGTTGCTCTTGGTTGCCACAGTAGAGTCGGTCCAGAGGAGCACTCCATTTAATTATTAGAAATTCCACTTTAGAGTGAATTTGGCTTTGTGTTACACACACCTTTCACCACTCAGACAGAGCAATACAGCAAATGTTTTTTTACCGGATTAAAAGACCACTAATTACATACCACTGGGTGGATTATAACACACAAACCACGCTGCAGATAGAATGCCGAAAAGGGTATAAGGCTCCTCGGAACAGAAATAGTAAACCACCAGTAGGATGTATAGCTATTCTCCCACTTGCTTTCCATACAGCTAGGGAGCCTCGCAAGGTTTTGTGCATGTGTGTGCCTACAGCTTGTGTGAAGCAGCTCAGGGCACAGTGGGGCACAGATCCCCTGTAAATGCAGCATATCAAAGCAAGGCTGTATTATTTTTATCACATTTCATCTCTCAGATACTGACTTTCAGCTCATGTTTCATCTGTCACATTTGGGCTGTGAACGGACTGGTGTATAAATCTTATGACTCTCTTCCTCTTCTGGGCATAACACTATGTTAGAGGCAGGGAGGCCTATCACTGGGGCCCACCGGAGACCTCCAAGAGTTACATCCCTTTGATGAAAAAAAGAGAGAGAGAGAGAGAGAGAAAACAAAGAGCTGGAGGTGCAGCAGGAGATATTGACAAAAACCAAGCTTCCTGTAAAACAAGCTAGGTAAAAAAAAGTGTCAGGATTGTACAGTAAGTGTAAACTCTTGTTTTATGATGTAGATGAAATTAACTGATTCAACTTTGTGTCAGATTTAGAAAGAAATTACTAGCCAATAGATATACATCCACTCCCGTGTAAACACCCTGGCTCATTTGACATAGTCAACATTAAAAATTGAATATAGACCTTCTGTTATGATCACTATCATTATAATTTCCAAAGGGTAAAAATCTCAGGAGTAATAGTGGTTTGTAGATTGATACAAATATCATGAAAGTATCGATAGTTTCAATATCAATGCCGATATTGGTATCGGCTCGATACTAGGGTGACTGATACGACCAAAATTTGCAGTCTGGCACAGCACTAATCTACAAAGCAGAATCCCAGCATTACTAATCTTTTGTGGTCTTTTATGGAATATTAATTAAGTTGTTTTTTTAAAACAAAAAGTTGCACTTTGATACACTCTGGTGTACATGCATAAGAAAACATGAGCATGAACTCTTTTTTTAAAAAACACTGCAGGAATGAATGCTTTCCATGTCTTTGGAAAGATGGTGTTTTCACCTTGAAAGCAGCACTTGTCGTCCAGATTATGGGTTTTAAATTGTGGGTGGGCGGGCATGTGCTCCCAGGCTCCAGTCCAGACAGTGATTGTGGTGGCACTGCAGTCTGTCTTTTTCTTTTTTTTTTGATGGATGTTAAACACGGAAATCTGGATAAGAGTTGCAGCTCCCTCTGCTGATCTGAGAGAATCGTCTAATTAAAAAGCCTGTGTCAAAAGAGCCCTCACGCTGGCCTGGCAGGCAGCAGGCAGAGACCATTTCATTTAAAGAGGTTGCAAACTCCAATTCTATAAATAGATTCTCGTGTGTACATACAGCTTAGCTTCAATTTTCAGATGGCCTCATGCACCCACTTTCAGTGCTACAAAGAATGCTTCAGTGAGTCAGATGGAGACAAATGGGAGAGCCTCAGGGTGCATCCCTTCTCTTGCATCACGACCTGAAAATGAGATGTTAGGCATGTGGATACAAATGTGCTAAAGCTTGCTTAGACTATACTTGAGAAAGTGGAGGGTGTGATCACATATATTGACACTGTATATTTCCTTAAGTCATGTGAGGGCTACATTTACCGTACTGTGGAAATAACACTGTTTATCTAATTAGGATCTTTGCACAGGAAATGTGGTGACACGTCAGCAGGCTTCAACAGCATGCAGCAAACATGAGAAACAGAAGCTTTTTTTTTTTTTTTTCAAAACTATGAATGACTCAGAAAAAGAAACAACAGAGAATTTTTGGACATGAGAACAACAAAAAAGTCAACAGGAGCCTGTGCCCCACGATGTAGAGTTGTCATGCACTGGCAGGGCATTGACCTATCCTCAAAGAGCTGCTGGACTGAGCAATTACCTGTATCTGCAGCCTGACAGCCAGGTGGATGCCCAACCCCAATTTGCCTTTGGCGTCTTGTGGTTCTGGCTGCGGACCTATAAATCCATTAGGCCTTTTTTGTCGACTTGTGTTTCAGGAATTGAACCGCCCTCCCTCAGAGGGGGCAGTGCGACTCTGTGCTCAGATCCCTTCCACTTAGAAGTCTCTGAGGCCTCCGTGCTTTCCTCACATTATACTAGAAAATCAGAATTCACTGAGTTTAGTAATTCCCGACGCTGAGGAAAAGTCAACTCAGGTCAAGCTTTATAACACTTCATACATATGGATGCCCATTGTGCTTCATCTTTGTGCATGCCGCAAAAAACAAAACAAAACACACACACACGGGCATATGCGTTCAAGCTTGTCCCTGCAGAAAAAAACTCATCAAATGCAGCAGAAAGTAGCAAGGTGGACGCTGGATTGAGAGCTTATTTATTATTATTTCAGCTGTCTGTCATACTAGATGCTCATTCATCTGTCCGACGACACACTGAGAAAGCCCGAGGCAATGTAAACAGATAGTGTATCCCGCAATAAAGACAAAAACATTACTGCTAGCTCTGATTTTTTTTTTATCTACCATATCAGCAGCACATCCTCATCACCAGGACCACTTCTTTGCTTTCATGTAGGAAGCTGAGAACAAACAGTGTTTATGTCCCAGCTGTTGTGGCTCTGAGCCTCTTGTGCAACCTGTTTCCATTTACTTTGCACATGTGCACACGGCTGGATTATAAACTGTTTTATTTCCAGAAAAAGGGGGCTTTATTATCAAAATGCTGCACTTAGTCAAAGAGTTGCGCAGGCGTCTGCCTGACCTGATCTAAATGAGACAATGAGGGCAAAAGGAGTTTCTAGTAAGGATGCAGCCTGTCTCCTTCTATTGCTTATGGAGCATTAAACTTCAGGTGAACTCTGGGGTTCAGTCAGCTTGTCACTCGGTCTCTCGCGCTCTCTCTCTTTCAAACACACACACTAACACACCAGTGCACACAGAAACCCATCTAAATTTCATGATTTCTCCTTATGGAGGAGAAGCAGAAGTAGATGTTAAAAAAATACCATGGCAGACCATAAATGTGACTCAAGAATGAGGCTTATCTATAGTACTGCAATAACAGACAGCAGTCAGGTGATGGCACTGTTGCATTCCTTTTTGCAAGCTTGATTGTTTTCTTTATAACTTCCCAAAAGCAACTCTTTACATTTCATATGAGAGATTTTGCCCAAAGCAGAAGAAGAATCAGAGGCAAAAAGGGCACGAGCAGATGCGAACACCCTCCTACAATGAACTCAAACACTCAGCGAGCACCTACGGCTCAGCCAGAAATAGGTCACAATAATCATGTGTAACGGCTCAAGTCATAACCTTGGAAATTCAGTTACAAAATACATCCGTGGTCCCCAGTATTCTGGATGGCCTCAGTCAGTGTACTTAAACCGTTTAGCTCTGTAAAACTGGTTAAACTTACAGAAGAAAGAAAACATGCACAGTCACTCAAAATCCTATCAACTAAGAGCAGAAATGCTTTCCGGCTTTAATTAATTACAGTTTTGTCTATAGGCTTATAAAGTGCTATTTTGTAGTTCCCATATGTTTAATAGCCCCCCGCACCACCACCACCACCTTTTTTAAATAACAGCTTCTAATCAGACTGCTCTGCATTAGTAATAATTCATTACAAGCTGTGTTTAAAAAAGAGACACATCACAATAGATGGGGGACAGAATAATGGAAATTGTCCTGGTAGAACAAAAGCACCGCGGCTGAACATTACTGACAGCACCATTTGGTTGACCAGTGGCAGCAGAAAAATAAACACATATGACGGGCAAACAAAAGGCTGAATGGGCTACCAGATCTCAGAGCCAACAGCTGTAAATTACTTCAGTGGGTAGGGGATGGGAAGGCAAAGGGAGGGGAAAGGGTGAAGTCTCATCTCACTGATGGACAAATCAGCAGTTGTGTTTTCTGGCATTGCCTCCATAGGCTTCTCCTAATTTTGTGGCTTGCATGGAATGGGCAACAGTTAAATCAGATATAGTCTTGACTATGAGAGCATAACTAGAGAGGGGCCGAACAATCCAAATACGAGTAGTATCAATACCAACGCTGATATTGGTATTGATACTAGCGTGACAGGATCGATATTTTGTTTCTGTCCCAAAGTCAGTATGCAGCCCACAGGATTGTGATAAATATTTTTTTTTTTTGAAAATGAAAAAATATGCCAAATATACTATTAAAATGTCTATAGCCTATAACACATTTAAACAACAGAACTTGGCCCTAAGTGCTTTAGAGACAGGCTCATCTATATTCCACATCTCCAAAAAAAAAAACCCAGTTTCAAAAATAAATGCACATTTGAAAGGTGTGTTTTGTTGTGCTAATTGTTGTGGAAAGTAAAAAATCAAAGTGTAATCATTAAAATTGTTCAAATGTGTGAAGAACTTGCAATTGGATGATAAGTCATGACACAGTGATCTCCCTTATGTAAGCTGCCTTTAAGGTATAAGTATCACTCTTATACACACCGATACTGGTACCAACATTTGCAGTATCACACAGTGCTGAGCACCACCAGCTGCAGCAGGGACTCTGCAGTTCAATCTCATTTTGAATTAAAAAAACAATAACCTGGCTATCATTTATTTATTGCTCATCAGTGATTTATAACTCTGTCTTCAATTAATTATTCCTCTGTAAGATTGTCAACTTGTGAGGCGGTGGCCTCCTGAAACCGACACTATCGGGAGTCACTGGAGCAAAGCGAGAGATAGTTCAGTCTTCTCTAATTTCCCCGAATTCAATTTGAAGCTCATTTGAGGATTTATGAGGAACTGTTAAAGTTATCGATTGACTGATGGCGAGAGCAAAATAGCTGCTGGGACTAAGGTTGCCTGGGACAACTACCCCTTGATGAAATAAGTCCCTGCGGTGTATTGTGGGACTGCGCTGCGCTGCGTTGTGTTGCGCTGGGGGTTGGGGGTTAGCTCGTCAAGTGAATGGTTCACGCCTATCCCGCTCTCTCCTCTCTCGGCCGTGTTGTGCCCTCCTCTCCCCTCCCCGTGAACAAGTTATGATGGCGGAACTGTAGACCTCGGGACGAGCAGGAGTGCACCGCCCGCCCTCGGTTAGCAAGTGTATATAGTTATTTATTTATCCACCCAACTTCACGTCTTCCCCCTCAGCTATGACCCGCTGGATTCCTACTAAAAAAGAGAAGTACGGAGTGGGTAAGTGTTTGTATTTAACTACGTGCCCACCCCCCTCTTTATTATTTTCTTTTGCTAGTGAACAACTCTCCGCGTCAACTCCCTGAAACTTCACCAACTTCAAGAGGAGCAGGAGTCGGGAAGTTGGGAAACTCAAGTTACTGGCGACTTTGTTGCTGTTGTTGTTTGTGACCTGGAGTGATTGTTACCACACTGTTGCCCAACTGGGTTTCACAAGCTTCCCTGTGGGGGCTTGTTCTCCCGTTTGTCCCTCTGTGCAGTTTGTTTTTAAGTGAGAAATTATTTACATTTCAGTCACTACAATGTGCGAGGAGAAATGGGGGAAGAGCCGGGAGTTCAGTGAACGTATCAGCCATTCTTGAGTTTATAATCCCGCCGAGCTGAAGCTGTGCTGTAGTTAAGGTGAACTTGAATGAATCGTCATTTTGCTGAAAGGTCCTTTCCTTCAAGGACTCCTGTTGGGCCCCCACATGGGATCCGCTGCTGTGACTGCATGCCTCATGTGAGATAGTGGAGGAATGTTATTTGCATAGGCACGAGAGGAACTTTGTGGACAAGTGGCATTTGGCTACATTTACATAAGACTTAAATGTGTCAATGCAGTGGACCATGACCATGTAGCATATGTTTGTGGTCCTCACAACTGTATTTTACACTTAAGTTTGTTAAACTAAGGTGTGGCCCTTCCACCTGTGTGGGGGAGTTTGTGAGCTTGCAGTTTACTTTGCATGTATCAATGCATACACGTATGCTCATGCTATCAGGTACCAGTTATCCACGCCCTCAAGGCAAATCAGCACAACTGTTGTCTCTGTTAGGAATCCCTTTGATGTTTACTGTAAAGATTTTATAGCCTACACAGGTTGTCTGGTCATCGGTTTCTTCCCTGAGTCACTGCTGGATCTTTTGCTTTAAGCTACAGACACTTACCAATATTGCTTCCTGGTGTACTACACACATGAGAGTGAATATATCTGGTGTCTTTTTTTTCTTCTTCTCTGGATGAATCACAGCTTAGGACTGAAATACCTTGGCTGTGTTCTCTAACCTGGATCCCCCGCCCATGACTTTATTTTGGCTTTAAATAAAATGTTCTGTGCTCGGTTTGCTGTTGTGACTAAAAATATTTCTAAGCCACAATTTTAAGGCCGCATGTGTTTCTCTGCGCACAAACTCTCTGCCTTTTGGTTTGCATGTGACCTTGTTTTAGCAGCTGATGTCGAGGAATATATATATATTTTTAAATGTTAATCCTTTTAGATCCCAGTGTGGTTTTCAAAACCGTATCTCTGATTGATTGTATAGATGGTGCCATTCTCCTGACATTATTTTTCTTGCCCCAGAAACAAGGCAGGAGTCACTAGCGTTGTACGTAATCCTTAAAATGCCATCGGACCCCCGTACAAGGGCTTACATTTTTAATCCGATTAGTTAACCAAGACTGTGCTCAAATACGGGCAACTACACTTTTTTGGATGAAAGAAGAGATTGTAAGGGTTCTGATCATATCAGTTATATCACACTAGTTAATGGGGAAATGTGAATAATAAGGAGCTTAAGATCTCACGAGCTGTAATGGTGAATTTGTGACACTGTCATAATAGGATAGCTTCTTATTTTTTATATCCAGAAGAGAAACGCTGCCCTGGAGGCTCAAAGGCATTGAAATCACCAGGTCTTGGGGAGTGATGACACATGTGTGGCTCCAGAGGGAGCTCTGGAAAATCCGGTAAATTACCCCAGGTGATGTCAGTTGAGTCAGCATCAGTCGGGACTTCACGTCTGAGGAAGAAGAAAAAAACCTGGAGGTGCCGAATACAGAACGACCGATACATTTAAATTCCCGGCTAATATTGGCCTGCTGCAGATATGCCACTGTTGGTGTGTATGCTGTGTATTATGTGCGCCGACAAGGAAATATAATGCAGGAGAAGATGCTTGGGGTATTTTATGAATAAAATTCAAACAGCTTATCCAGTAGAACAGCGTTGACTTCATTGTTTTTATGCTAATGACACATCGCAGCTGGTGCCTGCCTTTTATTGTAAACTGTGACCAGTTTTTTGAAGTGTTGTTACAATGACTCTATTATAATTTTTTTCTTCCTGTTTCAGTATAAATGCTGTGTGTTCAGTACAGCGTAGTACTGTGATAGTTTGCATGGAGATATTTTATCGATACAGGGACACGAAAGATCTATGTTTTATAAAGTAAATGGAAATACTCATGGAATACTACAAACAAGAGGGCTCATCTAATGCACCACCACCCTGAGAGAATGTTATTGGAGCTGACGTACACTAAATTGACTCAAGTGAAAAATTATCTATCACTGGACACACTTATAGAGCAACCGCCTAATTCAGAGCACGCTAATGGCTCAGTCACACAAATGAAAATAGGACAGCAGCCTCCTTACGTCTATGAAGTCTAGCTTATGGCAACATTTATGGCAGGTTTTAGTGACAGTGTTGGCACGTTTGACTCATTTTACAACAATATAAAGACTGGGGTGAGATAACTTTATCTTATTGGATGAAACCAAGTTTAACCGTGAGGGCTTAATTTGCATATGTCATTGCAATACTCTGTTAAAATGTTAATAAAAAGGTAAAAATCTCAATAATATTGTATCTTGAGTGAAGTATTGTGAGGGTATCTGTTGTTTCCCCACCCCTACTCTATGTATAGTTAAAGAATATAGGCAGGTATGTTGATAATGGAATTTTCCATGAAATCCAACAAAGTCTTATCAGCACTGGCTGGTAAATCCACTATTCTAGTGTGCAGCATGAAAGAAGTTTCTTCGACTTCTGAAGCTGTAGCTCATCTCTGCTTGGAGGTAGATTGGTTGCCAGTCTACACAAGGCTCCTTTAGATGTAGAATAGCATGCCTTTATTGCCTCTGCACAATGTTGCACAATGAAATTCTGATGTACCTCCTGTTAGCCGTGCATACATACAGAGGAACCACTACGGGGAGAACAAAACCGCTGCATCAGTGCGCCTCCACCCTTGTCAAGGCAGACCTCTCCCACTAGTTGTCTGGAATAAGAACATGAATTTTCTGGCTGTGCTGAATCGAACCTTATCCTTTTTAACTGTCCATTGCGAGGCTCACAGTATTATTTGATAACAACACTTACTCGCTGGCGGTACTCATTAAAAGGGCCCCTTCAGAAATGTTTGAAGAGGCCTAAAAATATCGCTTTGAATAATAATGTGTGTCTGAGAAGGGCTTACACTCTTCAAGAAAATGTAATAGACCATCTAAAAATTCTTAAAAGCACAATGTGAAAGTTAGTTTCATTAGAACCGGTGATGTCTCCCGATAAACTGAGAGGTGCGCTATCGTTTTACGTGCCCTGGGTGCATCAGGTGTCCAAATCACTCTTGTGTAAGCAGTTTGTTGGCCCACAATGACTGTGAAAATAGCTGTGTCACAGTTATGCTTGTTCACATACATACAAATTTAAGCTGAACACCCTTTAGTGCAGGGAAGTCGAGACAGTTCCAGTGAAGTAACAATAAACATTTCTGAGTAACAATAAGCGGCTTGTGTGATAATTGAGTCATAATTATAATAGCTGTCTTACAGTTACTTACAAGCAACACTTCTACCTCCTGTTATTACCTAAAGTTTTCCTCAGAGAACTGCCATTCTAGCCACCACAACTTCCACTTGATGAAATTAGGCAATAAATAGCATGTAGCATTTTCTTTAAAACGATGAACCGCTTACTTTTGTTCTCTCTGCTTGCCTGGGGCAGGCGGGGTTGGGGGGTGGAGGTTGTTATTAACAAAATGCACTGGCTTTGCAGCGTAAATACATCACAGTCATTACATCCCTCAGTTTACCAATCTTGCCATGTCAAACCTAACTGCAGCCGGTGATTTGGAGATAAGTGCTGCCCTCGTTTTCAGTTCGGACAGACTGAACCAATACCTGTTTACTTTTAAAGCGTAATAGCAGATGAATCTTCTTCTTCTTTTACAACCTGGTGAAAGAAGTCTATACTTCTAAGGTTGTTTTAATTTTCTTTTTCTGTTTAATGTTGCAGCAGGGTTTTTTTCCCTACCCAAATAAAAAGATGAACCCAAGCTGCTGTAATTTTATCCTTTTTTGCACTTTTTGCTTTGAACTTGAGAATTAACTTTCTGATTTATGGATAACATAAAAGGACTTATTAGCTGGAGCACAGTTTTAAGAGCTGCAGATCATTTCTGGCTGTCTAGACAAGGAGATGGGAGGCTCGAGGCTTTTCTTGTGAGGCCTTTACCTTTTGAGAAATGCTGCCGGGGGAGAATTGGCTCAAAAGCAAACCTTAATAGACTTACTTATCTAATGGCTTTTTGGAGAGATACTAACTGAACCTGTCCCTGCTTTTGGTAGTGTATGACATTTGTATGCCACAAGAGATACTGGATGTGATACATCACTGAGTGGTAGTTTATAGGAGGAAATAATAATATTTTAGTAGTTGCATCTGAAAAGTGATTTGATTTTGTATAAATGAATATGCTGCCTGTACATCAAACCCCGTGCAGCGTGGCACTTAGTATTCCTATCCCATTATGGACTTTATGTTATATTTTTTTTTTACTGCACTGAAGGCTTTTCTACATTGAATGCAGAGGATTTGTATAGTAACATTTTCAAGGATTTCTTTCAGAAATTGATTATTTCATCATTTAATAAAGCTGTTTTTTTTCTTTTAATGCTGTGTTGTTTTATCTTGGTCATGCAATGGTCCTTTCATGCCCAGTCAGCAGTAAGAACAATAGATTCTCATTGTATTGTGTTAACTTTGATGAGCTGCCAGCGGCTGCCCAAACTCTTCGACTGGGGTGTTCTTTAATTGTTGGCTAGTGCACCTCTATGGTAAATCATTTAGGGGGAATCAGGCTGACTCTGATTTAACATTAGCATGCTCATTAACTTGAACTTGTGCCGATAGAGCTTTATTGGACTTTACAACAGTAGCTACAGGCTCAGCATTTGAAGTTTAAGAGGAAGACAGGGTGCCTCAGAGTGGCACAGATTAGCTTTGCTGCCAGAGCCCAGACTGATGCTTTTGCTTTAGACAGTGTGGCTCTTGCCAGGCTCGGACACTGTGTCAAGTTGGTGAATGGCCCATTGTCACTCTTGGCTTGACTAGAGGCAGATGTCATTTTCTTCAGTGCACATATTCTGGCTGCATATATAATTAATTTCCTGGTGATTCATAGTATGCCTGTAACTTCTTTTTAAATACAAAGACGATTCCAAAAAAGTTCAGACTGTGTAAACTGTAAATGAAAAGTGAATGCAATGATTTGCAAATCTCATAAACACACATTTTAATCGCAATCGAACATAGAAACCACATCAGTTGTTTAAAATGAGAAAATCTATTATTTCAGGAAAAACAAATAAGTTACATTTGAATTTGATGACAGCAACATGTCTCAAAAAAGTTGGGTCAGGGCCATGTTTACCACTGTATAGCGTCCCCTCTTCTATTAACAACAGTCTGTAAATATCTGGGCGCTGAGGAAACCATTTATTGGACTTTTGGGAGAGGAATGTTGTCCCGTTCTTGTCTGACAGGATTATAGCTGCTCGGCAGTCCCCCATTTCTCATTTCATGATGGGCCAAATGTTTTCAGTTGGTGAAAGGTTTCGGCGACAGACAGGCCAGTTCAGCAACCGGATTCTTCTATTATTAAGTAATGCTATTGTAATAGGTGCAGTATGTGGTTTTTGCATTGTCTTGCTGAAAAATGGAAGCCCTTGGCTCAAAAGACATAATCAAAGCTCCCAATTCCATAGACACTAATGGACGCCCAGACCGTCAGAGATACAGGCTTTTGTGCTGAGCAACAGATCGTCCCTCTCTTTTTTTTAGTCGGGAGGACTTGGTGTTCTAAGAAGAATTTCAAATTTGGATTAGTCTCACCACAGTTTTCCAGTTTGTCCATTTTAAATGAACTT
Organism: Pelmatolapia mariae; assembly: GCF_036321145.2. Classification (NCBI taxonomy): domain Eukaryota; kingdom Metazoa; phylum Chordata; class Actinopteri; order Cichliformes; family Cichlidae; genus Pelmatolapia; species Pelmatolapia mariae. Next base: position 14,729,900 of record NC_086237.1, on the reverse strand, counting down.
GGCTCAGAGTAAACTGCAGTGTTTCTGGATCATGTTCACATACAGCTTCTTCTTTGCACGATAGAGCTTTACCCTGCATTTGTCTATGCCACTTCTGGAAGTATTCCTGAGCCCATGCAGTGATTTGCATGACAGAATCATGTCTGTTTTTAATGCAGTGCTGCCTGAGGGCCCAAAGAGCACGGGCATGCAATACTAACTTCCATTGTCCTTGCGCACTGAGATTTCTCCAGATTCTCTGAGTCTTTTGATGATATTGTGTACTGCAGATGATGAGGTATTCAAAGTCTTTACAATTTTACATTGAGGAACATTAGTCTGACTGACCGGTTTCCCCATTAACCTCATTAGCTGCAGTTTTAGCAGCTATTTTTTTCTCCCACTTACATTTCCATCCTTTTATTTCTGCATCCCAACTTCTTTTCTTACAGTGATACATTTTCTCACTTTAAACATTTGATACTTTGTTCTGTTGTAAATAAAATTGGGTTTCTGAGCTCTACAAAACATTGCAATCTGTTATTATTTACATTTTGCACACCATCATTTTTTTTCTTTTTAGATTTGGGATTGGAAAACAACATCTGTCGCTTCTGTTCATGTTGATGTTCAAAAGCAGGAAAAATTGAACTATTATTAGGTTCCACTAGCTGTCTTTTTTGTTGACACAAGGAAGAACCTCACACCTGTCCAGGTGCTCCTAACAAAACAGCCGTCAAAAGCCAACGTGATATTCCAGGAGCTTTTTTTTGTGCAGAAATGCAAACAAAGTCTCAAGCAAAAATGTGTTTTATGGAAAGCTAGACAAATCTGCCGATGAGGAGGAAGTCAAAGAGAAGGAAAAGCAGTCACATTCAGTGATTTGTCAAGTTTTGGTATTCAGACTGAGGTGTGATAAGCTGAGCCAGTTGGAGCGTGCAGTGAAATCTGGCCTCCAGCAACAAGCATTATCACCATGCAAGTCAGGGCAGAGCTCTGCTCATAGTTCCTCCATCTTACTGTGAGAATGAGTGGCTGCGCGCTATTGCAGCTCCCTCAAGTCGTGAATAAGACCTTTGCTACAGTAGTGTTTGCCAAGGTTTCTCTTTTGCAGTTTTATGCGCGCGCGCATGTGTGTGTATATGAGTGAGTGTACATATGTTTTTACGCACAAGCATTTTCTTGTATTAACCCCTCCAATGTCTGTCCTGGTAAACGGCTAAAAAGGAAAAGATAGGAGCTGCCTCCAGGAAAGCTGCAAGGTTAAAAATGAGCGCAGGGAGGGGCAGCGCTTGCAGGTGAGTCACTTGGCAGAAACACGGGCTGCAAGTGTAACTGCCGAGCAAAGGTCACAGCAGGCATGTTATCGGATATAGGGAGAGTCTGATGCCATTGCTTTTTTAGCGGTACTCCTCACGTTTGACACTGCAACTACCTGCTCCGGCGTGGTCTATTTACTGGAACGTTAATCACAGCCTGAAGGCATCCAATTCAATTAAAAATAGCACAAACGCTTTGGAGGTTTGAGTCACACAGGCGTGCTGCACAAACACACTGCCTGCTTTTAGAAAACGCAATAAGATGAGGAATAAATCAAAGATCAAGATCCTCTCTGCTGCACGTGCGTGCTCTGTGACAAGGAGGTTGAATTGGTTTCTTTTTTCCAGTGAGAAACTGCAAACCTCTGATCCAGAACTTCTTTTAAAACAGACTTGCTCCTCTGTGCAATAAGTGATTGAAAAGGGATTTGGGGTTTTTGCAGTAATCCACCGGACCTTGAGGAGGAACAAAACTCGTCAATCAATCTGTCTGCCTGAACCTTTTTATTTAATTTTTTTTGGTTAACAGTTTTTGTTGTGTGTGTGTGTGTAAGATTCACATTATGAGACCGTCCTGCTTTGTCCTTCAGTGATCTACAATTATGATGCCAGTGGTGAACAGGAGCTGTGTCTACAAGTGGGGGACACGGTGCACATACTTGAGAAATTTGAAGGTGAGCGAGTATAAGCACACAGCAGGCCCCGACATATCCCTCTTTCCCCTAATCTAAAGCAAGCTGACACAGGAACTTAAATGAGATGTTGAACTAACTGGCGCTCAGTGTGTTATGCATAGTAATGTAAATGAGTCTATTACATTGTCCTCCTGACATCACTCGTATCTCGCTCTATCCCTCAGTGTAACATTTTTGTTGGGTAATTTATGTCTTCTTAGGCTGGTATAGGGGCTACGCTCTACGCAGGAAATCACAGAAGGTATGGGCAATAGTGCTATATTATCACAGTGTCATTGTCTTGGTGTGTATGTGTACGTGTAAATATACTGATCACTATGAAATTTTTCTTTTTCTTCAGGGCATTTTCCCTGCTTCCTACATCCACTTAAAGGAGGCTACGGTTGAGGGAATAGGGTGAGATCACATATCAGTAAACAGATCATTTTGATGATAATCCACTCTGCTTTTGGTTTGCTGTCCAGCCTTGTGATTTGCCAGCGACATAGCAGTGCACTTACAATTATCATAAGTGAGGACTCAGTAATGCTTTTCTTGGCTGTGTAAGGAAACCATCCACCTATTTATCATGTATAGAAAAGCACTTGAATCTATCCAAATTATATGACATGATCTTTGAGTGATGAGCCACTTTTCCAATGTCTTTCTATTCTCTTTTTGTGGCTGGTAGCCAGCAGGAAATAATTATTCCGGCCGATTTACCCCTGGTACAAGAGCTTGGAGCTACTCTGAGGGAATGGGCCCAGATATGGCAGAAGCTGTATGTGGTATGTGGAAACTTGTTCTTTCTTTTATCTGCCACTTTGACTTTAGTACACACAGTTCCGTGCACCTCTGTTTTTCACCCCTTTGACACACTTTTGTTATAAAGTTGCATTGCTCTTCATTCCTCTGAAGGAAGGTATTACTTATAATAAAACCTGTTTATCTGGCAGGTGAACAAGACAACTTTGTTCAGGACTGTGCAGCAGATGGCCTACAGCCTCATCGAATATCGATCTCAGATAGTGTCAGGAACACTGCCCAAGGATGACCTTGTAGAGCTCAAAAAGAAAGTCACAGCAAAGATTGATTATGGAAACCGGTATGAATCCTGCTTTTTTTTTTTTCTTTTTCTTTTAGGAACTATTATTGTTGTAAAATCTTCTCAGGAAAGGGTTGTATGGGTGAGCCTTTTAAAATTGCTTCTGTAAACTTATTTGATGCTGTTTTGATCCTCTGGCTTGCTCAGGATTCTGGGTCTGGACCTGGTGGTGCGGGATGAAGCGGGAAACATGCTGAACCCTGACAGGACTAGTACGGTCAGCCTGTTCCGGGCCCATGAGACCGCCTCCCGCAGCGTTGATGACAGGATACAAGAGGAGAAGGCATAGTTCCGATTTGTTGATACTATCACTGGCTGTCAGTTTCATTTAATGTTGTTGTCCGCTCACTGTTTCCGGCCTTGTTTTCATCCAGACACGGCTACAGAACCTGGAAATGAGGCGTCAGACTCTTTTCAGTACGGTGCACACCTACAGCTTGTTCATGAACTTGAAAAACTTTGTGTGTAACATTGGAGAAGATGCCGAGCTGCTAATGTCTCTGTATGACCCGGATCAGTCTGAATTCATCAGGTTAGCTTGTTTTTTTTTTTTTTTCTCTTAACTCGACAACTAAACAAGTTTGCCGTTTGATAGTTTGCGCTCGTCTATGCCTCTAAAAGTCTATAGAAATGTTCACAATGTTTATATAATTGATCAGAAAACTTTTAAAGAAGTATTAATGGGTCGCAATACTACAACTGCTAAAGTGAAAAATTAGGAATTGTAATTATTTATGTAATGCAGTGGGGAAAACAAATGTAATAATGGCTAGAGGTTGTGCATTATCGTCAAATAACTCAGCACAGCTCTGCTTTAAATTAGCACTCAAGGCTGATCGTTGTTAGGCATTCATCTGCTTGCTGGTGTAGAAAACTACCGTCTCTATTTGCTGTTAGACATTATATCCGCATAAATAATGGAAGTGATTAAAGCAACCTTTAAAAAGTAAACATTTTGCTAACTGAATGTTAGACAAATTAGTGGTGCAAAACCTCGAAACAGTCATACTGCCGATGCTCATATCTGACCCGCCACGTACAAACGCAACGAGTGGAAGTGACACTGTTTTCACTTTACTCTCAGACGTTGAGATCTTGTAGATGGAACATTTTAAGTGCAACAAATATCTTTAGATCTGGCAGGGCTAAAGCTGAAAGAAGTCAGACTTGGCGAGAAAACCCAGGCCGACCAGCTGACCTCAGTGCCTCACCACATCAGCAGATGGCTCAGCCTCACCTTGTGTGGGTCCTGCTGGCAGATATTATTCATAGTTTGCTGTTTAAGCTGCTGGCCTGCAAGCTCTTATCGCTGTCTCTGCAAGCTGCTTTACAACCCACCTCCATCGTTTCATGCTACTCGTGCTTTGTCTCACTGAAGCTGCAGTGATTCGAATGTTAAGCATCGCATTGAAATTCCGGTTGCCTAGATAGTCCTAAAATGTAGCCCGTCATGCATCAGTCTTCAGTATTCTGCATTCTTATTGGTATTCACTTCACTTGCTTGCCACGGAGATGACCCACCTGCTTCGTGTTGACAGCATTGCTTAAAGCCACCCTGAATGACATTGGGCTTTCCATGGTCACCACGTTGCTGCGAATCACTTCCTGTGTAGATGCAGCTTTGATGTCATGTGCATTGTTATGGGTGCAGGATGCTCTGTTCTGTGGGGGCGTCTCGCTGCTGTCCAACCTGCATTTTTCCATATTTGTGCATGGAAATGCAGGGATGTGTGCTCTCGGGGAGGTCCCAGAACAGGGCCTTACCGCCAAATATAATTTACTGCAGATGGAATCAGTCTTGTTTTGACTAAAATGGTCCTGACAGAAATACCAATAATGACCGGCTGGTGATGATTCTTTTAGGATGTCTGCATCCTCCTATGTTTGGTAAGGCCTACAGGGATATCTAGGCTCTTATAATTATGGCATTTAAAATATGCAGACACTTGAAATTTTTTTTCTGGAAACTTTTGGATTTTATTGGGTGAGACATAAAATAATGCTGCTTTTACATCACTGGCTTTGGTTTCAGATAACGCCATCTCTAACTGTGACTTTTATTTAAATTCTTGCAGTGAGAACTTCCTGGTGCGCTGGGACAGTACGGGAATGCCTAAAGAAATTGAAAAACTCAACAACCTGCCAGCGCTATTCACGGTAACCGAATCCCTACCCACCACAGTGCGTTCCCTCTCTTTCAGATTTAAACAATCCAAGCGCCGCCTGAAGTCTGTGACAAAGAAGACAATTAGCGCCTGGATTGCTCCTAATTTACTAAAAGTTTCACTGAATGGCTCACTCACGGCACATCATTGAAAATTTGAATGCATTCGCCTCCATTATGTTGCTTCTGCTTAAGTTAATAAGCGGTGCTCTGTAATCAAGTCACTGTGTTAACCTCCATGTGTGCCATCAGGAGCTAGTGGTTTGGAGTGTGATAAAGCCACATTAATCAAGGTGTACGGTTTAAGATTATAGCAGAGCACACAAGTGGATGGTCCTTTGAAAAGTAAAAACCTTCAGAAAAATAAGCATATAAACATGCTGGGAAGGCGATGTGTTTAAAGCTTTTACTCCACTCCTTTATCATGGAAATATTTTCCATCTGGTCCTCAGCTCCAGCCCTGTGTATGTACACAATGACTGGCAAGTAGAGTCACTGCCTTTTGTGCCTAATGCACCTTATCTCTCGCAGTGCCATAATAAATAATCTTTTGTGTGTCCTCTGTGTCCAGGACCTGAGCAGCACTGACTTGATGAGGCAGCGACTCTTCCTGGTGTGTCAGATCATCAGAGTGGGCAGCATGGAGCTGAAAGAGGGCAAGAAACAAACAGGCGGACTCAGGAGACCGTTTGGTGTGGCCGGTGAGGGACTTTTTTTATGTCCTAATATTTGTAAGAGCAGTATAAAAGTTCAATTTAAGAAGGAAAAAAAGAAAAAGCCAGCCCTCTCTGGTGGTACAGATGCATGAATAGTTTTGTTGAGGTGGAGAAATGAAAGATCCATGTGTCGAAACGAAATGGGAACACCTGCTTCCTGACCTAGAAAATGCCTTCACTCTGCCTTGGCAAGGCAGTCGGAGGAAAATTGGTTTAGCAACTGTCTTTTTGTTTTTGGCCAGATGATTAGTGGATTTGATGGGAAATGGTTTTCCTCTGGTGTTCCAGCAAATGGACTGAAACCGGAGTCAGAATGAACATTCAACTCAGAAGTCATATTATTCTTAGCCAGAAAAAAAAGCGTTTAAAAAAAAAAAAAAGCATTCTAGGAAAAGATCCGGGTGAAATGAACAATTCAAAGGCAAGATCAAGACCGCTCAATATATCTTACTAAGCTGGCTTTCTGCTGCGCCAGGCAACAGGTGAGCGAGATCCAACACCTGGCTCGGCTTCTTTTTCAGATGTGGAAAATACACTTTCCAGACTTATAAGTTAATTAACTTTCAGAGCTCTTTAAAAAATAAAACAGAAAAAAGGTGATTCCCATTTTGCTGTCGTTTTGGCATTTACTAGAAAACGCTGTTAAATCTAGTTAATTAGCTCGTCTTTTTCAGTCTGCAGCCTTACTGTGAATGTGTCAATGTGTTTGTCATTGCAGTGATGGACATAACAGACATTGCCCACGGCAAAATAGATGACGAGGACAAACAGCATTTCATCCCCTTTCAGCAGTGAGTCCTCTAATGTTGTCATATTTCTGCTGTTTACAGGCTCGGTCTTGTTTTGTAACGCAACTCAATTGAGCACAAATAATTCATAAGAACATGAATAGCTCTCGAGTTATACTTACTGCCAACTGTGTTCCATTACGTTTGCTTTTTTTTCTTTTTTCCAAGGCTGCAGTTCGACTTTTCCTACACTGTATTTCAAGGACAAAACACTTTTTGCAATTCTAAATGAAAGAGAAGCTTCAAGATCATGTTTTTAGGGCACCTACAAACCGGAGGGGGGGGATAAACAATGACAGTCATATGTTCACAGGGATCGTAGATGGAAGAGAGCCAAAAATATCTTGACTCATTTCTGGCTTCTGTACAAATTTTACCAAGTTTTAACCTCAGTTTTTCTTTTCTTTTCACTCTAGAACAGATCACTCTGTCTTTTTGAGAAGGTAGAGACCAACAAAAATACTGATTTAAATTTTCAATTCATGGCATCCTTCTTACCTTGAAAGACTTTGGCCCTATGTGCTTTGTATCTGACAGGAAATATGCAAGCCTTCAGATAAATATTAGTTTTTGTTTGGACATATACAAAGGAAAGATTGCACCGCTGAGCGTTTTAAGCTTTCCAGCCTTGACAGGTTAATGATTTTTTTTTTCCATTTCATTAACAGAGTAAATGTTTTGGCACTGTACGAACAATTAGGTAAATATTAATAGACCAGGGTAAGTAAATTTTTAATTGAACACAAGATTAAAAAAATAATAATAATAACTACAACGAGACACTGTTACATTTTTCTCCTGAGCATTGAACGTGGTGAAAGGCTGTGAGATGGAACCGATCGAGATCACCAGTTTTGGCAAGCTGTCTGTAGCGAACTCTAGAGTTCACCTTACATCTTGGGACACACATCGCCCAGTTTAATCTGAGCTGGTCTGGTGAAGTAGAATAACTAAATAATAACCTAACATATAAAAAAACGTTCATAGATACATAAACTTTCTATTTACAAAACAGCATGAGATGCTGCAAGAAACATGCAGTTACAACAATATGTCTCAGTTTTTCTACATTCAGTTTGCTGTCAGCACAGTGTGTCGGCTTAACTGTCTTAGTCTGATGTCATTATGTAAAAGCCTTGGGTGATGTCTTTGTCGGTAAGAAGGCTGTAAAAGTGATGATGATTCAGACCTCTGTCTCAGATTAAATTAATGGTTTGGACAACAGCTCTCGTGATGCGACTCGTCCTTAACAGCCTGTAACACCATGCTTTGTGGTGCAAAATAAAGTAACCCCTCCAAAAAAACAAAAAAAAACCCATTGATTTTCTTTCTCTGCTAATTTTACACCTTAAAAAGCCATCCAGTGGGCCAGCTGGGACCTTTTGCTGGGCCTATTTTGGCCCTTGACTAACACCCCGATCTGCAGTGTTAACCTGCAGTCACAGGTAGAGCAGACTAGCCGTAGCATGGTGTTGGAGAACTGAAAGCTAATCCAACATTGTAGAAGAGTAAAAACACAACATTTCATTGATTTAATGTGACATATGCTTTTGCAGCACACAGAAACCTGACCTAGTGAAGCCTTAGCTGACACGTTTCTGCTTTCCTTGTTCCTTGTTACTAAACCACTACAATAGAGTTTTGTGATTATTCCCTTCTGTATAATTACAGCGTCGGCACTGTGTGATTCTGTTTTCTGATACAAAGATGTTTGGCTAACCTCGCTGAGTACTTCCATAGTAGTGTAACTGTAAACTAAAAATGTGGTCAAGTGCTTTAAAGTACTTTAAAGATCAAAACTGATCGATTCTATTTTTGGAAATCTATAAAGAGATTTCAAATTTATACACATTGGTGTTTGTCTTATTAAAGGTTAGAGTAGTGCTAGTATTTTAAGCAATTTTTCTCTGCTGTAGTCACTCGAGCAGAGCAGCAGGGATCTGGGAGAGATGGTGCGTGTTGTCAAAAACCTCACAGTGCCTTCGCAGTTCTTCCGTCCATTTGTTTGTCACCTGTCAAAGATGCTGGCAGTTGATTATTTTTTTATTTTTTACTTTCATTGTATTGTCACCTCTATATTTCCCTCTCAGGATAGCTATGGAAACCTACATCCGTCAGAGGCAGCTCATCATGTCTCCGCGCATCCCTTCTCGAGTCATAGGAGAGAATGAGCCCCTCACAGCTGTCTTCAACAAAGTCATTGCCACGCGGGAGGTCAATCACAAAGGCCAGGGTAAAATGAAGTGCTCACAGACAGTGTGTTCCCCTGTGATTTTAGAGGGTTGCTCTAAATTGACCTTTTTTTTGCTTTGAGGAAAATAATTGATGTGTGAGGGGTCTGCAAGGTGCAGTCTGCCTCATTGAATTTCTTTACATGTTTGCTGGCAGGGCTGTTTGTGACCATGAAGCTTCTCCCAGGGGACCTTGCCCAAGTCAGGAAGGACTACCCCCACTTTGTGGACCGCAGCACCGCTATCGTCAGGAAAATGGGCTTTCCAGAAATCATCCTCCCTGGTGAATTAAAGCCTTTGTTGATGGGCAGTTCTCACGACGGTCATGCTCATTTTAATTGCTCACAAAGCTGTGAGGGGCTTTTTTAAAATTTCTCAACACAACCTTCTGATCGTCTTTTATCCCTTGTCCAGGAAACGTGAGGAATGATATTTATGTAACCTTGCTACAAGGAGAATTTGACCGTGGTAAAAAGAAGACCCCCAAAAATGTAGAGGTCATACTGAGTGTGCACGATGATGAAGGCAATCCCATGGAGGTAAAATAGACCAGTGAATGGCATTTAAAAATAAATGTACTAAAAAAAAAGTAATTTAATTTGAGCTTAATGCAGCTTACTGAATGGCATCTTTTTATAAGTCATATAATTGTGACAGTATACATGTGGCCATGGTTGTGGACAGCCCTAAAGATAGAAAAGTGTTCTATTTCACTTATCAACAATCAGAAGTTCTGTTTTTTTTTCTGTTTAATAAACACTAGTCTATAAAAACTGGAAAGCTCAAAGCACAGTTCACTTACTCAAGTTGCCCCATACCTCTCTGTTAGAGATTATTGATGAGATTCACCAATAAATATGCCCTAATGTGGATTTTGTAAAACATAATTTGGAGTTGAAGCGTCTTCGTTGTTTCCAGCTATTTGCAGAATTCTTCCCATTGGTTTAATAAATACCTGCAGCTTTATAAGATCCATATGAGTGTCTCCAGAATGAGACTTGTCTTTCCAATCCAATGATATGCATGGTAACTTCATAAGTAGCAGCTGTTCCTGCTGCAGACAATCCTGTTTTACAGTTTCTGTTGGATTCATCAGGTGGTGGCCTCCAGGAGTGGTTTGTGGCAAAGTGTGGAACGGTGGGAATGAGAATCAACACCTTCAAAGTCTGAGGCCATGGCCCTCACACAAAATAGGGTGGAGTGCTCACTCCTAGACCAGGATGAATTACTACCCGTAATAAAGGATTTGGGTCTCTTGCTGTCTTGTTCAAAAGTGATGGGAGAGTGTAGCATGAGATTGACAGACGGATTGGCGCCACGTCCTCAGTGAAGCAGACATTGTAGTAATCTGTTGTTAAAGCAAAGCAGACGACTTATTGGCCAATCTAAGTTCCTACCCTCACCTCCGGTCATGAGCTCTGGGTAGTGACCGAAAAAATGAGGTTGCAGATAAATGAGTTTGCTTCAAAGGGTGGCAGGGTTCTCCCTGAAGTGATAGGGTTAGAGTTCAGTCATTTGAGAGGGACTTGGAGTAGAACTGCTGCTCCTTGACATTGAAAGGAGCCAGTTGAGGTGGATCAGGCATCTGATTAGGATGCCTCTTGGAAACCAACTAGTTTCGGGCAAGTCCTAATAGGAGGAGGCCCCAGGGCAGAGCTAGGACTCAACAGAGAAATTATATCTCTCAGCTGAATTGGAAACAACTCTGTGTCCCTTGAGATGAGCTGGAAGAGGTGGCTTGGGTGAGGGAAGTTGGGGCTTCGACTATGACCCAAACTCAGATAAGCGGCAGTGGATGATGTGAAGGAGGGATCTACCAAATTATTCAAGCTAAATTGTTTCTCAAAATCCTTTGGTGGGAGACCATCCGTATTGCTGCATCATTATCTAACTGATAACTGAAATTTTGTAACTCTGTATTGATTACATGTAGCAATTTATGTGCTTGGCTGTACTTTAACCAAAAAAGAAAAAAGTCAGAGACAATTGAAAACAGCAGAAAGAACATTGAAGATGTTCCTGTCATGTAAACTAATCTCTTCCTTTAATGTCTTTAGAAAGCCATATTCCCTGGAGCCGGTTATGATGGCATAACGGAGTACAAGTCTGTCATTTACTACCAGGTGAAGCAGCCTTGTTGGAATGAAACAGCGAAGGTAAGCTCACAGCAAGCACCCACATGAGCAGCTCTGTGCCGTCATGTTATCTAATGAGATTTCTTTTCAAAATGGATTTGCTGTGGCTCAATTTATACAATAATCTGTAGGGACTGCATTGGTTGAATGCGCTATATGTAAATCTCCCAACCGCATTTGTTCCATATGTATAATCCTGTATTAGCACATTTCCTAATTCCAGTACCTTTTTTTCCTTGTCCTTGCAAGGTGACGATTCCCATTGAAGACGTGTGCCGCTGCCACTTGAGGGTGATGTTTAGACACAGATCCTCCCAGGACTGTGAGTGACTGTGCCTTATTTGTATGACAAACACCCACGTGTAATGCTGCCACCATGTTAAACACAGCTAGTGTGAGTGTTCTTGGATGAGTTCCCGTCTTATGCTCCCGTGTGCCCTTCAGCTAGGGACAAGTCAGAGAAGCCCTTTGGCATGGCCTTCGTCCGGCTTATGAGAGGAGACGGAACCACGCTGAGAGATGGCAGACACGATCTTATCGTCTATAAGGTATTGTTGCAGTATGATGTATAGGACAGGATGCTTTTCACATATTTATGCCGTGTTAAAGGTAATTCATTGAGCTTTAAGATAAGCAAGAGAATGTTTATTGCTTTTATCTAATTATGCAAAAAGCCTGTCTTGAATAGCTGACAGTGGGTAGATGGATTATGCATGAATCTCTCCAGAGTCAATAAATATGAAATTAGATTTCCATTGATCAGTGAAACCTCATGATTCATTCCCTAGTTTCTGACTTTTCCTAGGTTGACGTGAAAAAAGCAGAGGATGCAAAGGTTTATCTCACCTTGCCAGCAACCTGGGCTGAAGTGGAGGAGAAGGAGAAGCAAACGGGAAAACCGTTCCACCATTCAGGAGTCATTCCTGTGACTAAGGACAGCTTCCAGCTTGCCACACTCACCTGCTCCACTAAACTCACTCAGAATGGTACCATCTGGCTCATCTCTTATTTTTTCTGCCACCCTTCCAGCCTGTCATAATGAAAAGATGTCCTGTCACAAGTGGTGTTTTAAGAAATGAAACAGCTTTGTTGATGGATAGCTAAGCATACTGTCATTTGACCTCCCCGCTGATTGCTTTGAAATGAATTAAAGTGATCCGTGTTGCCAATATTTTGCTGATGTGTTGATGCTGTCTGATGCATTTCTGATTCAATTAATGCTGAAATTTCTGCCTTTTACTGTGGATTACATTAAGTGATGTGGCAACAGAGGAGACGCTGCTCCTGCTGCTTTTTGTGTGTTCATTTGTTTTCTCCCCTTTCTCCTTTAGTGGATCTACTCGGCCTTTTGAACTGGAGGTCTAACACTGAGGATCTTGACCAGATTTTGCAAAGACTCATGGAGGTGGAAGGAAGCGAGATAGTTAAAGTATGCACAAAAATGTGTTACATTAAATAAATTATCTAGAGTGTTTTAGAACGCTGTATTTAATGGCATTGTTGTAACAGGTTTTTGTTTAATTAATCCACAGTTTCTCCAGGACACTCTCGATGCCCTGTTCAACATCATGATGGAAACCTCAGAAAAGGACACCTTTGACACTCCGGTGTTTAATGCCTTGGTTAGTCACAGGAGCTACAATTGCATATAGCCTAATATTAGGATTCTCATTGGTTTAAAAGCCCAAACACAATTAAAACACTCCATAATTGGGATCAACCCATTGCTTAATTGCAGAGGTGTAGAATAAACCTTTTCATACTCCCATCAGATTAAACAACAAATCAAATGTAAATGATTTAACCTGATTAGTGTCTTGCTGAGATCTTCCTGTCAATGTCCTCTGGCTACCCAGTGGCAGGCACTGTTGTTGTTGCAGTGAACAAACTGTACAGTATATATGCCCATTTTCAGTCAGCTGATCAAAACACATCAAAGACAGCCGACATTCTTATCACTTTGTTTTGTCATTTATGTGGAATCACAAAATTACACGCCCGAAATGCCCAATCAGAATTAGAGAAAAAAAAAAAGTCTACATGCAACAGCAGCCAGTGTCAGTATGTGTTAATTCCTACTGTTGAGTTTCAGTTTGGGTTCCCTCAGGCTGAATCAGTTCACAGGGATGAAAAGGAGTCATAATAATAAAACTGAACTGATTTTACAAGTTTAAACTTTTTTTTTTCTCCCCAAATTTAAATTCATTTTGAAATTTACAAAAATTGGGTGAAAGTTGCTGCGATCACCAGCCTTGATGATAAATGCAGTTCCTGTGCCTGCTTCTTAAAAGCCACCCGGTGTTTCTGGCTTTTGAACACGTTTAATGCCCCAGCGTAGTCCATCAGAACTGCTTGCGAGATGATTGATCCCTACTCCCGCAAACACATGCACTTTTTTTTTTATGCCAAGATTGGCAAGGCCCCACTGTTTATTATTACTGTGACTCCTGAAAGCAGCAATCTGACTTTCACACCCAGGCTGTGCGATGGTGACAGAGTAATCGGGGTTAAAACTTTCTCGTCTCTCTGTTTTCTTCCATTTGTAACATAACTGAATCTGGCACTTCTCGTGCAAACAGCTAAGTGGAACGCTGTGAATGCCTTCTAGGACACACTGTATGAAAATGTGTGTTGTCATCTCTATATTTAAATCATATCATGCCTCCCTCTTTTCTGTGATGGCAGACTTTATGAAATGTGGCCATTCATAGCAGCTTTGAGCGCATTTGCCTCTTGATGTTTTTCCGATTGTTTGAACTAGTACTTTTTTACCAAAACCTGGCACTTCGTGTGAAGTAGTGACTGTGTGATGCTCTGTTTGCATTAGCGCCTACTTGATACAGCCTTTCTATAATGTTAGAGGAGTGAACAACTTTTCATTTACATAAAATGATAACCTTTATGAACTGTTTTAATCTGCACAGGCTTTAGTTTTATTTCCTCCTTGTTCCTTTTGCTTTTATCCAGGTATTTATAATTACTCTTATTGGCGACATCAAATTCCAGCACTTTAACCCCGTCCTGGAAACCTACATCAACAAGCACTTCAGCGCCACCTTGGCTTACGTGTGAGTCCCCGTTCTATATTTATACTTTTAATAGATTGTGCTGTTTATTCTTAATTCTTTCAGCTCCCTTAGACCTTAATGTCTAACTGATTCACTTTCTCAGGAAGCTAACCGGGGTGCTTAACTACTACGTGGGCCATGCTGAAGAGCCCAGCCTGACTGAGAGACTCTATGCCGCACTCAAAGCTCTCAAGTACCTGTTCAGGTTTATTGTACAGTCCCGAGTCCTCTATCTCAGGTATGAGAAGCACTGCAACACAAGAATCCACTCAGCATTTCCATCATTCGGAGGGTGACTTCTTGTGTTTTAATGGTGGTGTTTTTAATGCAGGTTCTATGGGAACAGCGAGGACGGAGACGCTTTCTTCAACTCCATCCGCACCCTCTTCCTCTCTTTCAACTCTCTCATGGACAGACCGCTGGATGAGGGAGTAAAGATAAAGGTACATTGAAGGTGTTTGTGTGTTTAGGAACTAAATATATCACGTGGAAGCATTTTATAATTGTATTTATTTTTTTTAACCAAAAAGTCATTTGTCTAGCTTTACAATGGAACAAAAATGCAGCTGGTCAGACTTTATGAAGATATTATTTTGGTTTTTGGTCTCTATTTTTCTGCTGCTGCTGTTCAATAACTGCAGCAATCCAGCTGTGAAAAATGTGTTACACTGTTGTACACAAGTTATGGAGGAAGCTGTACAAATTAACTGCAAAATAATGTGAGCTCTTTGCTGGCGGGCTCGGTGAGGTGAGGAAAAAGCTCAGTTAAAAAGCTTGTTTGACTAGAGAATAAAAATCGTCTTCAGCCTGATGAGACCTGATTCTTTGCTTCTTTTTTTTTCTTTTCTTTTTTTCAGGGGGCTATATTGAAATACCTCCCCAGCATCATTAATGACATCCAGACTGTGTTTGATCCTGTGGAGCTCAGGTAACTCTCAGGAGAGTTTGCACAGCGGGAAATGATAATTGCCTGTCTACGTGCAAATTGTCATATTTACTTCTGAGCAAAGGAGGCGTTTTTCCTCAATTCTTGCTGCAGTAAAATCAACCCGTCGTGTGTGCGGCTCATTAGTCCTCTGTGACTATAATTACTGGATGTGAAATGTGAATAGCATTAAAATTGTCACAGCTGCTCTTTTGCCTCTTTTTCTTTCAGCGTTCTCCTCGCGAAGTTCATCGAGAGCATTCCCGACTCTCAGCTCGTGCGTCAGAAGCTTGGTTGCATGTGTAAAATGGTGGAGAGTGACCTTTTCAGGCAGCCAGGTAGGAGTCCTTGAGGCTCAAAAAAAAAGCCCGTGATGACATTTCGTACGAGATGAAAGAGGAAAAACAACTTTTACACTTGCGTACAAGTTTATTAGGTTAGATCCATTAACGGGAAATGCGCCGTGTTCCCTCAGAGTGTCGAGATGTGCTTCTGCCGCTTGTTACCGATCAGCTGAGTGGGCAGCTGGACGACCACTCGACTAAACCAGACTACGAGGCCTGCGTCCAGCTGCTCAGCACAGTGCTGGACAACCTGGACCGCAAAGACGTGGTGAGGCAATTACTGGTTCACGTCCAAATTACCGTAGGAATTATCTAGTCAGAAATGAGGTGGTTGATACGAGCTGCCAAAATTCAATTTATCCACAGAGAGCGGGTAAAGAGCTTAGGTATCCATGGGGACCACAAAGAAAAACTGCTGCTCTTTACCATCACAAGGAGCCAGTTGGGGTGAATTGAGCCTATTTTTAGATTTTATCTTTGTACTTTTAACTGGGGAAAAAAGCCTTAGGCAGACCCATAGCATGCTGGAGGGATTATAGATCTCATCTAACCTGGAGGAATCCGCGATCCTCTGGAGAAGCTGGAGGATGTAGTTAAGGATAGGAATGTCTTGGCTGCTCTGCTTACCCTGCTGCCACTGTTGTGCATATCCAAGATAAGCTGTTCAAAATGGATGGATGGATGGTTAAGTGGAACATCTAGTTATCCCAGTTTGACTTTTACTTGCCTAGGTTTTGAAATATTGCTCTCTAGTGACTTTTCCTTCCCCCCCTCCACCCTATTATACCGGAGATGAATGGAATTTCCTTCTTTGATGCTCCAGTGAGAAGAAAAATGGCAGTCACATCACTTCCCACATAGGTTGTCTGGATAATCCACAAACCTACATTTACTAGTGTGAAGCCTACCTTCTAACGTTAATAAATATGAAAAATATTTGCTGCACATTAAATTATTTCATCCTTTTATTTTATACCTAAAGAAAAACAGCAGACCACAACAGACCCGCGACCTGCCCATATTCACGAGTTCCAAAAATAGAGCTAAGTCAAAGGATGATTCAGCACACGCATGACAGAGTAATAAAGTAGAAAGCAATAAATTCAACAAATCCCACTGCGGTATCTTTTTACTGTTTAGATGAGAGAGCCGGCTTCGTGTGTAGCTTGGTGATATGCAAACTGCTGCTGAGTTTACACTCAGCTTTGTGGTCAAAAATGTAGCCACGCTGACGACGTGGTGTCAGTAAATTTAGAGCTGAATCCAGTAAAACGCTAAAAACCTTAGAGCTGGCAGTCTCTTATAGGTTGTACACATTTGTTTGTATTTTTGAAGTGTTTCTAAGTTTTCTTTCCATTGCCAAAAAGCATAAATTAATCCTGATTAATTCAGTTTGCAACTGAATGGGGTCAATTCCATGCAATCTGGTAAAAATCGCAAATCTGGAGCCTTCTGCATGTACACAAAATCTACAATAACTATTCATATTCATAATCCAGCCAGAACCACGTGGATTTGTAACAGGAATTCAGACATTCCCCCACAAACAGGGACATAGTTGCTGCAGGACAGCAATTCAACTGCAAAATGACGTAGCCTCTCTTTTATAACCAGAATACAACCCGATGGCAACCAGTTGAGTTGAGTTCCAACTCTGAGCTCATTGGAACCGAATGACTGTGATTAGCTGTCAGCAGTGCTGGCAGCAGTCTGCTATTATTTACAAGCCTTCGCCAGTTTGTCTGAGAGTGATTGCAGTCAGCACGAATCAGGCCGCGATGGTTTGGAGACAGATTCCACCAGGAAACCAGAGGTCACACCGAGGTTGAGGTTGTTGCACTCTCAACCACCTGAGGAGCAGTTAGTTGCCACAACTACTTGTTAGTCAGAAATGGGGGGAAAAAAATGGACGACCACAATTTTTTCTCTTGAATTTTTACTCTAATGTGACTAAAATCCAGACATATCCAGCTTCTGATACAGAAATGCTTGACAACTGGAACCCATATAGCTTATGAATCAATCCACTAATTGATTGAGTTATTATATTTTATGTGTGTATGTGCGCGCGTGTGTCTATTTTAAAATTAAATACTGCGGGCACCGCAAAGGGAATTTCATTCATCTCCACGGGGACGACACTGTCAAAGCTGAGTATTTCAAAAATAATGAAAGCGCCCCTGTTAACAGTTTAACAAAAAGGGATTCTGTCAGTCTGTGACAGCACGTCTGCGTCGCTGGTAACGGTGCCTGAAGCTGTTCTGTCTGCGCAGGGTCCAACCAGGGGGCACGTTCAGCTGATAATGGAGAGGCTTCTTCGCAGGGTTAATCGCACTGTCATCAGCATGGACCGATCATCTCCTCTCATTGTAAGACGCACTCATATTACAGCTGAAATGTGTCCTTGACAACCACATTGTCAGCATTGGTTTTAATATTAATGGCACTGACATCAACAATGGCTATAGCTGAATATGTAAAATATGTGCTGAAAGTGTCTTTTTTTTACTTTAAAGACATTTGACTGTGTCTCTCTTGTGGCAGGGTCACTATCTCGCCTGCATGACGGCGATCCTCAAACAAATGGACGACATGCATTACTCCCACTACATCAGCACCTTCAAGACGAGACAGGATATCATTGTAAGCGTCTTGGTTCCTCCCCTCTTGGCTACAGCTTGTCCTGAAGCATCTCATCAATAATGGGCTTTAAACCACCCAGGCCACTTACTGCTCCTTAAAAGAATATTGATTCTAGACATTTCATGCAGTGGATTAAGCACGCATGATGAGGATGTCCGTGGGCCTTAATTAAGCCGTGGGACCATTATGCGTGACTGACGTGTAGTTGCAGTGCTGTGAATTTTTGGAGGTTTTATTATATTTCTTTAAAGGGCTGGAGAGCAAACCCATGCAGTAATGATTTTATTGTACTTTTGACCCAAGGACTTCCTCATGGAGACATTCATCATGTTTAAAGACCTCATGGGAAATGTCTTCCCCGCTGACTGGATGGTCATGAACCTGGTGCAGATGGGAGTCTTCCTCAGGGCCATTAACCAGTATTCGGACGTACTTAACAAGTTTTTCCTGGACCAGGCGCATTTTGAACTCCAGGTTAGTCTCGTCCTCCTCCTGCTTCAGTAGAGGTTACATTCTTTATTAAACACAAACTCGAAATCGGTTAATTATGGTATTAATATTTGAAAACCCTGCTTCCCCTCGCAGCTGTGGAATAACTACTTTCATTTGACCGTGGCGTTTCTCACTCACAAGACGCTGCAGCTGGAGTCCTTCTCTCAAGAAAAACGAAACAAGATACTGAACAAGTGAGACCATTTACTTTTCATCAGACAGGTTATTAAAAATAACAAACAGATTGTGCGTTGTGTAGAATGTAAACAAAAATAGAGTGCGTTTTATAATTGGCTAAATATGGAAAAGCATATTAAATGCTGAAGAATAAATGTGTTTTCATTTTTATTTTTAATACGCAATACAAGAAAAAAAAGACTGGCATCACTTTTGTTTTGAAAAGTCCTTATTTTTGAAAGCACATTTGTTTTCTTCTAATGTAACCTGAAATTGATTGGAAATCTTGTAAATGGCAAATAATGATTAATGGAATAATTAATCATAAATCATTTATGAATTTTTTAATGGAGTATCTACAAAGGCATACATTGGGCCTCATTAGCAACCATTACTTCTGTTCTCCTGTGGCACATTGTGCTACCGAACTCAAGTTTATCACATTAAAAGACTGATTAATCATTTGAAAACCCTGTTCCTATTACGTCTGCTGTTGCATTAATTAAAGAAGTGGTAAATTTGGTTAGTGGAGCGGGTGGAGAATCAGGCTCTGCGGGTCAAATTATAGTGCTAAAATGGACCAAAAAAATTGAAATCTAATGTTCTTCAGAAACTCTCAAGTTCTAAGAATTAAAGGGTAACCTGGAAATTCAACAGTATGTACCACTCCATTTATTCAAACTGGTTTTAGTGGGAAGCCAGAGTACCTACAGGAGTTGGACAGATACCTCACAAGTCCTTATCTGCCAGCTTCTCAAACTAAAAGAACAAGAGAGTTTTTGATTCAGTTTAATTGATATAGCGCCAAATAACAGCAACAGTCGCCTAAAGGTGCTTTACATTGTACAGACCATACAGTAATACAGGCCCAGCAATCAGATGACCCTTTATGATCTACCGAATCCAAACTGGAAGCTGAAGAGGTGGCTGAAAGCTGAAGGCTCTGCCTCCCATTTTACTTTTAAATACTCTAGGAAGCGAGTGAGCTGCTGTATATGGGTGATATGGTACTACGAGGTAGGATGTGGTCTGATAATTATTTGTTCTATTTTTTGTTTTCCTCGTACAATCTTCAGTTAAATATAAGATTTAAATCATATGCAAATGACTGCATTTTGTCATCATTTCCTGTTTGCACACCTCTTATGCCACTTTTGTTGTGGTTGTAGAGCATATTTTAACAACGCTTTGATTGAATTTTGCTGCAGATACGGAGACATGAGGAAGACTATTGGATTTAAGATCAGAGATATGTGGTATAATCTCGGTGAGTGTGCTGGACCATCTGGTAATGCTTCTGTTATCACAGAGTTTGTGGAACTGTGTATTCATTCCCTGCAAGTAATGCAAGGGGAATAACAAGACAATATTTTTTATTGTCCGGCTTCATATTTTGTTGTTGTTTTGTTTGCCACATTATTAGATTTGTCCTCTCTTTGTTGAGAATGAAGATGCGATTTATTGCCTCCTCAAATAACACTATGATATTTCTGTGTGATAATGTTCGTTGTCCCCCAGGCCCCCACAAAATGAAGTTCATCCCAGCTATGGTCGGACCCATTCTGGAGGTCACATTAGTGCCTGAGCCCGAACTGAGGAAAGCCACCATCCCAATCTTCTTTGATATGATGCAGTGCGAGCACAACTTCAGCCCTGGACACACGTTTGAAACGGTGAAAATCTGCCTTAGAAGTTCGCCACTTTGGTGGTTTTTGTTTGAATTCTACGAAAGCTGCTCCTGGCTAAATATGACATTTGTGATGCTTGTGTGATGGTGGCCTGGGTTACTTTATTTATTTATTTTAATTCTCTTCTCATCTTTGCAGTTTGAAAATGAATTGATAACGAAATTGGATCAAGAGGTAGAGGGAGGCCGAGGGGATGAGCAGTACAAAGTCCTGCTGGAGAAAACGTAAGCCAGAGGAGCAGATCAGACAGCAAAGATTTCTTTTACCCGAATCTGTTTAAGGAGTACACCGCACTGATGAAAAACACTGATTCTTTCTCAAAAGGGGATTCACATAGGATTGCTTCAAAAAATAATACAAAGGCCTTTCTGATTGTATTTTGATTCGGCTCTCAAGGAGCCAGAAGAGCGAGGTAGTCTGTTAGAATTGTAAGCAGTGTCTAATAAAGAGATGTCTCTCAGGGACAGAATGTACCATTCTGGAATAATAAAGCAAATTTTATTGTGTTTGTCAGAAAGAAAGTCGTGCTTTAGCAAAGTGATGAACCAGAAATTTACCTTTACAACTGAAGAGTGGTCTATAAATGACTTTTGTTTTGTTGGGTATGTGTAGATTATTGGAGCACTGCAGACGCCACAGATACCTGTCCCAGTCAGGAGAAGAGCTGGCTCTGCTGCTGAGCAGCCTGCTGGAGAATCTACTGGCGTACCGCACCATCACACACGATGAGAGTCCCGAGCACCGCATGAGCTGCACCGTCAATGTGCTGGTATGCCCTCTGCCTATATTAACCAAAGGTGTAACGCTATTTGCAATATAAAGCAATCACCTGTGCAAATAGCTTGAAAGAAAATGTTTAAAGAAAAAGCATCAAATTTTCCCTCTTTTTTTCCTTCCTGCAGAATTTCTACAAAGAGAAGAAGAGGGAGGACATTTACATTCGGTGTGTCAGATTGAGACGTAAAGCTATTGGTTTGCAGGCTAATAGGCGAGCTGTGTCTAACAGCTGTGCTCTTGTAACAGGTACTTGTACAAGCTGCGAGATTTGCACCTGGACTGTGAGAACTACACAGAGGCGGCCTATACTCTGCTGCTGCATGCCGAATTACTGGAGGTCTCTGACACATCAAAGCCTTTTTTTTGTTTGACAGAGAGATCTTTTTTTGAAGTCTGAGCTGTTTAATCTTTCTCAAGTGTGCTTCCAAATGGTGAACTGAATGCTTATTTATGGTTATTTGCTTTAACGCAGTGGTCCGACAAACCTTGCGCAGCTCATCTGATACCTCGGGGAGACGGGGAGCATGTGTGGAGCCAGCAGGAGCTGAAAGAGAGGCTCTTCCAGGAGATTATATGTTACTTGGACAAGGGCAAGGTGATTATTAGCTGCTCTACATGTGAGCTGTTGTCTTAGCATAAGGCTTAAACCACTCCTGAGAATGTCTGTTCTGTAAGTCAACATTGGCAAACTTCTCAGGAAGTTACAAAAGCAACAAAAACACAGACCCAGCCACAAGACTCTTGAGTTGTGACAGCGTTTAGGCTTCTCAGTAGTTAGCGCATGAAGCATCAACCATTATCCCCCGAAGCTGTGAGGTAGGGGTTTTTACCGAGAACAGCAGGGGGAACCAGATGGCGAAGTATACCTTGTGTTATGTTTACAGTAGTCCCTCTTATGACTGAGTGGTGCATGTGTCTTCTCAGATGTGGGAAAAGGCCATTGAGCTGGGCAAACAGCTGGCCAAGATGCACGAGAGCCACATGTTTGACTTCATGGAGCTGAGCCAGCTACTGGTAAGAAGAGAGATGCTTTAGAATTGAGTACCGCAAATAAAGCACTGTGATTACTGAAACCTCAGAGAAAGTCACCTTCATAAACAGATAGGGAAAACAACTGATATAAAGTGCAGACTCTCATTGTTTATGGCCTCATTAATACTAATTTAAATGAGCGTGATGACAAGAATTATGTGCCAGCTTGTTCGAGGCTGCAGCCGGTTCTCTGGGAAGGGGAGAAGAGAGTGTGTGCGGTAACCTTTTGCTCAGCTCATTTTCACTCCGACAGCGTCTGCTGATAGTGTGGAGTTTAATTTGATTATGTGCAATCTAGTTATAAAGTCTCTCAGCGTTAGTCATTTTGTATATTTCTGCTTTAGAAGTCTTTTCTTGAAATTAGGTAAAAGATAATGAAAGTTTTGTTGCAGTGGTTTTTTTTTGAATACTGTTATAAATGGTTTTATTTTTGTAACTGCTGTTAGTTTAATTTCAAAATACTGTCTTTGAACTGTATTTACAATCTTGTTTGGCTTGTGTTACAGAAAAAACAAGCCGAGTTCTATGAGAAAATAATGCATGCGATGCGGCCGCAGCCAGAGTATTTTGCTGTTGGATATTATGGCCTTGGATTCCCGTCCTTCCTCAGGGTAAGAAAATGAACACCTATCTCAATAAATAGAGACTTAGGAAAAACCCTTATGTACCCGCTGCTTATGCAGTGAGCTGGCTTTTTGAAAAATGTCTCGGGGCAATGTGCAATAATGCCGATAAAGGTTATTAGCTTTCTGATGACACGAGAGAATGTCAGCACGAATACAGCATCACACATGCACACCTCTCGTATATCGTGGAAAATGAGGTTGATCATAATTCTTGCTGCTTATTGACTTTCATTTGATGTGTTACACAATTACACTTTCTGCTGCAGAATAAAATGTTCATCTACAGAGGCAAAGAGTATGAGTGGCTGGAGGACTTCAGCTTAAAGCTGCTCTCTCGGTTTCCAAACGCCGTGCGGATGACCAGCACAGCACCCCCCGAAGAAAACATTAGCAACTCCCCGGGACAGTGTATCCTTTAATGATAAGAAAATGCTTTTAATTCATATGTCAGCATTTTTGGACATGGAGTATTGTGACCCACCCCTTATTTCTTCATATTTTGCTTCCAAGAAGTCAGACTTCCTTGTGATTTTCTTTTTCTCTGTTCTTTTCTTTTCTTTTCCTTTCTTTTAAGTGGTCTTCAGCCATAGTTCTGCAGGCCTTATAGATGTCTTTCAAAGTTTTTTCTTTGGAAATTGGCTGCTTTTTCACCCATTACAGTCCAGTTCTTGTATCTGACCCTTTTCAGAGGAATGCTAGTTAAGCTACTTAACCTATGAATTATTTAAGCATGAAAAAAATGCCATGAACTATTATTGTGGGGCTTGATTTCAGCCCTTGGTTATGAGGATCTAGTTAACATTGATGAAATTATGAATGCAGAAAAGTTTCATCAGAACGGGAACAGCTTCATTTTTTAGTATGGAAATGATCTAAAATAAACTATCAATTAAATAAGTGCAAAAATCTTCATGGATTGGCCTCCTCAGAGTCCCGGCCTCAATATCCCAATATTAGTGAAGCAGTGTGGGATCGTTGTGACAGAGAACAAAAGGAAGTAAAATCCAAAGAAAAGGAGAACTGTTTTACTATTTTACGAAAGCTTGTCTGAGAGAGTGAATGTGCAAACAATTTTTTGCCTCACTGTATCTATTCTGTATTTATGTAACAAAATCCCAACCCCCCCAAAAGATCAAAGCAGGTCTAGCTGAAGATTCACAGACCAATGCAGATGCAAGAATCAATGTTTATGTCTGATACCTTCATTAAAGCTTTAGCTTTAGCTTTGGTCCATGGCTAGTTAGCACATGTTAGCATGCTAAGAGAATATGTTAGCACCAGCACTGTGAGAGTTCTTTTCTTAGCTCAGGAGTACAATTTTAAAAAATAAGAAGGCACTTGCTTTTATTTGCCAATTAAGGAAACTCTTAAAACCATACTGAGTTTGACTTGTGTTTGTTGTCTCTGCTTTTTCATATTGTCCCTCGTCTTATCCTTAGCTGAACTTCAGACATCCAGTGCTTTACTGTCAAGCCTGTTCTCACTTTGCCGAAGCAGTTTAAAGACAAGGGGGTTCCAGAGCAGATATTAAAGTGCGTAACAGAACACTTAAAGGCTGATTTATTTTCCCATGGCTATCCTGGGATTTATGGTTCCCTGGGCAAAGCGTTAACTCAATGCTGTCCTTCCCTGTTCTTTTCCAGCTATTACAGAACCAATGAAGTGGACCAATTCCAGTATTCCAGGCCCTTCAGGAAAGGTGAAAAGGACCCAGACAATGAATTTGCGGTTAGGACTTTTTAAATTTACTTTAAAGCAATGACTCATATGTAAGCATACACTCATAAATTAAAAGGAGGCAGAAAAAACCCTGTGTATGCACATACCACACCTCAAAGATTGATGAAGACATGAAAACGTCAGCCTTTATATTTTATTGTTATTTATTCTGCCCTATAGACCATGTGGATCGAGAGAACAACATACATTACGGCCTATCGCTTCCCAGGGATTCTCAAATGGTTTGAAGTCAAATCTGTCTCAATGGTAAGAACACTGGACTAAGCCTTGACGCTCACACTCTGTGTTTTCTTGCGTTGCATAGTTTGGTTCACTAAAATTTGTCCTAAAATACACTTTATTCTTAATGTGTGTCTTTTTAATGCACAGGAGGAAATCAGTCCTTTGAAAAACGCCGTAGAAACCATGGAGAAAACCAACGAAAAGCTGAGTAACCTTGTGCAACAGCAAGCATGTGATCGCTCACTGTCCGTCAACCCACTGTCCATGATGCTCAATGGCATAGTTGACCCCGCAGTCATGGGTGGCTTCTCCAACTATGAAAAGGTCATTTAAAAAAAATATTTAATATGACATTTTCTCTTCAGATTGCTTTTTTTTTTTTTTAACAGACAAATAATTTAAAAGGGATTTTTTTTTGTAATTGGGTCATCTTATTAGGCTGGAAGCTTTGTGGAAGTTCTCAAAGCAAACAAAAATGGTTTCTGTACAACAAGCAGATGAAAAAACATCTCGCGCTTCACAGTGAAATGCTGATTCCAGACAAAGACGTCCTCAACACACATTCACTCAGTTTTGTTTCAATTAAACCAGTGTAGCCAGTGTGTATAAGGATAGTAACTTTTGGCATGGATTTCAAAGAACAGCTCGTGCAGTACTGCGAATGCAGTTATACGGTCATTAGCTAAAGTAACGGACAGATTCAAACTCTAATCTGATGATTGAATTAAAGGAACAGCAGTGCTCATGGAACACACAGAGATCACAGAGAACATACTGTCCTCTGAGAAAACATGGATTTTGATGCATTTCACCTTGTTACAATACTTCTCATTGTTAGGCTCATCTCTGCATGAAAGGGTAATTATTTCTGTGTGTTTTTGAGCCTTCCTGATATCACATCAACAAATGAGAAGTCAGTAGATGGAAATAAGCTTTGTCATTGTGGCTTTAGTCACATAAGAACTCTTGAAGATTTTCACCATGGGAACAAAAAAAGAACAAAGAACAACAAAGTCATCCGTGACCCAGATGACAGCGAACAGAACTTCATACCAAAAAAAATGATCTTTTGAATCCACTTGTGTTTTTTGTATCTCTGGTGTAGGTGGTGGTGTAGAAATACTGCATCTATTAACTCTATTAACTGCATCTTTACATCTATTAAACTATTGTAGAACAGTGTCTCACTGCTTCTCCTTGCAGACTGCATTGTTTGCTGAATTGGTTTCATGTCGCTTGCACAGCTCTTAACTTTTTTTTTTGAGCCAGAATATAAAGCATTCAATCGACCAACTACTGCCAAAGCCCTCTAATAAAACATAATTAATTCAACTCCAAACAATAATGGTGAATTATAATTTCTAAATCCTTTTTTTTTCTCCCCCACTCAAAACTTCTGGCTGGCCTGTTGCTTGTTATGAGCTACAAGATTGTATTCATAAGTATACCACTGTGGCCTCTTTGCCACTCTTTGGAGCTCTATTCAATGTAGCCAGTAGCTGTATTTTAAGTGACAATGCTTTAACAACACAAAAAAACCCCAAGTTGCCCAATTTTCATTCTGGTTCCATTCTCTGCAGGCTTTCTTCACAAACGCCTACATCCAAGCTCACCCGGAGGACCGCCAACGCATTGAGGAACTTAAACGCCTCATCGCCCTGCAGGTAAATCCTTCGCTTGTCATTGCCACGGTATCCATGACAGCAGCCTTCTGTAACACTTAGGTGCTCCTCTCCCCCCTCCAGATCCCCCTCCTGGCAGACGGAATTCGTGTCCACGAGGAGAAGACAACGGAGCAGCTGAAACCCTTGCACAACCGCCTGGTCACTTGCTTCCAAGACCTTCGGGAGAAAGTGGAGAAGCAGTATGGCGTCATAACTTTGGTGTGTTGCCAGCTCAAAAACTCAATTTAATGTAAGAGGGTGCCAACTTAAGCTATTGGCCCTCTTGCCTTCCTATCAAATGGTTCTCATTCAAAGCAGAGTGTACATTATATTAGTGCAGGACCATAAATCTTCCTTTAGCCAATCTATTGCGACCCGTGTTTTGCCTGTCATTGTGCTCCTCCCCTGCCAAGATCTCCTCTCCTCCCCCCAGTGACGCTTAATCCCATTTGTGTGTCCCAGCCCTGCTCTCTCACCGAGCAGAAGAAGAGTCGCGTGGGCTCGGTGGTGATGCCCTACATCCTGCCCTCCACCCTGCGTCGCATGTCCACTATCTCAACCATCTCCAACGCCTCCTCGGGCCTCTCCAGCGGCTCTGCTTCCTCAGACGGGCCCTCCTGCCTTTCCTCCCAAGAGTCAGTCCCAGCATCCAGCATATTTTATCTACCTTTCCATCCTGTCTAGACATTGCTTACTTTTAAAATGACTTTTGTTTTCCTTGTTTAGAAAAAAAAGGTGCACCGTCTGTGCATCTGATTCTATATCTGCTTCATTCACAAACAGTTCCTTGTTGTCCCGTCCCAGTGATCGCAGGGCGTCTGTTCTGTCCCGCTCAGATGAAGACAATAGGATTGCTAGAAAGAACAGAAAGGAGTGGAGTGTGAGCAAATCCCAGAACCTCCTTGAGAGGCAGTCAGATGGAGATGAGGTAAGGCCTTATGCCCAAGAACTGTTTACACACTTCATATTTCTTCTGTTATTCTTATTCCCCTGTAACGTGCACTAAACTAAGTTACTTAAAAAGGCCGTGTTGTTATTGTGTCAAGTGTTTTAGCTGTGAATCGGGAGCAGTCCCGTTGTGCTTAAATGGTTTTGCATTGTTGTGTTTTCCACTTTCATTCCAGACTCCTCCAGAGAAGCAGCAGAGGCCCAAGAGTTTACAGCTGGGGGACCGCCGGCTTACCCTCTCCCTGTTTCAGGGTGTTTCATCTCAGCTCAGCCTGTCTAACCCGCTCAGCCCTCTACCTGCCTCTCCACACACACCACAAACACCGCGCAGCTCCAGTATGTTACCCCCCCTCCCCTCCAAAAAAAGTCAAACACTGCATGTCATCGTTTTATTTTCTCTTAAAGTTATGCCTTACACACGCAGAAACAGGAGGGCTCCGTTGTGTAAGCACATTCTGGTCTGAAGCCCTAATCAGGTCACACACACACACCTCATATTCACTGATGCATGTGGCCTAAAAAGCTTTTATTTCCTCTCTCCTGTCGTAGGTTATTCATCACTTCTCACTGACAATGATGTCAGTACCATTGACACCCCAGGGACTCCTCCACCCATGCCACCAAAGAAACACCCGCATGAGATTGACAACTCCGGGTTTTCTACAGAGGTACGTCTGCTCAGAGAAAAAAAACACCCCCCCCTTACAAATACATATTTAATGTCATGTAAACGCTAAAATATTCTGTTTTTATTTTTATTTGAAGTCCTAACACGAGCACTCTTCTCTCTTTCCCCGAAGTTTTCGCCTCCGCTCCCGATGAAAATTGAGAGCAAGCCTCCTCCACCGCCTCCAAAGGCACGGAAGTCAATGTTCCCGTCCTATGAGCACCCCCCCCAGTAAGATTATTACCCCCCTAATTCTCTGATTTGGCTGTGATTTATAAACATAGCTTAATTTGTGGCAGAATAGAAACCCCACAGCAAGGTACAGATTGCAGAACCATCAGATTTTCAATGGGAAGCATATTTCTGATGCAAGTCGATTATAGTTCCAAGCAGTCCTTTTAATTTTGTTGTTAAGCTGCGTGGAAGTTTAGGTGTGGGATTACTATCACAAGACTGTCATAAGGGTACTAATGTGCAAAAAATAGATATATGATTTTCAGGTACAGATTTTAATTCTCTTTTTAGAAAAGATACTTTTTTTTCTTAACACAAAGCGAATGTGGTGAACAAGAAATGATCAATGTTGTAATGTTATATTTTATTTGTAGACTAATCAGCCACAACATTTAAACCACAGGCAGGAGAAACGAACACTGATCATCTCATTATAATCCAGCATCCTCCTGGGAAGTTTGGTCTTTTGTGTGGATGTTAATTTAACCATAAACACCAGCTAAAGCTGCTGCAGACCAACACATCTACCCATGGGAAAAGCAGCTGGTAGCAATGGGCTCTTTTCCTACTCCACAAAAAAACTGCTCAGGACCTACTTGAAAGCATCCAAAACAGCCCAAAGCATTGACCTGGCCTCCAAACTTCCCAGATTTCAGTCCTATGAGGCTTCCACAAAATGCACCAAACCCTCAGGGGACAAAGGATCTGCTCCCGATGTCCCAGCGCCAGACAGCACAAGACATTCTGCGTGGTCCCCTGTCAGTGGCCTGAATCCGAGCGTCACGATGGGAACCTACTCAGAGCTGGTGGTTTTAATGTTGTGGCTGAACAGTGTGTGTGCTTATAGAGTGACACTGGATGACTCATTTCCCCTCTAGCTGTTTACCAGCATTCCATATTTGAACAGTAAAAAGCTGCATTAGATTCATATCAAACTTGATTGAGAGCAGGGAAAACAATGTACAGAATGTAGTTATTGTTTGTTGATGGTGTCTAAACCACAATGTTTCAGAGACACTGGATGGCATTATTGAATGTGCTGCAGATTATGCGTTTGTTTTGATGTTGATGATGAACTGAATACTGTAACCCGTGCATCCAAACTAAACTACATCATGTTGATGGTGAGGTTCAGTGAAAGGACGTTTTGGAAAATCTGCTTATTTGCATTGGTTAGGAGACATGATCATAGATGCCACTCTTGTACCTCTTTAGTGGGCATGTAGCTGGAGCACAGACTGTGTATAAAAGACGAACGACATCACTGATTGGTTTGTGATTTCTGTATTTTTGAAGCCTCCAATTTAGCTAAACTCATGACAGCTTGCTTTTCTGGAACAGGAAGTGACCATATTTAGGCCACTGAGTGTAGTGCTAAGTTATCAGCTAAGCTGCATCCATGGGTAAGATGAAAATATTCCAGGAAATTCCAGTCAAAAAAACAGCAACACCAGGTCCATGTCTGCATTGGAGCTCAGCAGATATAGACTGATGGCAACATTTGGTGATCTTATATTCTAATAGATCAGCTGACATAAACAGATTTGTTTGTTTCAGTTTTGGCCAAGTCTTCTCAGATCTGCTGGTTTCATATTTGTTACAGTTCAAATGGCTGCTGCCAACAGGGAAGTACACTCTGGTGAACAAACTATGCAACATTAACACTCACAATGTGGTTGAAGAGTGTTTCTGCCATGTCTGTTTTTTTAAATGTTCATTCATTGCCTTATTTATATCCCGATACATATAGATAGTATTTGCTGATAATGTCGACCTACCAATGAATCAATCAGGCTAGTCGGCAAATCTCAAAGCAACCGTGCCCTTAACTTTGAACCATGACTGAAGCTAATTATACATACAATCCCAAAACAAGTATTGTACCCGGCTATAAACATTCACTTCATCTCTGGGTATTTTTACACAAGAGTCTATGGGGACTGACTCACTTTTGGAGCCAGCTTCAGGTGATCTGTGTTTTTGCACTTCCAGGTTGTTGCTTGAATTAAAGCCAAAAGGTTAGCTTAGCTTAGCATTAGACATAGAAAACACAAAAATACACCTGTCATCTGTGAAGCTCAGTTAATAAATAAAATCACGAAACTATAAGAAACCTTTAGTTTAAAGATGACATTGTGTGGCAATCAGAAATAAGACCAGAAAGTTACTGCTCTTGGCAAAGAGATACTCATTCTGCCACATGTAAAACACAACGTTTCCCTCTTTTGTGAACAAATCAGAATATTTTATTAATCCCAGAAGAAATTATGAGATCTGAATTGTTTCCAGTCGGTAGCTGTTTCCAGCCCTAATGCTAAGCTAACTGTAGGTTATGGAGTCATCATTTAGACAATGATGTAAGTGGTATAGTCTCTGTCTCTTGTCAAGAGAGTAAATAGGCAAATTTTCCAAACTTTCTAACTGGTCCTTTAAAGAACCCTAAACGCTATGTGCTACAAGCATAAATACCTCTGAAGTTCACTTTAGTTTGATATTTCAGGTGTGGGTAGATTTTCTTTTTTATCAATTAATTTTCAAGTAAATTATTGCTATTTGTTGAATTGAGTATTTCCTTAGTTTTGCACACCCAGTGTGTACAGAGATTGTTTATTTTGAGTGCAGTGTAATTTTTAGTATGATTTCAATATACACTTTTTCCTGTGCGCTGTCAAAATGTTCTAAAAGAAACCGTATGTGCAAAATCTCTGCATGTAAAAGTGCTTTAAGAATGATAGAGTTGAATCTCTTGTTAATTTGCTAGTGTTTTATTAAATTTACATTGTTTTTACAAGGGATTAACTTCTTTTGTACAGTGGAAATTCCTTAACGTGCATCAAAGACGTTTTATACAAACAATGCCTCAAGAGATATATGATGATCTTTTTTATGAACAAGCTGTTGTTGACTTAACAGAAATAAAGCAGTTTCTGAAATGCCTGCAGACTCCCTATTTTTTTCCCTTTTTTTGATGACAATGATTATTTGAAGGAAAAAAAAAAAAGCCTTTTAGCTGCAATCTTGCCTCCATACAGAATACAGATTACCCTCTGTACCCTCGGTGGAAACACAGCACTCACACAGACAGTTATCGGGATGCTGTTGATGGCGTGAAAGAAATTACCCACTCAAGCTCAAAACATCAACAAACTAGACACAGAAGTGGTGACCTGTGCATTTCAAACACAATTAGAGTTGGTGTAGGTAAGCGATACTTTACTTTAGCTCACTGGTGCTAAGGCTGGAGAGGCTTTGTGTGAAAGCAGGGAGGACTACGCAATTCTTCTAGGAGTTGTGGGATGGTGCTGGTGTTGCTAATCTGTATTGTTAATGGCCTCTTCCTTCCCGTTGGATAGTAGTGAGGTGCGGGGGTGTCTTTCTCCCTTCAAGTCTCATGGGCAGTGGACATTTGAAGGGATGTTCACTCATGCAAAGGAAGCAGCGTAATAACTGCCAACTTTAGCTGGATACTCGGGAACATCTCCATGGAAACAACCTCATAGTGTAACAGGTTTACAGCTTAATGCTGTAACAATTCCAAGGGCAGAAATCACAGCAGCATTGTTCCTTTCTGTTGCAGACGTCTTTCCAGTCTCCTCTCACCTGACTTACAAGCCAGTGGCACGTCGGAGTGTCTGAGT
Organism: Pelmatolapia mariae; assembly: GCF_036321145.2. Classification (NCBI taxonomy): domain Eukaryota; kingdom Metazoa; phylum Chordata; class Actinopteri; order Cichliformes; family Cichlidae; genus Pelmatolapia; species Pelmatolapia mariae. Next base: position 14,697,904 of record NC_086237.1, on the reverse strand, counting down.
CATTCCACAGTCTGAGGTCACTCACAATTTCCATTTCCTTGAGACAGCACTCAGTCGAAGTTTGAAACATTTTTTCCAGAACACAGTTGCAAACTCTTACACTTCATTTATCAGACATAACAAAGTACTAAAGTACAATTCTGAGATACTTCTCTTAGATATTTCTGCTACTTTAATTCTTTTAGTCCAGTCCACTGTATTTAATTTAGATCTTACTGAGGAAGCTCGGGCGGCTGCTTTTCAGAATATTTACAAGTCATTATAAATTAATTTGCGGTAGAAAATTCGATATAAAATTCAATAATTTATTTTATTTTTCAACCTGCAGGATTTTTTTGGTCACTTGGGGTCAGCAGAAACAAGCTGTGAATACAAAATAAGACATACTGTCCTTCTTAGTTCGTAGACAACATATAACCGTCTCACGGAGAAACCCTGTTCTTTTCAAGTTCCAGGTGGAATATTTATTTTTCATCCATCCATCTGATTTGGGGTTGCTGGAGCCTATCCACAGGGCAGGACACAGGGTACACCCTGGAAGAGGTCATCGATCTGTTGCAGGGCTAACACACATTCACACTTGTGGCCAATTTAGGAATCACCAGTTAACTCAACCCCATGCATATGTTTGGACTGCAGATTGAGTACCTGCAGAGAGGGATCATGTAAACTCCATATGGAAAGGTCCCAGCCTGGATTCAAACCCAGCACCTTCTGTGCTAGCCACTGCACCACCATGCCACCCCTGTTTGTTATAATTTCACTCATTTAAAATGATAATTATCGCATTTATTGCCTTTTGTCTTTTGAGTCTTAATTTGCATCTTTTTTTATCTTCCACTAAATGCAGTGTAGTTTTAAAAAACACAAGTATTTATTTCTTTATTGTTTTAACTGTCAAAGGAAAAAGCCAAAAAGTGATCATTAAAACAGCTTTAGTCTACCGTATGTGCATATGGTAGTTAAGACTGGGTCCAGTTTGAGCAGCTTCAACTTTAGCCATTTCTTTCAGTTAATTACTGAAGAAATGGCCATTTGTAGCCATATTAGCTCTTTTATTTTTTGGTTCCTTTTATTGTACTGAGCTGTTCTTGGTCCCATCTTTAACCTAACTTGCCCCTGTTATGTTGAATCCAGCTCCCTCCAACAAGGAGAGGGGAAGACGACAGGAATGGAAGCGGAGGCCTTGGTACGACTTAACTCCCCTGCATCAAAGGATAATACGCCCTTTCTTACTTTGTCCGTTTAACAGCTGGAGGGATCCCGAGTATGTGTGTGTAGTGGGATTAGCTGCACTATTGTATCTCTGCTTTGAACCTCACTAGGTGGTGCCAGAGGGTGTGAACTAATGTAGCATTGCAAGGAGGTCTGCTGCATTTTTTTTCTTTTTTTCTTTTTATAAAAAAGCCCCTCTATTTACTCAGAGTAGGTTTGCTGGGCATGAGTGCACTTTTCAGGAACACCGGCTTCATATCCACACTCTCAGCAACAGCTACATAAAGTCACACCTGGGAACTGTCGAGTGCAGGTATACACGATTCTGTCGAGGGCCAGCGAACACATATACTAAAAAGGAGGATGTGGGGGTGGGGGGGGCTTCTCTTCATCGGGTTTGTGTTTTTTCCCTCATATGGTGCGGGGATTTGGCCTGGCATCCTTCCAGCTAACGTGCAGGTTACTCCAGTCCCTGTGTGCAGCTTAAACTGTCTGCAACCTGAGTGAGGGGGGAAAAACTCTTAAAGCCAGGTTCTGCATACGTTCCTGTTTTATTAATATGCTCTGTACTCTTACCTCAGTCACATGTATTTTTTAACGTTTTCAGATGGGCCCCGAGTTACATCATGTCTAAGCACGCATGCTTTGGGATCTGTTTTACAGGCCTGACTTATTATTTGTACTACTGAAATATTAACATTCATAGGTACTGGCCTGGTCAGCTGGTTATCTGGCCCCGGTGTGCGTTCACTTGCAGAGCTCTAAGTGGCCAGCACAGCTAAAATCCCATTCTGATGCAAGAAACCGTAATTAATGGTGATGCAGCAGGACAGTAGTCATTACTGAAATTGCTAGCACAAAAGATAAAAGAATACTTCAAAGTTTTTTAATAAGTTCAGACAATGACCAATTGATTTCAGCACAAAGACCTCCAGCAGAAAGCAAATTGCCTTTTTTTTTTTGTCCCCCAGTTTTTAACTTTTGAAGGAAGGCTGGCTTGAGTCTTTTGTTCGGGCACCTTCAGACAAGACAAATACAGTTATTCACTCAGCCAGAAGTTAAAATCATGTATCAGCGTTTTCCAAAGAGTCCTCTTGCCGTAGATGAGCACCACGGCAGCAACGGTCGTGTAGAGCGATGTGAAAAAGATTGTGAGAGAGAGGGTGCTCTCTTGGTTCACCACAATTTCGTAGTTGACATACAGGTCGACCACGAGCAGGACGAGGAAGTTGGCCACTAGACCAAGAGCCATCTCGATGACTCTTATCTGAGTGCCCAGCTTTGGAGGGTGGGTTCCATTGGTGCTAGCTTTCATGTGCTGGAGATGGATGGCCAGGTGAACAGAGATGGAGATGCAGCATTTCACCATGACCACCCCTGGAAATACATCAGAGAGGAGCAAGTACATGACTTGATAAACCTTCACAGAAGTGGTGTCAGAGAATACAAGTCCACAGTCTCCATTTGCTTTGTAGGTGATGTTGCCAACTGCGTTTCCAGCAGCGCTGCTAGCTGCGTTGCCAGCATTAAACAACATGAGCATTGGCAAACAGGTGCCAAAACCAAACAGAGGGATGAGAATCACAGCTACGGTCACGTGCTTGACGATAACATCTTGGGCGTGTGTGTAGCAGTGGTTGGGTTCGTGAACCAGCTTGGTGCTGTAGTAGAAAGTGAGAAAGCTGCTGTTCCACATGATGGTGAACTTGAAGCTGAAGGTAAGCACCAGCAGGATAGCGTAGCCTATCTGGGCAATCTGGCAGTTACTGTCCACCTCATCCATGGTCATCCAGAAGTAGCAAGTCATCTGGTGAGCAATACTGGCCACCGACAGAGCCATGGTGATAGTTTCACAAGGCGTCCACTGCTTTTTCTCCTTGTAGTTCAACACACTCATCAAAGAGATATAGGAATTAAAAAAGACAGTGGTGATGCCCAGCACACCCGTCATTACCCAGAGGGCCAATTTATTTAACACAAACATAATAACTTTCACCCCAAACTCTTCTGTTGTGTAAACTTTAACGAGGATACCGTAGTCTTTAAATCTCCGTGCAACACTCAGCAGTCTGTGTGGGCTTCTGAAGTGCTTTGTTTTTGCTGCGTTCAAAGAGATGACAAGAAGGGGGGGAGAGGAATAATAAATTATATACACACACTCCAAAATCAGATGATTCTTCATTTCTGTCACAGAATTCAATCAGTCACAGCTTGTCAGAAGGGCCCGAGGAAAAGATTCACACATTTAGCATTTGAAATTCATTAAACAGATACAAATAGGCCCAATTAAAATCTTTGGTCACGGTTCGAATTTTATGCCAATTCTGAAATTTAAGGTGGTCACATGCAAAGCAAACAAGTGAGGTAAGAAGGTTAGAGTAATTAGTGTAGGAAATTCCTACACTAGCGAAGCTCACCTGGGTCAGATATTGTGTTTTTTATTGCCGTGAATCCAACTGAAGGTTTCTGCTTACGTTCTCTTTGCCTGTTAGTCGTGACAATATCCTGTCTGGCTCAATAACTTTGGCAGCAGCTGAGGAATCCTTTGTTTTGTTTTGTTTATCCAAGCATTAATCCTTGCCTTGAGTTGTCTGCAGGATGCACACGCAAGGTGAAAGTCTTGGATCTAAGTTTTCTTTTCACTGGGATTTATATGTTCACGTTGGGTACGATTTGCATCATCTTTGACCACAGGTAGTGGCGACAGCTGGTTTGCATTGACATAAAGTGGACAGGATATGTGCTCATTATACACAGATCAAAAAAATAAATAAATAAAGGGACAATTTGAAAACATCAGATCTCAATGGGAATCGATGAGCTTCTGGACAGTCTGAGCTGCAACCTGACAGCATTGGATGGACTAAAACATAATGTCCCAGAGGTGCTCTGTTGGATTTACGTCCATTCAGTGGTATCAATTCTTTCTTTGTCATAGAACTGCCTGCATACTGTCATCACATGAGGCCAGGTATGGTTTTGCACCCGGAGGAACTTTAATCCTGATACCTAAAGGCAGTTAGGGCGCTGTTGTCAAGCTTGTAGAGGTTTGTGTGTCCCTGATGGAAATGCTTTCCCAAACCATCACTGGACCACCACTAAACTAATGATGCTGAATGATGTTACAGGCAGCATAACATTCTCCACGGCTTATCAATACTTTTTCACATCTGTCACAAGTACTCAGGGTGAACCTACTCTCATCTGTGAAAAAGCACAGGGTGCCAGCGGTGGACCTGCCAATTCTGGGATTCTATGGGAAATTCCAATGGAGCTGCACAGTACTGGGCAGCATGAAGCCTATTTCTGGTTGTTTGGTAAGAGACATTCACACCAGCAGCCTGCTGGAGGCCATTTTTTAGCTCTGGCAGTGCCCATCCTATTCCTCCTTGCACAAAGGAGCAGATACCAGTCCTCCTGATGCAGTAAGGACCTTCTATGACCCTGTCCAGCTCTCCTTAAGTAACTGGCTGTCTCAAAGAATCTCCTCCATTCTCTTGAGACTGTGCTGGGAGACACAGCAAACCTTGGCACCTCATGCTGCCAATAATGACACTGACTTCAAATTCAAAACTAGTGAAAAAACAGTCAGAAAAGACGAGGAGGGAAAAATGTCAGTGGCCTCCACCTGTAAAACCATTCCTGTTTTGGGTGTTGTCTCATTGTTGCCCCTCTCGTTTCATTTCATGACCAACAAAGCAGCTGAAACTGATTAACAACCCCCTCTGCGACTTAACTGATTAGATCAATATCCCACAAGTTTAATTGACTTGAGGCTGCACTGATTAAAAAGTCCTTCCATTTTTTTTGAGCAGTGCATATTGATATCCAATGACTTTACTGTACGTCTGTCAGTGCAGCACAGCAGCTCAGCCAATCCACAAACCACAATCCAACACGCGCCGCATGCAAATACTTATTCCTGTTGTCCGCCACATATTTACAAACACCAAACCGCCCACGCGCCCATTTACCCGATAAGAACAGCAAATCACCTTTAAGTCACCTTCACAAGCCGTGCTCATGCAGCACCTTATCACTTTAGCTTGTGCTGTGGAGCACCCCAACTTTCTTTTTAATGAGGTGCTAACTTAAATTATAGTTCAACTCTATTTAGATTTCTTGTTTACTCCATTTATCCAGTCAAAACAAGCAAGATGCTGATTTCATAGGCACACAGTATGGCTTTCTCAACAGTCTGTAGTCACACTTTTCTTTATAAAAAAAAAAAAAAATCACGTTAAGCCAAATTTCAAGGACAGATTCTGCCTTTTTTTTTGCACAAGAGCATTAAAAAGCAGTTTTCCATACAAAAGCTCTTTGAAAGCAGACTGAGGTGGTAGCCTTTTCTTTTTTTGTAAAAAATAATAATAATAAAAAAAAAATTACTATGCCAACCCTGTTAAAACTTCTGCCCTCCAAAGCAAGACTGCGATTTTCCAACAAGGCTTCCAGAACAGTATTTGTAATTAATTATTGTATCCGTTTTTCTGCTTCATGCACGGATCAAAGGACAGGCTAACGTGTGAGCACATGAGAGAGCTTGACGGATGTGCATTTACTGGGAAAGAAAGGGGAGAAAAATACTGGTTAGAGCAAACAGAAAGTCACAGACATTAACACGGACCCACAGAGGATGTGTTTGTCTTCTTGGGAAGCAAACAAACGACAAAGTCAAGCACAGCAGAGGTACATTAAACACTGTGTTATGCGAGTCTGTTGGTGTAGCTGTGTGGTGGGTTGGGGTGGGGTGCCCCTTGCCCTGAAGGGGACTGGAAGCAGAATTACTGACCAAGCCACACCACTAACAGCAGCTCTTATTCATTCAATATGCACCTTTTGAAGATGGGATCAGGGGGAGATGGGGCACTTTTGAAGAGAGGTGGGGCTGCAGGCACAGTGCTGAATCTGCTTACTGAAGGTGTCAGCTGCAGGTCAGTACCTCCAAAGTTAGACTAAGAGCTAGTTTACCTTCTTCCTACCCCCTCCCCAAAAAGATCAGACACGCATCCCTGCACACGACATGAATGAAGCAATTTCGCTTCGTTTTGCTCTGCAAATTTTTTTGTTTTTTGTTTTTTTTTTTACCAGAAGGCAAACTGACATAAAGAGGGTCAGAGGCAAAGCTAACTATCCTAAAGTGTCCCCAATTATCGAGCCACTTACACCCCTGAAAATAGCCGCAACTGTGAAAGCTGTGAGAACACATCGAGCATATTAAATCACCAAGATTTTGAGGTTTTTTTAAACAAGAACTTTGCACTAGATATTTATTTTAATGGATTCTTCATTCGTTAATCTCTCTAATTAAGCTACATTTGTACACATGTGACCCATGTGGACCAACAACACAAACACCCGAATGCCATTTACATTTGTTGTTCGCCTTGACTTGCCAATTAAAACGTTTAACTGTACAAAATAAAAAAAAATAACAAGAAGGAAAAAAAGCACCATGATAAAAAATAATTGCTTTGCTATATACATTTTACATACAGTTTTACAAATTAAAAAAACTAAGAAAGCAAATCTTATTTGTGATTATGAAAGCCTGTTCTTCTTCTGTTTGTTTTACACTAGCAGTGATGTGCTAAAGTGCTTCATGAAAGTCAGCTGATACATAGAATATGTCACATGAGGGTAGGATTTTACGAGTCAGTAGCTATGCAAACACTCCCATTGTTCCCTGGTTTAAAAAACATGTATATATTATTGCACCTCTTGGCCCTTATATACTTCAGACACAGAACATTATTTAAAAGGTGTTGAGTCTTTTTTTTATCATAAAGTGTAGTTTAGCACTAAAAATAAAATTAAGAGCCTGTTAGGCTTGAGGTTTGTGGTCACACGGCGTATCCATATTTAGGGTCATATGTGAGGTGAGCGGGTATCTCCCCTCCTGTGGTCGACCCATTGCTTCCATTTGTGAAGATTGGGCCCGATTCGCTGACCGTAGGCAGATTGCCCCTTACGGAACTGTAGATGACGCCGTGGTGAGTGCGGTATCCCATCACCGAGCGGAGGCTGGAGTGCCGGCTGGAGTGCATGCTGGAGTTCCTGCTGGGGGGCCTGCTCTCCGGGGCCTGCACGTCCTCCCTGGGAAAGCAGTCACGCAGGTTCTCGGTTAAGCTGCTGCGCCGATCTGAGATCGTTTGACAGATGCCTCAAACGGCCGTAAAATACCTTATTTCATTCGCGACCTCCTTCTGGTAGCGACGCTTGTGGCAGCAGCAGATGAGGAGCCAGATGAGAAGCAGGAGGAGCAGCAGAAGCAGCAGAGCGCCTATCACCGCGCCGGCTATCACACCTGCTTTATTGGTAGCTGGAAGAGACAACGTGGTGCTTAGAAATCAAACGTGTGCAGCTCACCTTCTTAAATTCCAAATCCAACAAGAGGATTACATGTGATTTTGCATAAAAGCAAGTCAAAAAAAGGTACCTTCGGGATATGAGTGTTCAGAGCTGTTAAACTGAAAATAAGATGATGATATTGTAGACTTACGGTTGTATGCACGCAGTACGTATTTACACTGCCCTTTGCCCACAGCGTTTGCTGCCTCGCAGACATAAGTTCCAGTGTTGCTGTCTGTATGGTTCTTTATCAGAAGCTCCCCACTCTGTTGGTCTTAATGAAAGAAGACAGCACTGAGTACAAGCACATTACCTACACAAACACAGCAGGATTAGTGCTTAGAGAAGAGCATTCTTAGAAAAAGGCATCCTGGTGCTAAGTTGCTTACTTTGAGTAGCAGTGGATGGCATTGCAGCTCCGTTTTCTCTCGTCCACACGTAGCTGATGGGAGCGGATCCCTGACGGGATATGCAGCGGAGGGAGACTGTGCTTCCTTTCTCCTCACCACCTTCAACCCAACACTTTGGCGTCGATGGGGGAACTAGCGAAAAAAAAGAAAGAAACAACCCATATGGCACAAAAACTATTTTAGTGCAATGCTCTGATTCAACACAGAAGCATCTGGGTATGGCTGCAGTGAGGTAATCTACTGAGACAGAAAGAATGGAGGAGCCTTTGCATTCCATGTGAATGAGCACATTTAAAAGCAGACGGCTGAGAAATGAAACAAGTTAGACCGGTTAAAAAAAGCAAAAAAAAAAAAAAGCAATTCGTCCTCACCCAACACCACCAGTGTGATTTTTCTCGTGTCGATGCCTGGGAGCTTCTTGACTTTGCACTGGTATGTGGCGGTGTCTGAGACTGTCACACCAGTGATAGAGATCGAAGCATCTCCCTGGTCGGGGTTCCCTGTGAAACTGAACCTTTTGGAGAAGCTGTTGTCCATGTAGTGGGTCTGGCCACCTGAATATGATAAGATCTGAGAGGCAAGATTTGCACTGAGTAATGTCTTATTTTTGATTCAGGTTTGCCAGCTAACTGAGCCTAAAGGCAATATTTCCTCTGTCTTTCTATAATTCCTCTCTGTCATCACACATACAACATACCACTTTGTCCTTCTGTGTCATGTCCGGACTGACGTTGGACCACTCAATATCCAGCGGTCCTGTGTCTGCTGCGGCTGGAGTATAGGTGCATCCCAGTTTAACAGTCGTTCCTGTTGCATACTGAATGGTCTGCGACCCCGTGGATGTTATCTGCATCGCCTCTGTTAACATGGGATGAAACCAAAAATTCTATTAAGCTCCGTCTAACTTAGAACAACGCTTTCTTTCTCCATTGGATTCTTATAATCGTGTACCTAAGTTAAGAGACAGAAAAAAGACAGAATAAAATGAATTTCGCTCTCAAACGTATTAATATTTCTCCCACTTAATGGCATTCAAGCTCTGGGCCTGCGCTCCTGTGCCGTCTCAGGGAGGAGAAGAAGTGCTGATGTGAGACTAATAGGCCTTTTAAGTCAAACTGAAGATTTTGAGGGCTTGGACATGAATTAAAGTAAAAGTTTCTTTTTATTTTTGGGTTGGGGTTACATATTAAATTTAACTTATTAAACTCTGGAGGCTTATTAATTGTCTGAAATATATCAGCAAATAATGATGAAAGCTGAACACACGAGCCAGTTACGAGCCGTCTCTGAGTTGACACACACTCCCTGCTGACTCACTCTTTACAGCCGTGGATTTTTATTCAACTGTTGCTGGAGTCAACGCTGATAGCGTGGCGACACATTTCAACAGATCAGAGTTATTTATCTCGATAATGTTCGACTCTCTCTTCTTGCCATCCCTCCCCCTTCGCTCGGGTGTCTAACCTTCAGAAAATATCTAAATGGAGCTCAAATCAAATCAGCCTCTGTTTTGACATCGCTCATCATTAAATCCACTATAACCCTCTGAAAGCACTCGGAATGCACTTTAGTGGCACCACAACAAAGCAGAGGATGTCAGGGGTATTGATGAAAGTGTACACAATGGCAGATGTGACGAAGTGAGTGTGGAAAAAGACCAAATTAGTCAGTCAAATGTTTACACCGTGAAAGCCCCCCTCCCCAACTCCCAACACCCCCCAAGGGCAAAACACTGGGATCTAAAGAAGATGCGTTTTCCACGTGAAGAGGCCACTGAGCTAACTTGCCAGTAGGTTCAGCCACTGAGCTCAGTACAGACATACACATCCCTGTGCCTTCCCCTCATTGGCAAATACAAAGGCGCCTCACAGTTTTTGTTTTTGTTTTGTTTTGTGTGTGTTTCCTCCTGCTCACCCCTACTTCTTCTCTGGAATAATTTTATGACTCGTCATAACAGCAGAAGCAGAAGCAGAAGCAGAAGTAGTAGTGTTTACATCAATGATGCAGATGAATTTAAAGGAATCGCCACGTACAATGCCAAATCCTGGATGTCGCTCACCGTAAATAAAATGATGGTTGGAATACTGCCATCATTAATGTTGTTTATTCCTCCTGTGAATGGAAATGCACATGCCCAGGTGCTTTCCTCAAATAGTCACGATAGAACCGAAAGAATCAGTCGAGGCTCTTTACACGAAGGCGGTGAATTTTTGGTCTAATTAGGAAGCATTATCTGAATAATGAAGGGGACGTTGAGGTTTGAGGGTTTTTTCTGGGCGTATTTGATGTAATTTCTTTGCGTATTTATGCTGCTCTTATATTTAATACAGACAGCTTGGATGGGGGCCCGAGGCTAATTACTCCCCCGGTCGCAATAAAATCCCTCAGGGTCGCGCTTTGCAAATGCACATAGCTGTTTGACCCTCAGCCACAATAATTTAAGGTATGAATGCTATGCAGGGTACTTCTCAGCCATCCCCACTACAAACGCACGCTTCAGTGAGTACGTGAAATGGTCAGATCATCAGCTGAGTTAAAGTGAACTGTATCTGCTGTGTGGATCACAAATCAGATTCAGAATTCCTAAGAAAAACAACTCTTCTGCTGGTGATTATTGTGTTCCCTGATTCAACATGCTCAGAAACCTGAAACAAACTCCTTAGATGTAACCAAAAAGAAAAAAAACCCCACACTCACCTGTTCTCAGCTGAATTGTCACCAGAAACAGCACAGCCACCTTTAGCCTGACGCTCGTGAATGCTGGCTCCATTTTCAACCTGAGAGCAAACATACTATCAGGAAAATAAGAGTTTTAATCTAAAGGCTTGTATTTCGCATCAAAAAGCAAAGATGTCTGGCATCATTTACCTCTCCCCCACAGCCTTTATCACTTTCGCTTAGTTGTTTATCTATAAACTTACATCACCTGAGAACTCAGTAGTGACGGTTTATTTTGTGTGTGTGTGTTTGTCTGTACAAACTACTAAGAAAATCAAATGTTGATCGATAAACGCTATAAAGGGAAGAAATAAAAATAACAGCTCTGACATACCTTAAGGTGAAGACACAATCCACAACAAAAGTATGTCCTTCGAGGCTGTGACAGTACAGGTGTAGCAGGCTTATTTTGTCCTCGGGTGAAACTCAGCAGTAACTATGGCCACACCCTCTCTGTCCATAGTGCACCTGTTGGCCACTCCTAGACTTGGAAACACGCCAAGCCCCCTTCATACTTGTTTTTATTTTTTCTTGTTTGAATAAAAGATAATCAAAAAATATGAAAAGAGACTTTTGCTAGTTTTAGGTTTCCAGTCTGTGTGTGTGTCTTGGGTGACAACAGTTTAATGAACACCTACATGTACTTTCTTGCTTTTTTCACAGTTTTATCTATCATCTATTTATCACATCTATCATCTGTTATTTCATAACAATGCAAATTCTCTCTGTTCCTAACACTACGGTATGATAATTCTGCTGCATGCTGTAGAGTTCTTTGTGGTATGCTTAGTTTTAAGGTAAGAGGAAAGTTATGATACTTGTTTACTTGTCTGAATGGGCCAGAAAAAAATGTTGCCAGCCCTTGTGTAACCCGTCTTCCTGGCGCTCCCATGAACATACACTGACTGGTTTTTGTTGCTCTGCCACACAGGGCACATAGTGAGATCCATGCTGATTTGGGACTAAAAGACAACTTAACGTGACAGAGCGGCAAAGCGCAGTGCGGCAGCTGCCACTGCCGTTCATGCTGTTAGTGAGGTTGAAACGGCTTATCAGCTATGAATGATTTACCAAAACACAAAGTTTTGATTTAGGCCAGAGGAGTATCAATTCCTTTTATTTTTCTGGCTCAACTGTGGTATCTTTTATGATTTACAGTTCATAAATGTGCTATTTTTCTTATCCCGTTGCTTAGTGAAGCTCCTCAGTTCATCCACCATCTGAAAAATGCCATTTTAGCTTTTTCCCCGTTTCTTTGGGCCATCTTACTTCTGATTGCATGCTCTTAGTAAACAAAGTTTGAGCAGCAGGTACACAGTCCTGTGCTCACAGCCTGCAATGACCATATTAGGAATTTCCACCCTCAGTGACTTCTAAGACCAAAAAAATCATTCTGAAACCAAATGTTCTAGACTAAAGCTTGAGCTGTTGGCTCACACTAAGTTCCTTACACACAAGCTGATCTCATTATTTGAAAGTTTGCACGTGTTTAATACACTATATTACCAAAAGTATTCACTCACCTATTCAAATCATTGAATTCAGGTGTTCAAATCACTTCCCTGCCCACAAGTGTAGGAAATCAACCGGGGCATGCAGACTACTTCTACAAGAATTTGTGAAATAATGGGTCGCTGACTGCACACCAGTGCACAAAGAAAGGTCCATAAAGACATGGATGAGCGAGGTCAATGTGGAATAACTTGACTGGCATGCACAGAGTCCTGATTTCAACCTGACAGAACAGCTTTGGGATGAATTAGAGCGGAGACTGTGAGCTAGACCTTTTCATCCAACATCAGTGTCTGACCTGGAAGAATGGTCAAAAATTCCCATAAACACTCCTAGACCTTGAGGACAGCCTTCACAGGAGAGTTGAAGCTATTATAGCTGCAAAGGGTGGTCCGACGACATATTAAACCCTATGGATTAAGATGAGCATTCCTGTGAAGGCAGATGAGCGAACACTTCTGGCAATATAGTGTATGAGCATGGATGAGTAACAGAACAAATATATCACAGAAAATAAGGAAAAAGCATAATGGGTGCCCTTTAAGAGGCTCATTATGGTTTATTTAATTTGTTTTAACATGCAATATATCTGTCTGGCTAATGATGTAAAAATAAAAAAAAAGATCTTTTCAATGAAGTGAGATGTGCCGTTGGAATCATTCAGTACTGACTGAATGACATTGTACAGTATGATGTGAGCGCGGAGCGTGACGTTAACCATTAGGAAACTTAAGTGCTGGGTTAATGTGATCCTGCCAATAACGTTCATTAAAGAGATGAACAAATTAGTAACGCTCAGTATGAAACATGATCAGAAAGCAAATCTGAAATCAGCACAACCCTGTTCTCATTTGGTGCTCGCTGTGTGTTTGCAAGCTTTCTGCTAGAGCGTCACGCAGCGAGCCTGAGTGACACCACACCCATAAGTCTGGGTTTGAATGTGTCCATGAGTGATCCACCAAATATCGGGGTATGTGTGAGGCTGTGCGGTATGGCTGCTTTATCAGCAGGTGGTTAATTGCCCCACTTCCTCCCCCTGGTGTAAGAGGAGGTTCTGGCACTGGAGCTCCGAATCGAGCAAGCTGTGTGACAGGGCGAGGCGGGACCGAACAGACAGTACTAGGACACTGACAAGACCACCATTAACACTGCATGAGAGCGTGTAGACAAGCATGATGAATACATTTGTGATCACTGACCTGAATGTTCTCGACTTGTTGCATCTCTTTCACAGCATCTTGATCGCCCAGTGCTTTTGTAATTATCCCGCTAAACTTGGTAGATGTGGAGCAGCCATGCTGTGGCTCTGTCTTTAGAGCCAAGGCTCGCTTCAACCCACATCTCTCTTACCAGATTTGGCACAGGTAGCCTAATCACACCACAGGGTTGCAAACAAACCACCTTGACAGATGTCCAAATTACAAGAAAACAGCATAGCAGGGGAGGCAAACAAATGACCAAAGCAGGGAGGGGAGAGGCTACAGAAAGGCTGGGCTTGCCAGCAGCCATACTGAAATAGCACAGCAGCGTGACTCACGGTGTGTCAATGTCAGGGAGCCAGTTGGGCACACATATTCGTCTTTTTAAGGTGGAACGCCACTGGGACAAGGATGGCGCTTCTGGCAGAGGGGAGCAGTCACTCAACCCCTCAAAGAGCAACGTGAGTGGAATACAGCCAGCACAATCTGGGCCACACACTTTATTCATGACCTCTTGAAACTCAGCAATTAAATGTCCACTCTGACAGTGAAATTGATTTTTTTTTTGTCTTTTTCTTTTATACCAATCAGTCTGTATTTGCAGATGTCCTGCAGATCATAAATACACTCTACAGCCCGGTTGGTGTTCGTTAGGCTGTGCAGTAATGGGACCAGAGCTAGCATCGCTTTTAAGGGTTTCCAGTCGACATCCAATTCTAACTGTTGTCTTGTTATGCTGTGAAACTGGCATGATTAGTCCCACTCTCCAAGCAGGTTTTTTTCCCTGTTGCTCCAGCACCGCATGCTTTCCTTGTGCCATGCTGCCGAATAAATAATAAAAAGGGAAATGCAAGGATTCCTACCAGCATCTGTGATACATCCTCTCAATAAGTAACTCACTAAGGAAAGGGCATATCTACCATCAGAGCGTACTTGAATGGCATTATACACAGCAGGATGAAATCCCATCAGTTATCTGCTATGCTTTCATTCTCATATATTTATGATTTTGAAACTGGTGCAGACAGTATTACCATTATTTTTATGTCTCTTGCATTTGTTATGGCCCTCTGCAACCTGTCCTGGCTGTGCAGTGGTACTGCATATCTTTCTGTGGTGCATGGGTTTCATTGCTTAAGGCCTCAGTCACACAGGCCTAGAAACCAGCTAGCAATTCTCTGGAAACCTCCAGTCACTAGCAAAAAAAAATCTGTAATCTCCAAGAGGTCGGTGAGTGATTGTGGGAGTTTGGTGGCTGTTGCTGGGTGAAATCTATCAGGGGATATACCAAAAACCTCTTTGTGAATGCTTTGGTTGCTGAAGTTGACAGTACTTTGCATGGAAGATGCCAGCTTGTCTGCAAACACTCGTCATTGGCTATCCAAGCAAATAGTAAACATCAAAAAAGTGACTCGAACCACTTACAGAGAACATTCACCTGCAAGGTATTTGGAAACCTTGTACTCCCCACAAACACTCACTTTCTTTGTGATCAATTTCATACTAACAACTGCTAGCAACAAATCAGTGAATCCACATCTTTCTTGGTGCCATACGTGCAGTAAATATACATCAATTTCACATAAGCAACTACTAACAACTTCCTGAAACCACCTTCCATTGCCAACTATTTGAGGAAATGGGATAGATGGTATTAAAATGTAGGTCAAATCTAGATACATTTTGATACTATGATCATGGCCTAGCCACGCTGTCTGTGTCATAATCTTCTATGGAAAATCCCACTTGTTGCTGCTTACACTGATCATCCTCTGGTTGTGTTTTTCTTATGTCTTCCCTGCATTTGAACTTTTATGGAGCTGTGAGCGAGGTCATGACACACTGAAAGAGGATATAAAGCAGAAAGTGGTTTAGAGCAAAAGAGAAAAAGAATAAGATCAGGATTAACTTCAGCCTTAAGGATACAAAATCCCTACCTAGGCTGTAATCTGTGAAAGCAGAGCAGGGTTACTACACTGAATAAGCACCATAACTCTCTTCATAACTAGACAGACATAGGTCAGTTCCTTAGCAACATTGTTTTACTCTGATGTGCCTGTGCCTTAGTCACACTGTGGGAACTGTATTTAAGAATGAGTAAAGCGCTGCTAATACGTTAAGACGATATTAGTGCAGTTTCAAAACATACAATAACTCACTGTGTTATCATAGAATGTAATGCACATTACAGCAACTAACCATAAAGATGATTTACTGGAGATTTACTGGGAATCTTGTGGTATATAACTAATTTTTATAGCAGTCTAAAAGGATGCAGTTCCAACTATGCATCAACTAGTGATACAGTGCACAGCATGAAAACAAAAAAGATGAATCAACCATGAAACAAACGGCATTCTACAAGTAGAACAAAAGTATTATATAGATCTATTTATTAGATAAAATTATGGACTCATTTATCAAGCAAGCATCATAAACACAGAACATTTATGCAATGCGACGCTACAGCAATTACAGGCACCACAGACACAGAGAGTGTGCCAGTAAATCACTTCCACTGTGAATCTGCATGTGCACAATTATGCAGCATTCTATCAGCAGCCCCAGAGTCTATCTAACTGAGGACGAGTGCCAAAAACCTTATCCTGTCCAGGCAGACACAAAACTTCTCGAGGAATGAAATTAGACAGGTGCGGTTAAATCCACGTGAAACAAGAAAAGCCTTAACAGTCCCGCTTCATTTACAGTGTGGCCCCCCTCTGGCCTGTTTACTGGCTAACCTGTGAACATGAAAAGGCAGGGCTCCATAAAGAAATCCCACCTATAAAATGGGAAAGTAAACGGGAGTTTGTCGTGTATTTACTGTTCCATCTCTATCTTCACAAGCTGCCCACCCACATACACCAATAGCGCACACACACACACACTAACAGCCTCTAGCAATATGAGCATAAACGCTGGACTCCATAATCCAATAAGTTGTGCTTCTTGTGCTAAACCCAGTGAAGTCTGGCACACAGAGAAAGTCCACAGAGACCAGAGTCCCCTAAGCCTCGCTTGCAGGAGTAGGATGGAAACTGAATTCTCTGATAAAGAACTTCAGATCTGTCTCTGCCCTCTTTGCTTCTGTGATAGCTCATTTTCCCCGCACACGCTGGGGAATTATGATATAATGATGTACTTTAATCCTGAAATTTCCTTTTCTCTAAAATGACCAATTAAGGGAAATGTTCCTCGAATAACAGCCTCATATAACAACTGTGTTGGAAGGAAGGCTGTTGAGAATGACGTTATCCTGTTGTATCTTCAGTCAGTGGTGTACTAGCCTCCAGGCATACTTGGAAAATCCCAGTGGACCGTTGCATCGGTGGACTGTCAAAAAATCCATAAAGTTTTCACCAGCCCTGTCCGTCTCTTACCGGCTCCCTCTCTGTGTGTGTGTGTGCGCCTGCATTCATATGAAATCATCCTTTACTGACGTGACCTGGGCTCATCCCAGCAGATACGACCAGGCCTCAATTTCTTTCATGTGCACCCTTTCCCTGGGTCAAATAAAGAAAAGAAATGCATTCATTTGGAAAAAAAAATGCTTTCTGCTGAAATAAATATCATTTGAATGGATTTATATACACATTCTGCAAATGTTTAAAATGAGAAAACAACTGCAATGGCAATTTTTTGTCAAACAACTAACAGTTTGAGGAGTAAAATTTGCATCCGTTTGATGCTGTTTGCCCTCGTTCCCTGTCACGGCTACAAACGAGTGAACCCGGCTTTGTTCGGTTGCTTGGTAATAATACAAGCGTGCTTTAGAAAACACAAGACTCATGCAACGATTACACAAGCAATCATGCATGTATTTTACAATTTGGTAGGACACTCTATCCACTGTTATCATCTACAAACTGCTACTGTGCAACTTAACCTTCTGTATTACAAATTCGATCTTAGACTTGATCTAAAACAAGTTTGGCCTTAGACATAATAACAGCTTAACACACACACACACCTACACATCCACACACAGACATGCCATCAGTGGCAACGAACCATGCAAGACCTGACCATCAGGAGCAATTTGGGGTTCGGTCTCTCGCCCAAGGACACTTTGACATGTGGAAAGGAGGAGCTGCAGATTAAACCCCCAACTCTGTGATTAATGAACAACCTGCTCTAACTCCTAAGCAGACAGCCACCCTCTATTAACTTACATGCCTTCAGAGTCTAAAACAAAAGTAATCCCTCATAAATCCACAAATTCTTCTCCTATGCTTTGATTTCAGATCTAATAAGATATGAAGTGTTTATTGGTGATCTTTTTTTTGAGGTGTCAGTCTTTGTGCATAGCTGAGCTAACTGACTGCTGGCTTTGGTTTGATATTTATGAGACAGGAAATTACTTACCTACCTACTTTACCACAGACATGAAATAGGTATTACCATAATCCTGTCATCTAATGCTAGCAAAATGCAAATTCTTCACTATCGCTATCATCGTCCTCTGTCACACCAGCCCTCTGCGTGTCCTCTTTCATTCCATCCATGAATCTTCTCTGTAGTCTTCCTCTTTTTTCCCTGCTTGGCAGCTTCATATCCAGCATTGTTTGTTTAGTTCATCCACTATCACTCCTCTGCACACGTTCAAACCATCTCAGTGTTGCCTCTCCCACTCTGTCTCCTCCAATGTACTCATTTCTACCAGTGTTCATTCTGGTCACTGCCAGTTAAAATTGAAACATCTTCAGCTTTGCCACCTGTCTTCTTGTTAGTGCTACCATCTTGTAAACCTTCCCTTTCCGTCTGTCACAAATCACCCAGACTCTCATTTCCGCCCACTCTCTTTTCTTTACCTTGTCTGTTGCTTTGTTTCGTTGGCTGGCCACAGGTATTTAAACTCATCTATTTTCACTACTTTTACTCCTTCACCTTTCCACTTCTCTCTCTATCTTTCACTGACTTTCATTCCTCTTCTCAGCAATGTATACCTCCAACTCTCGAGGCTCTCTTCTACTTGCTCCCTACTTCCACTACAGATCACAGCATGTCGTCTGCAAATGTCACAGTCCACAGACAATTCTGCCTGGCCTCATCTGCCTGTGGTATCTGTCCACCACCACTGCAAACACGAAAGGGCTCAGAGCAGACTCCACCCCTACCTCACCCCTGTCACAGGTATGCCATCCAAACCAACAGAGCAGCTGCCCTCAGTCCCTCCTTATGCTCTGCACTTCCTGATTCACTAACATTTCTCGATCTACGATCCTCTTGCTCTCATTTTTTTCATTCATCAGCTTCTCAATCACCCGTTCTCAACCTACTCCTACATCCTACTCAACAAACTCTCTTCACTCTTTAGTACATTTCCATCTCTACTCTTAATCACCCTAATCTGCTGCACATCCCTTCCAGCTCGATCTCTCTGTGCAGCCAATCAATACAGGTCCATTTCTCCTTCCTTAGTGTCCAGTCTAACATACAACTCACTATAAGCCCTTTCATTAGCGTTTGCCATGTCTCTCTTTGCTGTATGCCTAGCCTCCCAGCACGTCTTTCTACTTTCTTCATCTACCCGATTATACCACTTTTCTTTGCTGACCTCTTCCTTTGAAAACTTTCCCGTACTTTGTAATTCCACCAAGTCTCCTTGTCTGCTTTCCTCTGTCTAGAGGATACAGCTCAGCTCCTCTCCATTTGCATTTGGCCAACAGTAGCACAGTTTCCACTGGTACTGTGTTGGCCAACAGCACCACAAGTGGTCAGTGTTCATAATGGATAGCAAGCAATTTCCACAATTTAGTTGCACATGTACAATGACAATAAAGGGGATATGCTTCCTGACACAACCCTCCTCATTTAACCAGGCTTGGGAGCAGCACCAGGAGCACACTGGCTTGTGGGACCCACTATGACTGGGTTATCACAAGACATCAGCGCATTAAGCTCTGCATGTGTTCTCTGACTTCACTAAAACCACCAGTGGTACAGTGGTTAGCACTGTCACCTCACAACAAGAAGGTTCCTGGCTCGAACCCTCTCTGTGCCGGCATGGTTGCTCTCCTGCTTCTTCCTGTATGTGAGGAGGTACATAAAGAATAAAGCACTGTCTGAATGTGCAGTTAAAATGTGACTATATAAATGTTGAGCCGTTAGTCAGATGTTGGGTTTGGCTTCCTGAATTGGATTGTTTTAAACTAAAACCGATTTAAATGATATCATGAATGATCTACTGTTTCCTGTCTTCTGGTGCTATATTACATTGCAGTTTGCATATTGTACAGTTGTCTGAATACATTTTTTTGTTTTAGTGTATAACTTGTGAATCTTACTAGCGCTAGTGTAAGTGCTCCTCAGTTGTATGCATTTTAAAAGCTCATCTAGGGATGGGCATTGCAAATGAGTCTAGCCTATAAAAGCTGTGGCGTGTGGTGTGGTTCATGTTATCTTATCCCTATACAAATAAATGCTATTAATAACAAAAATCTAGCCTGCAACCATACAACCGATTTAAATGTCTGAAAAATCCTGGATTGATGCAGGTACAGGTTTTTGGAGCTGTTTTCAGAGTAGCTGTGGCTGTTTTGATAATTATGGTGGGAATGACCCAAAACGGTGAAGTTGCACTTTGTAAAATGAAAGCAGTGACCTTAAAGATGCTAACAATGGAAGCCTGGAGAGAAGCCGAGTCCGGTGATAATTCTGTGTTTGTTTAGTTTGTTACACAGAAAGTAACCTTTGCCATTACACATAATGATTTCATCCGTTGCTATTATAAAATATTGATCAGAAGCCTATCCATTTGTCCGCCATGGCCCTTAATCTGAACCAAGCCTAACCCTGGCTCTAACTGATGATCTATAACGAGCTTGTTAAGAAGAAATGACATTATAGAATGACCTCACATTACGCTTGTGTGAAGATCAGGACTCTCTCACATACATGTACACTCCCCCACAGGGCTTTCCAGATGAAAGTGTGATGAGTGAGATTGCCCACTTGGAACTGAGCAGCTCATTTCCGCAGAAAAGGGAGAAAGGAGAGAAAAAAAAGTGTTTTGACACCAGCTATTGCTTTTTAAGACACACAGATGCCGAATTCCACACAATTCGATAAAGATTAAGTGAGCTGCACCATCTGGTCTGAGCAGTTTCTCTGTGCTGTTCTGATAAATTAGAAACAACAATGCGGGCTAACAATAAGAGACACAAAAAAATATGGCAAGAAGTTTCTCAAGATGTTAGCTTGTTCTCCAAAGTTACAAAATCAACAACAATGCCTGAAGATAAATATGCAGACACATACGCACACAAAAAAATCCCCCCTTTCTAATAGCTGTGCTCTTTGTCATTAATATCAGACTATAGACTATCATCTGCACCACAATTAATAGTCTGGCTGTGTCTTGCTTCAAATAAAGCAGGTTCTGGTAAGAATACGAGCTCTTATTTATTATGTGGCTCTATAAACATTGTTGCAATGAAATTCAATATCCACTGTGGTGGTGTGATAAAGTACTGTACACTCGCATTTGCATGGGTCGGTCCTCATCAAGAGTTTTAATGAGCGTTTTAATGATTCACGGCACAAAATGAGCTGAGAGGATGTGATAAGGTTATCGACTTATAGAGACGTCCTGTTGAATGTCACAGTGTTTATCCCACTGAAAAATCTTTGATCCTTCAACTTTTGCTAATATAGACTTGATAAACGATGCTCAAATTTTAATCTGAGCAAGAAGTTACATATTTTAGGACCCCAGGTACCTTTCAGCTCATAAGTATATGGACTATTTTTTTTTTTTTACATTTTTAATTTTGGCTCCATACTACCACAGTGGAATTTAAATCAAACAATCAGGATGCGATTGAAGTGCTGACTTTCAGCTTTAATTCAAGGAGTTTAGCATTCATTTTGCAACAACTGTTTAGGAATTAAAGCCGTTTTTATACATCGTCCCCCAGTTTCAGAGGCTCAAAAGTAATCAGAAAAACTAACATTATTTTAAATGTAAGGATTGCTTTTAATACTCCGATGTAAATCCTTTGCAGTCAGTGACTACCTGAAGTCTAGAATACATGGACATCACCAAATGCTGTGTTTCCTCCCTTGAGACCCTCTTCTAGGCCTTTACTCCAGCCATCATTTGCTACTTGTCTGTGGGTCTTTCTGCCTCCAGTTTTGTATTTACTAAATGAAAAGCACGCTCTACTGGGCTGAGTTCAGGTGACTGACTTGGTCATTGAAGAATATCCTATTTTTTTGCCTTTAGTAACTCTTGGGCTCTTTTGGCTCACTATCCATTTGGACGGTGAAGCACTGTCTGATTTTTCAGCGTGTAGCTGAATCTGAGCAGAGGGTACGGCCACGTACAGTTCACAGTTCATCCTCTTACATCAGTCCTCCGTCACATTATCAGTCAATTGTCCAATTACTTTTGAGGCTCTGAAAATGGGAAATCACGTACAAAAATACCTGTATAATTCCTGTATAATGGTTCATTTTTGTGAAACCCCACTTAACTTATTTAAAGCCCACTTTAACTAGGCTTTAAATAACTGTATAACTGTAAGTGCCACTTATTAAATCTTCTTCCTAATCAACCCGCGCTATCTTATTTCGTTTATCTGTATTACTGGAGCCACGCTCTTTTATCAGGATATTGTAAATAGAGGGTTAAACAGTCATGTGATATTCTATATTTTTCATCTGTCGATGCATCTGTTATAAAGACCAAAAATTAATCATTCAGGATGTTTTGAACCGGTGCCAGCTGTGTTTTTTTCTTTAACGATATCAGTGAGTCACACTGTTGCACTGGCTGGCATGTTCCTTCAGTGAAACATGGGTGCTGTGGTTTATTTTGAGTCAGTCATACATACACAATCTGCTTGGCACAGAGCTCTGAATCTGCAGCAAAAATTAGTTTCCAATAAGAAGTAATATTTAATAGAAAATTGACAGTGCCAAGCAGATTAAGGTAATTATTTGGCCTTTTTAGCTATGCTACAGACATGGCTGTATAGCAGTGTCTCTTGGTCAATTTGTCAGACAGCAAGTGAATAAATTACAGGAAATAGGGGATCAATGTTAACGAGTTTTGTGATTTTTCTTCTTGTGCCTGGTTGTTTCTGCTTTTGGGTAAAATGTCTCAACATGATTTGCCATAAAATTGAGTACAGATCTTTTCATCTGGTCCGTCATCAGATGCAGATTGAATTTTGTCAGATATTTTGTTTACCTTCATGAAAAAAAAGAGTCATCTCTGCTAACCTCAGCTTTGCACTTTGCTTATTGCAAAGAACAAAAATGTAAATATCACCAGCCAAAAAACATCTATTAAACATCTTCTAATTATTAATAAGACACTTCTGTAAACATGCAGATTAGTTTGCTTTGAGTGGATTATTACATGAGCGTGTTTTAGGTGGTAGCATGATGGTTTTGAAATTCAAATGCACACTGCACACGTCATATAGATGTTTCCACAATTCCACAAAACTCACAGACACCATAGTCTTCTTTTGGTGCCACTGACATGTGAAACACACATTTCCAGCTACAATCTCTAAGTAAGCTCAGTATACTTCTCTTCCGGCATGCATGCATGCATTTTTCCAAGCACGGATTAAAATAAATAAATAAATAAAGTCTGTTTAAAATGTTAAAAATTTCCTCCTGGTCAACCAGGCAAAGCTATTTGCTATGACAACACCCGTTGTACATGGCTACATAAATTATCATAACATCACAGAGCTGACTGCACTGAGAATAGGGTGCATGAATATTACAGTCATGTATTTTATTAAAGATATTTACATATTTCATAAGATATTAAAATGGAAATCATGATAATTGCACCCTACCAAAAAGAAATTTCTTTAACACTGAAGAATTGTATTATTTCAAGAGCAATCATGGCTCTGAGGCCAACAAAAATATATTCTCATCAGCTAGCCGCTAATGAATTCACCGGTTGAAGCTGCAGTAATCACTACACGTGGCGATCTGCAGAGGTTCGCTTCTGTGACACAGGAGCACAGTGTCACTCACGAGCTGTAGACTAGACTGCAGAAACGCAGAAGCATTACTTCCGATCATTATTGCTACCAGACTGGATGCAAATAAACTACTGAAGTGAAAAGAAGTCATTGTACTCTACGGATGACATACGGTGACATCTCTTTTTGTGCGTGTGACATTTTGAAACAGACCAGAACAAAATCTGTGTTGTCAACTGATGACTGGAGCTCTTTACATGTACCCGAACTAAAAAAGATCAATATTTGAAGCATGTTCTGCCCTTACCGAGAGAATCTAAAAACAGCAGCAGGTAATTTAAATCAGCTCCAAGAGGGTGGGTCTTTGACAACAATGCCTGTGATGCATGATGACTGGGAGTGTTTGATTGGACTGTCACGCCTACGGTTTCAATCGAGACTGCATTTGGAGGATGTATTAACATAGACTTGTGGGTAATGTGCTATGTAGATTCAGGTTGTGGACAAATGGTGAAAAAACAAACCAAAACAAAAAAACCCCATCATCTCATGTCTTCTGTGAAATGCTTTTCTCTGACCTTAATAGAAAACATCAGATCCCTGAGATAAGAGAAAAGATGCTAGGGAGAATTCAATGACCCGTGCTCTTCTACCATGTGGCTGGAATGTAAAATAAAATGGTTGCATTCATATTCATTCTTATTTACTGCTCCCGCTGAGTTTAATTCTCGCTTTGATTACTGCTCGGACTGAGTAAAGTTAATTAGTGATGATCCTAAAGGGTTATAATATGTGAGAACATAACCAGTACAAACTGACTTAAGCTACAGTCCTGTTGACTTTGATCATTTCAGGGTCGCTTGTAGCTTTATAACTTGCACATTATGCAGCAGGATTTCCCTGTGTGGTTGATTCATTGTTGAAAGTCCAAAATGTATCAGCATATTAGCAAGTTATAGTGTAAGATGAGAAATGCAATAATTCATATGACATCCATGGCATCAATTTCAAAATCCTGTGTCACCTCGTTCTCACGTTATCGCATTCACAAGATTATCAGAGAACTTGACCTCTTGACGTCAAGACCACCGGGATTTGAACTCATCTGAGATCTTTTGTAGATCCACCTATGGTGTGAATTTGCCTCGTTCTCAACTTATTGCATTCACAAACCTTGGTGTCCCCGCCAACCGCGCACCTGCCCGGTGGGGTGACGACAATACCCCATCAGCCTTTTACAGCTGAGGAGTAAAAAAGTAAGAAATGACATACTCAGGCACCTTTCCTTAGTGTTTAGAGGGGCCAGCCTGTTCTTATCATGGCTGCCACTTTGATGCGGGTCATTTCACATTCTCAGCTGTAGTGGCGTGGGGGTGTCATGCAGGAACAGCAGCGCTAATGTGAACCAGGCTAAAGTAAAGACGACATTTTGAAGTTCAGGAAAACCTAATTGTAAAATCAGTGAGGAAGAGTTCACATCTCATCCTACAACGACAAATATGAAGGGGCCTATGTGGGAATATGTTGGCAAGTTCAGGTGTTTCTTAGCGGGCAGCATGGATTTAATTAGCCTCATTCTAAGTTAATGGTTAAGTTATAAGTTTCAGGCTATAAAAGATAAAATTGGCAAGCCATTTGTTTCTGGCATTTTGAAGCTTCAACTTTGGTGTTTTGGAAACTGCCATGCTGCTTTTCTTGGAGCCAGGAGTTACCATATTTGGGTCAGAGTGTTATCTAACAATGCTAGCAAGCTTGGTTAGCAGGATCCATCCACAGAATAAATCGGTGCAATTACCTGACACACATAGTTTGTCAGTAGATAGATTGTCAGTTCTAAGTAAGTTTTAAAAAAAGAACTAGAATTTTACTCCAAGCTACAGCTGCCCAATCGCAACATACTCCTAACTTTAAGCCATAACCCCAAAAAGTTGATTCTGTTCATCTGGATGAAGTGTTTTCAGTGGGAGAAATGTTTCATCACTCATTCAAGTGACTTCTTCAGTCTCAGCTGATTAAGGTTTCCCCAACCTTATAGTACATTTGCACAATAACTGAAACCAGCCCACTGAATGAACAATGGGCTGTGAGGTCAGTTCCTTGATCATTAATATGCAAATTCTCATGACCATTGATCAACAACCACTGATCAAAGCCCACTGATCAATGGCCATGAAGACCATTCACAGAGAGTTGGGGAATGGCTGCAGTCACAGCATTGTAAGATGACAAAAGATGTACCCTCCTTGATTCAGAGATGGTCTTTCCCTTTTCACATAAATGAGCTCCTTGACTCAAACCAGCGTTCCTCCCTGTCCAGGATATGTACATGCTCATCATTGAAAGAGTGTCCACTGGCCTGTAGGTGTAAATAGACTGCAGAGTCCTGACGAGTTAGCTCTTCTGTGTTGTGCCATCCACTTTGCCAGAGGTTGTTTGGTTTCCCCAATGTAAAAATCATGGCAATCCTCCTGGCACTTAACAGCTTGCCTCCACCAGCGTGTGAATGTGAGAGTGAATGAATAGTGGAATTGTAAAGTGCTTTGAGGGCCTTGAAAAGCGCTATATAAATGCAATCCATTATTATTATTATTACACTATATTATTCTGTTTGTGTCAGCGGACCTGATGCTTGGGGTGGACCAATTTTTGGCACAGCGTGTTTTGGGGTTTAAAAGCCACAGAGACGCGGTATTTAGAAAAAAATGAGTCTCAATTGTTCCGATACTCCTGACACATATGGGACCACTAAGGGTTTTCGCTTAGGCAGCAGTTGTCCTTCTCTCCTGGATCGGCTGGAGCTTTCTTTAGGTGCCTTCCCAGCTTTGACAAATGTCCAGCTGGGATAACCATATTTATTCGTGTCTTTACTTGTTTGTTGTGAAACTGGAAATTAGCTTTAGAAATGAAAACTATTTTTTTGCTACCAGGTAGTTTGATCATTAATTGTGGATAATACGACATGGGAGTCTTTAGGGACTTTCTAATTTTGGCGCCGGCCTCAAGGGACAATTAAAGAAACTGCCGTTTTTTGCACTTCTTTTTAAGCCCCAGAGGTTGGCTCCTAATTTAATCTTAAATTAAAATAAAAGCTTTATTTAGACTGACATACTCATGTGCTACCTGGCTTATTATGTAAAGCAAATCTCTATATTAGCCAAAACATATGCTGTCTACAAGTAAAGAGTACAAAAATTCTTATTGTTGTGTTCAATGACAGTCGATTTTCATTCTGTGGAAGGCTGAGATGTATTTTTGGCCAAAATCAGCAATACCTTAACAGATGGATAATTGGAAGACGCTGTTTACAACCCAGAGGTTTGATTCATAAGCCAAAAAAATGTCACATAAAATGCACGATTATGATGGCACTTCTTTCTATTGTACATATTGTAATACACATCCACTTCTGCTGATGGATCTTTGCTCTAATTAGTCAACAAGCTCTGCTGCAAATGTGGCTTTATTATTTATGCCACAATGTGAGCTGTGCCAGGCCGATGCTGATGTTGTCACAGCTCTGTGGCTGCCAAGAGAGGTCGATAGTTGCCACAGATTACTTAATGACACTTTATAAACAAGTGAAGAAGAATCTGCTGCAGTGAAAACAAGGAGGGACCTCTGAGTAAAGAACTCCAGTTGATTTAAAGCTGGGGTAGGCAACATATTTTTGTCTCATTGGACAAAAATCTATAATTGTAGCATCCTCAGCTAGAAAGATGGCCAACTCTTAAACTGATGCTCCATAAAGAAGTGCTCTATTCATAAATGCACCATAAGAGCTGAGAAATCAATGAAAGGCTGTCATGATACTGCGCATTTCCACTTTGGCACACACACAAATTAACCTTACTTGTAGACAATAAACACAGGTAGATTTATACAATAAGCATGAAACTATCTAACAGTATATACTACAAAGTTAATATTGTGAACATTTTGTATCTACTAGATACCTTAAACAGGAAGATATGTTATTTAAGTTAGCATTTAATAACTGTTTATTTAATATATAGCTACAAAAGCAAGCAGGCAGCCTGACACAAATAGCCAAAGAATGCTATAACATGCCAGCTAACATTAGCATTACTGCTAGCTTCAGTAAGAAAGACCTGGGCTAGGCTAATAACACAGTTTTATATTCAAACAACACTGCATACTGAAACAAAAATATACTTTTTATACCCACCAAAAACAATCCTTTATTTGCAGCAAACAAACATTTTGTTCACTTTCCAGCGCTCACGAGGATTTTCACCACAAAACACTTGAATTGTTTGCCCTTGTTTGCCTAGCAAATTAGCTCACTTTGAGGTCTTCAAATGGAATACACAATAAAGAAATAAAGAAATAAAAATCACCTTAGAAAAAAACAGACCCACATAGACAGCAAATAGGAAATATTCAAACCTCATAGAAGATAATACGGAAGAAACCATCCAGAGTCTTAAGAGCTGGGCTGTGCACATATTTCAAGGTACTGCATATAGCTTGTCAGCTTTGATCAATGACACAGATATCAAATATGAAATGGTTAAACTAGATCAAAAGTAAACGCTGTAATTTGAAAGTCATTTTGGATGACTGTAGCTTATGTATGTATTTATGTATCTCCTTCATAAGAAGTGGACCAATCCCAGTGCAACTTTCCATGAACATCCTGACACATACAGCAGTTATTAACATCTCTATATTTAAAAACAACAACAACAAAAAAAACCCCCATTTATTATACATCCCAGTTCTTTTGATTTTAGTATATTATATTACTGGTCTATAATTGCGAAGGAATTTTGTTCGACTCACCACTAAATATGGAATGAAGAATCAGAAATACAGTCCTTAAATATCAGAGACATTGTAGCTTAACAATTAATTCTGCTTAAGACGCTTTTTATCGACTGTTAGGACGGCCAAAACTTTTATATAAAACTTTATAAAACTTTTTCCAAATTAAATTATTTTTTGAGTGTTGTTCATCATTTCTATATTATATACAGTGTATACAGATATATAGATCGAGCGATTAATTGAATTTATAGATATATTACTATTAAAGCTGTAATTTGAGGTTAAATGATCAGCCTGTAGGTAAATTTAGGCAACGAAGATGAGAATCCAGTAGGGTACAATCTGTATTACAATTAAGATCTTAAATTAATGACCTTAGAAATCAGCGCATGTACTATGTCCCATTAATGTCTCTCTTAAAATAACAAGTTAAAGACATATATAAGTGTATATATTTAAGAGTTTATAAACAAGGATGTTTTTTTTCATCTGGCTACACACAGTGGCAAAAAAAATCTTAAGAATAACAAGATAAATTAACCTTATATGTCTGTGCTACACATGAGTGAAGTGCAAAAGTGCTGCTGTTTTATAATAATAACCTTTCATAACATTTTATTAAGAGTGACCTGACCAGAAGAACTAGTTATCTCTGGGTTTGGTTTTCAGGCTTTAGCTCCTTTAAAACCTAATTAGTTGAGTGTATAAAGTAGTAAGGAAAGCACGAAACTCCACATAGGTTAGTGGTTTAATAAGGGGACTGTATAGAAGCCTCAGCAGGTCTGGTGGGAGGGGCCTAGTACAAAAGGGGGAGGTGGGGGGAGTTATTTCTGCCTACTGCAGCTTTAAAGTTCAAGTTGTTAAAGGCAGTCAAACTTCATAAGGACAATCCGCTGCCCATTCATTTCTATGTAACTTGTTTCTTTCCTCCCTTTAACAGCCTTCACTGTGAAGCCTCTGTGGAGATAAAGATGGGCTCGGTAGCTACTTTTTTATCTTTATTAGGATGTTTTAAAGTGTCATGGCACTGTAGTATGCCTCTGCTGCACTAATGCTGCCATCATTCATGCAGTAGCAGAGAAGCCCACGGCACTGAGCTTGAGGGTAAGAGCTAAATACGAACCTTTCCATCAAACACAGAGACTAATTTAGTCGACAGGTGTATAGGTGTAGGCCGAAGGTCAGGCCTCACTTTTCCGTATCCCTGCGTCTGTATTAAGCATTCTGTGCTCTAGATTATCCTCATGAGACAATGTTCCCCACACTAAATTGCACTGTACTACAGCGCTGGGGTACAGCTTACACCGTACATATGCAGGAGGCCATAAAGCTCAGCCTAGTTCTGTCTGTAACATGCACAAACATGACTCTGATTATGTTTTTCCCCTAAAAGAGAAGACTGATGATACTGAGGTTGTGCCAACAATAAGGCAGTACTGTATGACTCTATACTATGAGGACTTTATCATCCATCCATCCATCTATTGTCTTGTGCTTATCCACTTCAGGGTCTTGGAGGGCCTGGAGCCTATCTCAGCTACCATAGGGCGAAGGGCAGGGTACACCCTGGACAGGACTTTATCATTTAAAAAAAATAAAATAAATAATGAGTTAGGCGCTGGCCTTTTTACATAGACCTGTCAGCTTAACTAGTCACAGCATTTGCTGAAAATGTGCATTTGGTGTTTGGAATTCTTCAGGGACTTTGGCCAAAATTACTTCCTGCACAGAAAAAAAAAATTTATTAGAAGCAAAATTTTACAGCCGCTAGGCATTGTTTGCAGCTCTGCTGTCATACTCAGTATGCTGGATTCAGTGAACTTGGAAATTTGAATATGACCTGTTTTCGCACAGTTTAATACCTAACCTGCTTCCACATAACCAGTCAGACTGCATTTACTTTCAGCTCATCTCCTTTCCAGTAACAGTAGCAATGACAGTGAAGGGAAGATGGACAGGATGTGTATGTATGTCACATATTTTATTTATGATTGTCATTTTTTGTTTTTGTTTGAGTTTTGTTAAGTCAGCTTGTCTGTCAGTCACACAAGCAGCTGCCGTATCACCACTGACTTGAAAAGGAGGGTTTGAATCATGGGTACGGTGTGTGTGTGTGTGTGTGTGTGTGTGTGCGCTCCCATGCAAGGCTACCTGAAAGTGAAAATTTCTTTCACAATTCTAAATGACATTTTTTTTAGCCCCAAAATGAATCCTCTGTGGCCACGGCTTCTTTATTAGAGTTTCCATGGTGATGTTGTATTTCTCAGGAAACAATAATATGACTAGGCCCAGCGCTTATAAATCTTATACATTTAATTGTTGTTGGCTTTTGGTTGATTTCCCCCGGTGTGGGAGGAAGAACTGGTGGAGAATCAGGGGAAATAAATCAGTGAAACAATGAGGTGACACCTCAAAAGAATGCACTATATTACTGTTATATCATACAGTCTGTATGTACAGCATGTTAGATACAAAATAATTGAATCTGAGTTCTAAGTATGCGGCTACAAGATGTATAAATACTGCTTCAGACTCTAAATGAAGCAGACGTGTTGTCAAAGGGAAGTGGAAATGCAGCTATAAAGGTCAGGCTGTTAATTGGGTTTCTGCCTGAAATGATTTCCTAATGTTATGTAAACTAAAGCTCCTCTGGGATCACTTTCCATGGATAAGAAAGTAACTCGTAAAACGTAATATACTATACTCCGTGCCTGGAACAACATTTTCACTTCAAGCGTCTCTAATATCAAAACTCACTGCTGGAAAGATTTTACTGTACTGACAAACTGTTTCATTGCGAACCACAATGTATGAGTATACATGGGAATGATTAGGAGCACAGATCAGTACTCATATACAAGTACACTTACCAGTCACTTTATTAGGTACCCTTTGCTAGAACTGGGTTAATTCTTTATACTCCGGTAGGCTGCAATGTTTAAACAATGAGGCTTCCAGGAAAAAATTCCCGCAGCAGCCCGAGCTGTTGTTATGAGGCAGGATGGAACTATTTTTTCAGGTCGTTTACACCAAATTGTTAACCCACAATCTGAATGTAACATCAGAAATCAAGACACCACCATCGCATCAGGGAACATTTTTCCAGTCTTCTTTCATCTGATTTTGTTGAGCTGCTTGCAGCGTGGTCTTCTGCTACTGCTTCTTCAGACCCTGGTTGTAACAAATAGCGGTCTGAGTTACTATTGCCTTCCTATCAGCTTAAAGCAGTCTGACCATTCTTCTCTGAACTCTAACATCAACAAGGTATTTTCCTCCAGAGAACTGCCACTGACTGGATATTTGCTCTTTTTTAGACCATGCTAGAGATGGTTGTGTGAGGAATTCCTGTTAGATCAGCAGTTTGTGAATTACTCAGACCAGCCCATCTACCAACAAGAACCATCCCACATTTAATGTCACTTAAATCACCTTCCTTCCCCATTCAGATGCTCGGTTTGAACTTCAGCAGGTTGTACTGACCATGTCTACATGCCTAAATGAGTTGAGTTGCTATTTATATTTATAATTCTGAACAAAATTATAATCTGTACTTAATAAAGAGGCCGTAAGTCTACATACACTGTCCAGAGAAGATCACACAATGAATATATCTGTGTCTATATCTGCGAAGAAAGTTTCCACGTCCTACTGCTTCAGGACAAACGGCAGAGAAAATCAAAGTTTTGTGATTTTTTTTCATTAAACTTCCAGTATATGTTTAAGTTTCCACTGAGTGATGAAGCGGAAAGATGAAAGTCAGGGAATAAATTATGGCAAAAAGTAATTTTCTCTGAAGTTATCTTAAAATTCTTTGCAGCAATTCGCTCAGTAATGTCGTCTTGTTTGAACGAAAAACAGCGTGCTTTTACTGAACGCTGAAAGGTCTCTCTGACTATCACCACTTTCACATGATCACATAAAAAATAAAAAGCAGCAGCGAGAGAAATTTTTTATTTTTTTTTTGGCTCAAAGGGCCTACTGGGACATGTGACAAAAGCTGTCAGGCATTAGTATTGAAATGAATTTTACAGGTGACATACAGTGCACAAAAGGTGAAGTAAAAAAGAAATCCAGTTGTGGCACACTAGAGACAGGGCAATTCTGTCTCCCCAGAGTGTGACAACTGCCTTTGAAGCCTTTCATACTTCAGTGACTCTATTTTTGACTGATTGTAATCATTGAATATATTAGTGTAAAAGTCTCGACATGCTAGCTTAAAGGTCCTGAGCGTTGGTCCTAAATTGCGTGTAGGAGTGGATGTGATGCTCGCTGTTTTAAAGGAGAAAGAAAGAAAGGAAATTCCCTGTCTGCTGAGCACATTTGTCCAATAAAAGACTTGGATGACTCAATCATCCTTGAAGAAATCCTTTCCACTGGATGGAAGCCTGGCACAAATGCAATAGAAAACACAATATTGAATGAAAGACCCTTTTGCAATGGGACCCTACAGCTGTGGCACCCATTGACATGTTAATATTCTAAACTGCGTGCACTCAGCAGTCATTACTGCATTATTATATGAGTAGCCAAGAGTTTCACTGCACTCATCTTTGGACTTGACCTTGATTTTGAAGTCAAATACACACATTTGAAGCCTCACGACCGCATTTAGCTGACAAAATATGTCTGCAGAAATCCAAAATGCATTTGTGGTTGTTCCCATTAGAAAATCACCACGACACACACAAACACACAAGGTGAAAGCAGAACCAGCCATGCTATTAAAGCTGGTAAATATGCTTAAGGAAAAGAGAAAGAATTTATCAGTCATTTGCATATATAAATAGCTTGTAGTCGTTTTTTCATGTCTTTGATTTAATTGAGAAATTCACTTGGTTGCCGAGAGCTGGATTAAAAGATGTCACTTTTTTTCTGTCTGTACCCTCAATATCAAGATCATGCCTGTTTTTAAATACTGGAATCTCCCACCCCCATCCATTTTTATGGTAGTGCTACTGCAATACCGTGGGCCCAACGTAAAAACCTCCCACTGCTTTGTCAAAAGGAAAACAAAGTCGACAAACCAGCAAATATTACTATCAGTACTTTCAGACACTCCTTTACTTCCTATAAGAGGTCACCACAGCAGATGATTCCACACCTTTGGTTTAGTCACAGATTTTCAATTTCAGTTCATTTCAGTTTATATAGCACAACATAATCATGACCACAGCCATCATATGGTGCTTTGTATTGTAAGGTAAAGACCCTGCAGTAATACAGAGACGACCCCCTGTGAGCAAGCACTTGGCAACAGTGGGAAGGAAAAAAATCCCTTTAACAAGAACAAACCTCTGGCAGAACCCGGCTCAGGAGGGCTGCACTGTAATTTTACACTGGATTCCCTTCCTGACACAACAACACCATTTATCTAGGCTTTGGACCAGCACTGGGAGTACACTAGCTTGTGACTTCTCTTAGACTGGGTTGGTATTTCCTCCTGGTCTTGAACCAGGGAGTTTTTATATGTTCGGCAACCTCTACACCATGTAGCTAACGGTAAACAGGTTGATAATGTAGCCACTATCAGTAAAAACACACATCATGTATCTTAGATATGCACAAAACAACAACAATTAAAAACAATGAGATGAAGCCTTAACTATACGAGGTGTCGGCTAACCCCCTGATCCTTCAGGAAGTTACATCAGCGATATAACCCACTACATATGACAGTCTTAATCCTTTGGCTTGTTTAAGGATTAAACAAATGGGATGTTAACTACCGAGCTTTAGAGACGACGTTGGGTGGCGATTGTTACCTTTGGACAAACCAAGGCTAGTTTCCTCATTTTCATTCTTCATGCAACGTTGAGGTAACTGGCTGCTGGCTGTTGCCTTATATTTACCAGACAAACACAGGAGTGTTATCAATTTTCTCATCAAACTCTTGGCACGAATGCTAATATGCTATTCCCCAAATTTTGAGTGATTACTTTAAATTACCTCCCTCGAAAATAGAAATCAGGCAGCCAGATAAAAAGAAAATTATGTGTTTGAAGGGATAAAATACCATCACTGCTGTGTTAGGATTAGCGTGCTTACCTTTCAAATAACCAGCAAACACCTTGTGCAAAGAGTTACATGCGTTACCTTGGAAAAATCCCTAGTGACTGCTGTAAATCAAAACTTCATGACCACCAGGGAGGGGCGAGCAAGTGAGCATTTCTGGCCTTGCTGAGCTGAACTTCACAGAGGTATTAGATACTTTAGTATGTAAAGGTTTAACTTTTTACAGAGTTCGCCAGCGAAATGTGATTCTACTTATGCATTGTTGCTTGAAGCCGATGCAGCGCATTCCTAGCATCTTTCATCCGCACAGATATCCTTCAATAGCGATCTGAAGGATGGAGCCTCTCTAATCAGTATTCCTTTCTTAGCCGCACAACACCAAAACATTTCAAAACACAAAGAATTGCTTTTCATCAATCACAACACGACAAATCAAACACTAATTACAATAGCTGCCAAAATTAGATCAACAAATCGTTTGTCCTGTTCATATTATGTTTTTTTTCTTTGTACGGCCTTGCAGATTTTCCCACAGGCCCACAAGAAGAAATTCATCATATATGCAAGCTAGAAACCGGATTTATGGATATAAATTCTGCTGGCAGCGTGCCTCGACGCCTGCCTGGAGGATAAGGAAAGTGGATTTTGAGCGATCATAAATCCCCATCTAAACAACCTTTGACCTGTCAGAAAGTTTCCACGTATAGCACACGAGACGTGCGAACGGGCTAATAGCAGATAATAAGAGGGATTCAAGCGTGCATTTACTTCAAAACACAACAGGTGGAGAGAAAAAAAGCAGACAGCAAAAAAAACGTGACAGCTGCGAGGGAGAGACTGTAGGATGCCGTTTTTCAGCAAAATCTCTCGCGTTGGGACGAATACCCCTTTTTATTGCTCTTATAAGCTAACACTAGTGCTGCCTGTGTGTCTTGCTCAACGTGTGAACATTTGCATGTCTCCTGGCACGGGTTCATTTTTCTGTCATCACAGTAAACAAACCACACACACACACACACACACACACACACACACACACACAAAGAGAATGCGTAAGGGAGGAGATGGGAAAAAAAACCAGACCAGTGCAGCTGATAGCTTCATAATAGCATAACTGCCTTGACCTGTAACACCCACTGTCCCTCAGTGGCCTGCCTCTATTCTGTCCTTCCTTTCACTGCACCAGAGCTGTATTTTCAAACTGACAGTGAATACATGGTTATATAAAGCAGAGATTCTTAATCTCTTTCTGGTTTCAGGGACCAAAAATGTCTCTTTGTCTCAAAGAATGGCATCGCCTTCTTGGGCTCCACTTAAAGCAAACCAGTAAAACTGAGAGTATAA
This sequence comes from Pelmatolapia mariae, assembly GCF_036321145.2. Lineage (NCBI taxonomy): Eukaryota > Metazoa > Chordata > Actinopteri > Cichliformes > Cichlidae > Pelmatolapia > Pelmatolapia mariae. The sequence continues at coordinate 14,662,399 of NC_086237.1, read as the reverse complement.
TACTCCTCTCCTCTTTTTTTTTTTTTTAAACAAGATCAGCTATGTCCCAGGGACTGACACCGTCCCCCTACCCTCTGTTTGAGGTGTGTAACCCAGATACAATCAATACTGTAGTGCCGGGAGAGGGTGTAAGAGAAGACAGCAGGAAAACGAGACACGTGGAAATATGTCAGCTCCCCCTCGCGTGCAGCTGCAAATCCAATGAGATGTGAAACATCCACATCACGATGCATGGATTTCAAGAGATATTTTTTCACCATGCGCCGCGTCAGATGTCAGCGTTCTCATCACACACACATTTTCTTCTCTCTTTTTTTCATCAGTTGTCAGTGTTTCTTTTAATTATACAGTCACATAGAATTCCTAGTATCCACATTATTACGTCTTTACACAAACAGTCCATACAATGACAGCGGTAATCAATACAAAATATGTTGAAAGTCAACATTGTTACTTCTTAACACACACACAAGGCCTTCTGTTGGACCTGACAGATTTGTACAGCTTGAAAAACGTCAGTCCTGAGATTCAGACTCATGGGTATTTAAATACTGTTCATCTGTGTGGCTTTTCTCACAGCAAATCAAATTGCACACATATTTTTTCTCTTTTTTTCTGTAGTCAGGACGGATCCTTTTACAGGAGAAAGAAGCATCTAAAGTAAAGAGAATGGCCTCATGCATATGATCTCAGGACAAGATTGTTCTCTGTGATTGCCCCCCTCCCTCGTCCATTTTTATGGTAGTGCTACTGCTATACTGTGGGGTCCAATGCAAAAATAATTTAACTGGACAAAAACTATCTGTGAGAATAAGGTGCAGTCCTATTAGTTCATCCCCACAGCACACTCATATACACACATACACTCAAAGGTACTGACATTTATCCAAAATGCTTTACAAGCTATATAATAGTAATAAATAAAAAAAAACCAAAACAGTTGCAAGTAAAAAGTGGCTTTGTTGGCTCATATGTTCTATGGCAATATACTCTGACTAAGAATAAGGTCAGTCTCTCTGTGGAGCTGAGTTTCGTGTTAGCAAAGATCCAGTCTTTTTGTAAGGTCAGACACAGCTAACCCGACTGACCCTGCCACTGTTCTTGTGTCAGTCAGGGCGATAATTAGCTCTCCAAATATATCTCTCCATTCCAATCTTCTTTTCTCTGCATATAATTATATTGTACTATGCCCCCCAGTATTTTATTCACTGCTGCAGAATCTATCATCTCATATTAGAGATAAAAACCACTTAATCTTTTTTTTTTTGGAGGGGAAACAAACCCTATCTACCTCTGCTTAGCAATTGCACTTTATATCTCATGTTTTAGTGGGCAGCTCAGACCTCGCATTCTATTGATCCTGATATAGTGCACGTGCACGGCCTTGGCTCGTTCACCAAGGAGTCCATTGTCTCAGAGTTTGAGTGGTAGCTCAGATAGTACTCTTGCAACTGAGAGTTAAGGTCCTGTTCCTGCTTGCGGGCCTTTTTTCTGCGCTTATGGTTGACTGAGTGCTGCTGCAGCTGCCTCATGGTGTTGGGGTAGCGCCTCCACGAGACATAAATAACCAGCAGAATCAATGACACTGACAAGAACAGGGCTACGCTGCCTGCAATGATTTTATGGAAAGCCATATGTTCAAACTGTAGCTCAGGGATAAATGATGTAGGGGTTTCGGGGGAGTTGTGGGCTGTAGAGCTCATAGTTGTGGACTCTGTTGTCTCTCTGTCTGTCCTGCCAGGCTGGTCAGGCGAAGCGGTGGACGTCTGTGCAGCCAGGTCTGTAACATCAGAGGGAGACGGGGGAGCTGTGATGTTCACAATTTCAGCTGAACCCCTAATGATGAAAGTGGTCGAGAACACATTTAACATGTCTATGCATACTGAGTGGTTTCTCACTACGTCCACCACTCTTTCGCCCTGCACAGACTTGGGACTGCTGCATATCATGCTGATGTCTTTGGAGTCTTTGAAGGTTCTCAGCCACGTCATGAGGGGGCAGATGCTGGGGCTGCAGTCCCAGGCGTTACCTGCCAGGCTGATGGTGGTCAGCGAAGTCCATGCTGCCACAGCCTCCACAGGCACGCTACTCAGCTTGTTTGATTCGAGGTTCAGTATCTGTAAGTTTGGCATGCACTGGAAAACAGCGGGATCCAAGATTTGGATTTCATTCCCCGAGAGGTCCAGTTTCTGAAGTTTCTGCCAAGTCCACGGCACACCTTGATTGATGAATCGTATGCGGTTCCACTGCAAATAAAGAGCCTGGAGGTTGCTGAGGCGTGGGAAAATAAAGAAATTAATCCTGGTAAATTGATTGTGCTCTAAATGAAGCTCCCTCAACTTGAACAGCCCCAAAAACGCGGTGCGGGTGAGGCTCCGCAAGCGGTTATAACCCAGGTCGAGGAACTCCAGGCTGCGGCATTCCAAAAAAGTACGAACGAGGATCTGTTTCAGTCCATTGGACCTGAAGTGGAGATTCTGTAGCTTGCGCAGCCCGTAGAAATGTCCAGGATGGAGAGACTGCAGCTGATTATAGGATAAGTCCAGATTCCTCAGGTTTGGTATGGCACTGAATGTGTTGTTGTGCAGATGGGATATTTTGTTTGAGCTCAGGATCAGTTCTTTCAGCCTGCGCACCCCGTGGAAAGCTAAAGCATCTATGGCATTGATTGAGTTGTGGTCCAAGTAAAGCCACACAAGCTGACCGAGATGAGCGAAGTGGTACGGCAGCAGAACCTGCAGGTTGTTGTAACGCAGAGACAGACCTTGGCATCCCGTGGTGATGTTTTCTGGAACGTCGTGGAAGATGCCCGACTCACAATAAACAATCTTTCCTTCGCAGCGACAACTCACGGGGCACATCCTCTCCCCCTTGCTGAGCAGCAGCAAAACAGCTGCCTGCAGAAGAAGACATGATAACCGCCAGTCCAACATCACAGAACCTGTTGGGGGTAGAGTGGAGCACAAACAATCAAAGAGATGACATGGTTTAAGAAAATGCGTGCTCAAGGACGCTCAAATAAGTAAAGGTAATGAATTCATCCTTCAAACAGGAGATCATGGAGAGAGGAGCAGCTTGAGGTCTGATGTCTCAGACTCCAGACCTGCTTCATGAAGAATTGATAACAGTCTGACGTCAGCTATTTTTAAGGTATGCATATGTGATCATATTCACATAAAGAGAAAAGCAAATAACAGTAATTATTATTAGCTTTTCAAAGACCAGACACGTAAAATGAAAATCCTCCTTGCTTATCCTTAGGTAAAAAATAAATAAATAAATAAATAAATAAATAAAAGCAAAATTCAGTTTAGGAACTAAACAGAAATAATAATAATAATAATGATCTGCCATTAAAAACTGATCACTGCTGTCGTCTTGGCTACGAGGAGCCTCAGGAGGGAGAAACTGTGTCACTAAATTGTGAGGAACATAATGACTTACCCATGGTTACCGAGGGAAGGAGTAATCCTCTAGGGGGGGTTAAAAAAAAAAGAACGATAAGAGACGCGTTAAACTGCTCTCAGTCGCAGTTTATGCGGCTTCAGAGTTGCACATTGAGCATGACTTGAGCAGCAGAAGCAAGTTTTCCGCAGCGGTCCAAACCCCCTGATCCCTGCATGCCGCTCAGAAATAGGACGCCTTCACACCTGGGTCGTACTTGGAGTCGCCACTATAGTCCAGTCGGCTGTGTGCGCAATTACCCATTTGAGCGCCAACAGACTGATGCACAATCCTCCACTCTGTGCTCTCTCTCTCTCCCTCTCTCTCTCTCCCCTCAGAGGCGTAGGCGTCTCCAAACACACATACAGTATATAAGCTCACCTCCAGCCACGCATGCCTAAACCAGCTATTAATGAATGAATTAATTAAAGCAAAGTATTAGTATTTTTATCTATTAATTGCTCGTATTTTTTTTTTTAAAACCTGGGATGAATTAAAAGCTACCTAAAATTAATTCTAAAAATTAGCTTTGAAACCAAGCTTTGCATTTATTTTATTTTATGTATTTTATTTGTATTTATTTATAGTAAGATTTCACCTCGTTTACTTGCACCGGTGTCCCGATGAGTGCCGAACATGATGATGACAGAGACGACAAACGGGGGCGGGGGTGCGGGTAATCAAAACAACAAACTGTGGGCTGGTGGTGGAGGTGGGGGGCTGTGATCCACATCCACCATTCATTCAGCACTTGCAATCATTCATTCAGGAAAACAGAAAAAAACCCAAGTAGTGACAGAAAACGGGTGATCAGTAGCTTGTCAAAAATGCTAATTATTCTAACAGCTTAAGTGTGATGTTGACACTTTAACGCAGATAAACAGTCAGCACCTCTTGCTGGCTAGAAATGTTCCAGACAGCGGGATTATGAATGGCCTTTATGAAGTGAGCACTCAACAGACGGCAGAGGAACAAAAGGGGAAACAAAACATACTGGAAGTGGGAGGAGATGAGGGTACCTCTAATTTTGTGGTTGTTTCACGCTCATCTTTCATACTCTGCTAAATCTGCTTAGAGCACGCACTCACCTCATTGGACACAACGGCGTGGAAAATGCACAGCCGTCGGAGAGTCTTGAGTTGTAAGGTGTGGTAACAGCAACCCCTTGTGCACGCGGAGGGAAGCGTCTGGCTTGCAGAGACCTGGAAATTCACCAGTTCAGCGAAGACTGGAGAGAGATCGGTAACCAACCAGATCACTTGTGGGTAACGAGAGCAAGCTGATGAATTCATATTCATATTTGTAATATTACTGGGAAAGCAATATTTCCTGCCATCCCTGTGGAGCGCATTAAAGGGAAATGTATTTCTGCTCTTTAAAGAGAGGGTTGATTATGTCTATAGTGGCACACTTTGTAATTAAATGTCATTTAAATGCATTTATTCAACTCATAGATTACTTTTCGTTTAGGGGGATTGCTTGACAATTTGTAACATTAAGGTGGAAGAAGTGCCAGTTTCTACATAAATACTATAGAGAAAATGAAACCTGCTCTCAGCTAAGGGTGTGAGTTGTGCTGTTTGTCAGTGATGGTGTCAGCTTCCACAAACAGGTTATCAGCTGGATCTCACTTTGTATATGGCAAATGACTCCGTATGCACGCCGACTCCATCTTCTGTATTGACAGTATAATTGTGAATGTCATCAGATGTGACAACCGTGATCTCTTAACTGCCAGTGACAGCAGACGTATCCTCCTCTGGGCCATTTTCAAACCCGTTCTCAAAGATCAAAAATGCGAGCCCGCCATTTCAAAAAGATGCTAATAAACAGGATGTTACAGCGTGGAAGATGAAGAAAAGTTGGGCTTTACAGGCATACGTTTGTGTCTAAACTGACTTGTTAAGAGCCTGCACTGTGCCACATGTGGACTGCACAGCGAGTTGCATGCAGTCACATATTGTTGTCAATATAACGCACATCTGGTGCTCACAGGTGGATGGATTTAATCACCCACTCAGTCAACTTTCTCTGACATTTTACTCTTCTCACTAGGCCACAAATTATCAACCATGTTTATATTCTCAAAATTGCCTCTCATGGTAATTTTGTGCCCTTCTGCAGATTGGCGACCTGTCCAGGGTGCGCCCCTCATAACTCGTCCTATGACAGATGGGAGGAATTCCACCCCCCCTCCAAGACCTGGAACTGGATAAGCAGAAGATGGGTAAATGTTTGAATGTAGTTGCCTTCTGTTACAGCGTCACATGCATCACAGAGATAACTTGATGGCTAATTTGCCTTTACGTGACTGCTGCTGCACATATTGAAAACCACAGGAGGGAAACTCTGCAGAAAGAAACTGAGTTTCTGTTGCACTTTGCAGGCCTTCTTTTAGTATTTGACAGCTTTTTACTGCTATATCTCAAACTGCATTGAAATTAATTTGATGCCCAGGTATTCAGCAGTTGCGCAAGGAGGTTGGCCAGAACGTCTCATTGCTCATGCAAACAAATGACTCTCAGTCACTCTAAAGCAGCAGGTTCATTAAAATTTTATTTGCACATAAGGTTTAAACAACTGTATAGCACTTTTATCGCAATTGGGAACAAAATGAAAAAGGTACACAGTACACAGTGGAAAAACAAACATCTAAGTGACTGGGATCCTCAACTGCTCATTATTTACAGACATTTTCTCATTTTATCTTTTTTATTTGTTTAGAGAATACATACTCGAAATAGAATCTGGTCCTGCCAACCCTGACAAATACAGATATTGAGCATATTGTCATTTGAGGCATGCCTGAAAGTAAAGCTCAGCCGCAATCCCGCCAGATCGGCCTGGCCACATCTGGTGATGGCTTAGCTGATGCCCTTCAGCACATCCAGCCGGAAAATTGGAATAGCTTTTAAACTGCTTTAGCCTGTCCACGTATGCAAGCTGCTTTGCAACCCGTCTCCACCATTCATACCAGTCATATTGCCAAATATAGACCATATATTGAAATATAAAGCTTCTTCTACTGAAATATCTTGTTTTAAAATGGTCACCCTGGTTTTACTCTATTATTAAGTATATGAGGAAGAATTGCTGTTGTAGGGAGATCAGCTGTTCAGCTGGTCTCTACAGGTCCCTGATAAGATGATAAACAGGAACAGAGTCACTGTTTCTCCTCACTGACTGGATTTGCTTTGTCGCATCACCTACAATAACACAAATCATTTGTGAGCTAGAGCACAGCCCTTTGTTTTCTTTTATATTTATATCAATACTTTATAAAACAGCGAAGCCTGTTGCCTACTCAAGTTGTCTTTTCAGTCCCCAGTTGGAAGTAGGACCGTTACATTGTCAGCTTTTTTTGTTGTGGTTGTTGATGATAGGGAATCCTTGTTGCCCAGCTGTCTCGTGTGTGCAGAGCTTTTCTATGTACGCTGCATTATGTATGAGGAAATACACAAATGAAAGCAACATAAACCATTTTTAAAAGCAGCACCTTGATATTTGCGGTGCAAGGAAAGGCTCATTTGGAACATTATGGTTGTTTTAACTCAGGATTCGAATGCACAAGCCCATTACCATCATCTCTATAATGCATTACCAACCGATCCTCACAGGCCTCCTCGCAGAAGGAGAAGTTTATCTTATGCATGAGAGCAGAGTTTGAAAAGGTAGACTTAGAATATAGAGAGATGCTTTAATGATCTTTTGCTGGAGAAAAGAAGCCGAAGAGTTTTGTTTTAAGCATTTTAACGGCTGTTTAACCAGCTTCCCCCCCCTCGTTAAATGCATCAGTGTTGCAGCTGCTGACGTTTCGGCTTGAGAAAGATGTAAAAGTGAGTATAAACCCAGGTGAGACGAATGACTTTGCAACTTCAAATCAGCACGTAACTTCAAAACTGTTAATGAAAAGTGGCTGCACGATGGTGCGACCAGTGAGCTGTGTTAGGATGAGGATCGGTTTTGGAGGAATCAGCTTTCGTATACAGCAATCAGTCGGCACACGCTCTCTCTGGTGTATTAAATGGCAGAAACAAGCGTGCTGTTTGAGTCACAGGAGCAGCAGGGGGTAGAGTGGCAGATGTTTTGGGACCAGGCTTCTTTCTCAGAAATATTTGCTTGCTGCTAGGATGTTTTTTTAATGTTCGGGAGGTAATTAAAACTTCAAATTTAGAAGTCAGGGTCAGCGCAAATTAAATCTGTTTGAATCTGCTTTGTGCTAATTATTTTACTATACATTTCTAAATCCCGTTTCAGTGGGATTCATTATGCTGCAAAAAAGCAGTTCCGCCCTTGCTCTATTATTCAGGGTTCAGTCAGTCACAGACAGTCATTAAAGTTTCATAGTAAGCAGTTTGGTGGCTGAGGTATTTGCAAAGTGAGGTGAGTGCATATACCTTTTTGTTGTTTATGCCCCAGCTCTCTGTGCTTTTTAAAGTCAAAAGAAAGCCATTCTTCTGGTCTCTTATGGCGTTAACTTGTTCCCGATGACTCTTGAGGTGCCATTATCAAGCAGCAGAGAAACCCACGTGATTGTCTCAGTTTGGCAAGCAGATAGATTTCAGCTTGAAAGCAAGAATAAGCACAAAGCAAACATGCAAGTGAGAAAGGCTTAAAGGAGTTGAGGTAGACACGTTCCTTTCAGTGTAAAAGTTGCCTATAAATGTACTGTGAAACTCAATTATTGCTTGCATATGCCAGTTCTCGCAGATTCCAGAAAAAGCTGAATGAAATGTGAAAGTGGGTCATGTTAGATTTGTTCAACAACATAAATAAGAAGTGATGCACAGACCACAGGGGATTTAAAGGAACCCGGCTTGGGATGATTGTACAGCAGGGACGTGCTGTGATTTAAAAAAAAAAAATTAGGGATAGGAATACAGGATATAACAGCTTTTTCCACCATAAACATCAAAATTTCTTCCTATTCCATACATCCATATGTGGAAAAAACTTTTGAGATGTTTTTGCACGAGGACAAAAGAGACCCCAAGGGGATCGACCTCACAGACCGACTAGAACGGTGCACTACGTTTCACCTCAGACACGTGCAGTTTTACTCTGGATTTAAATTACTCGACACAGAAGTGGGCCACCAACAATGGGGAGAGATCTTGTGATATTATATTGCTAATATTACTCTTCTCCATTTTATTTCCATCCACCATAAAATAGATATTAAAAATCAATGTGTCTTTTAATTTTGTCCTTATAATGTATAGAAGTGAATAAATGGATGACAGGGAATCACTCTTTTCATGTCCTTACTGCTTCTTTTAGCAGACTTTCATGGCCAATCTCAAGGGATAGACGTAGTTCCACATTCTTATTCATGCACTGCAGTCTGCTAACAAAACAACGTTCCTAATCTTAAAGTTACTGTACACTCATTGGCCACTTTTTTAGCTAACAACTGCTTGTTAATACAAATATCTAATAAACCAATTGCATGGCAACAACACGATGCATTTAGGCATGCAGACATGGGGAAGATGACCTGCTAACTGCAAACTGAGTGGGGATGATGATGGTTGTTGGTGCCTGGCTGTTGGCTGGTTGGAGTTTTCCAGAAAGTGCTGATATGCTGGGATTTTCCCTCACAACCATCCCTAGAGTTTACAGAGGATGGTCTGAGAAGAGAAGATATCCAGTGAGCGGCAGTTCTCTGGGAAAAAATGTCTTATTGATGACTGAGGTCAGAGGAGAATGACTGCTTCGAGCTGATAGGAAGGCAACAGTAACTCAAATAACCACTTGTTACAACCAACAGATGCAGAAGAGAATCTCTGAACACACAAAATGTCTCAATTTCTGCTGTGACATTTGGATGGTAGGGTCAGAATTAGGCATAAACAACATAAAAACATGCATCCGTCCTGCCTTATATCAACTTTTCTGGCTGCTAGTGGTGGTGTAATACTGTTTGGGGTATTTTTCTGGCATACTTTGGTGCCAAATATGCATTGTTAAAACATACAACCTATCTGAGTATTGTTGCCGACCGTGTCCATCCCTTTATGACCACAGTCATCTTCTGATGGTTGCTTCCAGCAGAACAACATGTCACAAAGCTCAGATCATCTCAAACTGGTATTTTGAACACTGTACTCAAATGGCCTCCAGATCTCAATCCAATAGAGAACAGTTGAGATGCGGTGCAACGGGAGATTCACATCATGTATGTGCAGCTGGCAAATCTGCAGCAACTGTGTGATGCTGTCATGGCAATATGGACTAAAATCTCAGAAGCAGCACCTTATTGAATCTATGCCATGAAGACTTAAAGCAGTTCTGAAGGTAAAAAATTGCAACTGTAAAAAAGATGTAACAAATACAGTGACCAGTTAGAGTACGTCTAAAGCCTCCAAGAAGCAGACTTCATATAAGCTGAAAGGATATATTTGCTCTTAATATTCACAATATATATTCAAGATGAATACATTTAAGTAAATCCAAGAGCATAAAAAGTAGATAACAGAAAAAGTTGGTAACCCATAAAAAAAGCCCCAAGTCTGAACATTACTGGTGTGTAAAAAATGCATACACACAAACGTTTTTGATTTAAGTTTATTTCCATCCTTTTAAATTCAAATTACTGCAAAACTGGGTCAGTGCTGCTGCACTAATCAAATAAATAGAACCACTGCTGTCACAAATCATTCCCCAGATAACAAACCCCACGTATAACCCTGCTTTACACGTGTACACGTTTGAGAGCCGTCTGCTCATATTACTGTTTTGCACCACACGGTGTCACACGTCTGCTTAAGAACACATAAACATTTCAGAAATGAAAGTTTGGAAGCACCATCAGATGGTTCTAAACACACAGATGATTGTGAGGTGACTGCACAGCACACTGAAGGATAAAAGCTGTGCTACCGTCACTGCCACTTCTTCAGTTACATATGTGCCCATGCCAGAGAAAGTGATTATGTATGTGAGTGTGTGTGTGTGTCTGTAGATTAATGCCCTGCCCTTCACCTCCAGTTAGCTTATCGATCTAACACTGGAAATTAAATCAGTGACTGATGGCGAAGTGCTACATGCATCCGTTTTATTTTAGTTTAAGCAATTTCTTTGTCACAAACTATTTGTGATTTGAGCTCAAATATTCATTAATGTCCATTACTGGTAATTACGCTGCTCATTAAGTGCAGGGGCAGAGGGACCCATTAGAAATGATGACTTTGACCCGGACTCAAAGTCCCATTATGAAGCCTTGAGAGCATCCTTTGTTTACGCATGATGTATTTCAGTATCACTACCAATAAAGAGTTCCTACTGAGCTCCTACTTAATTTTTACACTTTTTCTTGCTCATAAATGTATTATAAGACCAAAAGAGAGCATTTGGAATGCTAATGTAGCAGTCTGACTAAAAATGTCAACAAAACCTTCATTGCAAAATACATTAATTCAGAAAATAAATAACAAAAGCGATATGGAGATTGAGAAATGTTTAACAGATATGATCTAAAACCTGCATCCTACCTGTATAAGCCAGACTGCAGGCTGCATGTGTGATTTATTTTACCACCAACTCCTTAACAACTTCTTAACAAGCTGACCTTTTTGTTACAGGCCCACCTGCCGAAGTCCTAATTAAAAACCCACATTAACAGATTTTGCCAATAGACCCTTCGATGCAGGCTCAGATAGAGTAAAACTCACTGCATAATTCCACTTAATTACCGGTGAGGGAAACAATCTGTGCGTGGACTTCGCCAAAATAATGAAGTTTACGTTTGAGGTCCTCGCATTTTCCTTGGATATTTATCCCAGAACCCCTCCTGCTCCTCCGTCCTCTGTTTCTTAATCATCTTCTTGAAAGAAACACACGTGGTGAACCTCAAAATATGTGCAGACTTACAAAGAAAACTAAGTAGTATAAAGGCGCAAATTAACTACCTCCAGCGGCCAAATGGTTCTTAAATAGCAATAATATTCAAGCAAAAGATAATGGAATATTAAACAGGACTGTGCTGTATAATGACTGCCTCTGCCTGTGACTCTTAAGATTCATATGTGCCCGAAAAAAAGAGAAAGAAAATCAGGGCATTAAAGTTACATAACATTTCTTCGCTCATTAATCTTAAATTTGGTGGGGTTTAATTCTAATGAGCGCACATCTTGCGGCACATCTTCACAAATATCCACACAAAAAGCTAACAGGCTTCCCATTCCCTCGCCTATAATTGATATGCAGGCTGCGTTTGTGATAACAATGAAGTCTACTTTAGGTTTTTCCGGTTGCGGAGTGCCACTCTGCGACCAGAAGAGGGCATATCAAGTCCTGAAACCGAGCACCGGCGAGCTCCGTAATAATCTAACACCAACATCATTCCTGTTGCTGTACAATTGATTTATTTTTAATGCCACGGTTAACGGCTCTAATCCACAGCAGCCTGCTCCTTTCCCCCCTCTCTCTCCACTGTCCACGCCTGAAGCGGGATATAACCAACTTATCGGCTTTGGACCACAGTTTATCCCTCTCAGATTTCTTCACTTGGTCGTTTTCCAGTGTTTTTTCTCCCTGTCTCTCTCGCTCTGCCACTTAACCTAGATTCAACAATTGGCGACTCGGTGTTTAGACTGTTTTTTTAATAGCCTCCCACGACAGGCGCTAAACTGTCACTCTCATGAGGATACGAGCTTGAGCGCATCCATCGGAGGGCTTTCGGGAGAAAAAAAAATACGCGTTATCGAGCTGATGTTGTGCGGTAATGTAGGAAACTACAGACAGGGAGGCTGATGCACACCTTTTGGAGCTGCTCTCATCTCCGACAGGTGTGCGATTGCGAGCAGAGCTTCGGCGCAAAGTGCCCGTTTTATCCGCGCAGACGGGCGTCCTGGTTAAGTGTCCAACTATTTGGGCAAAACGCCGAGTGCGTCTAAACATGTGCACCGGAGACGCATGCAACAGAGATCCCTGAGCAAGAGGAAGAGCCGACACCGAGCAAATATGGGTATGTATAGCCAAAATCTGTTCCGCAGGGTGCTTAAAGGGTTCATTCCTGCGCAGTCTTTTTTGTATTTTGCCTAACTACAATTCACTTAGAGCTGGTATCGCTGGCGTCTGTGCCCCCCTGCGGTTTATGACTGATGACTGCAGGCAGGGGAATCCGAAAGGAGGCTTTTCTCTCAGCAACTGTTTGTCACATTGTGCATCATGCGTGTGGTTTATCAATCACCTTTCCAAGAGCATGACTTTGGCTGAACATAAGTGTGTGTGTGTGTGTGTGTGTGTGTGTGTGTGTGTAGGTGTGCCATGAATGCTCCAGTGCAAATTAAGTAGGCAGGAAATTCCCCCCCCCCCCCCCCCCCCCCCCAGCAAATGTCTCAGAACATAGTGATAATATTTAGTTGCTCGACTCAAAGATTTTGCACATTCTATTTTCACCTCTTTTATTCCCTTCTAGTCCGTGTAGTCTACATGGTTCTGTGTGATACATGTTCTGTGCTCATAAACCTCTCACTTTCCTGTGTGTCTGCAGGACTTTTTGTGCTTTTCAGATGGCTTGTGTTCACAGTGGTGGTGCCCTCCTGGCTGCTTGCTGTTCCAAGCGGCATCCGTGAGCGTCCCTGCCCCCAGAGCTGTCGATGTGATGGGAAAATAATATACTGCGAGTCCAATGCCTTCCGTGACGTGCCAAACAACGTGTCTGTCGGCACACAGGGCCTGTCTCTGCGTTATAACAGCCTGGTGAGCCTTAGAGCCCACCAGTTTGCGGGTCTCAGTCAACTAGTTTGGCTCTATCTCGACCACAACTACATCAATGCCGTGGACGGCCAGGCTTTCCACGGGATAAGGAGGCTCAAAGAACTGATTCTCAGCTCCAATAAGATCACGCAGCTGAAAAACAACACTTTCCACGACGTCCCGAATTTGCGTAACCTCGACCTTTCCTACAACAAACTGCAGGTCCTCCAGCCTAATCAGTTCTGGGGTTTACGGAAGCTACTCAGTTTACACTTGAGGTCAAACTCCCTAAAAACAGTCCCGATGCGCGTTTTCCTCGACTGCCGTAACCTGGAGTTCCTTGATATTGGCTACAACAGGTTGAGAAGCCTCACACGTAATGCCTTTGCAGGACTCCTGAAGCTCATCGAGCTCCATTTGGAGCACAACCAGTTTTCTAAGATAAATTTCGCTCATTTCCCTCGCCTGACTAACCTGCGGGCTCTCTATCTGCAGTGGAACCGCATCAAACTGCTAACGCAGGGCCTGCCATGGATGTGGACTTCCTTGCAAAAGTTGGACCTCTCAGGAAATGAGCTCCAAGTGTTGGATCCGAGCACATTTCAATGCCTGCCTAACCTTCAGACTCTCAACCTGGACTCCAACAAGCTCACTAATGTCTCTCAGCAGACAGTGGATGCTTGGATCTCCCTCACAACCATCAGTTTGGCCGGTAATTTGTGGTACTGTAACCCCAACGTTTGCCCTCTGGTGTCCTGGCTCAAAGCCTTCAAGGGTAACAAGGAGTTTACAATGATATGTACCAGCCCTAAGGAGGCACAAGGAGAGAAAGTTACAGATGTGGTGGAGACCTACAACATCTGTACCGCAACTCCGACCCCTATCCCCTCAACGACATTGCCCCTTACAACGGCGTTTCAGCCTGAGCTGAAACCTCTCCCCACGCAGTCTGCGGTGGATAAAAAGCTAACCTGGAACAGGACAGCCTCTCCAACTCCTTCCGAGGCCTCCCCCACCATCCCATTACCAGACACCGAGTACGTGTCCTTCCACAAGATCATAGCCGGTAGCGTGGCCCTCTTCTTATCTGTGGCTATAATTCTGCTGGTTATCTACGTGTCGTGGAAGCGCTATCCCAGCAGCATCAAACAGCTTCAGCAGCGCTCGGCGGTTAAGAAGCGCCAGAAAAAGGCACGGGAGACCGAGCGCTCCTTTAATTCACCACTGCAAGAGTACTATGTGGACTACAAGCCTTCACACTCAGAGACTATGGATGTGCTGGTTAATGGGACAGGACCTTACACATACACCATCTCAGGCTCCAGGGAATGTGAGGTATGACCGTTGCCCTCCAAAAATCCATTTCCACTGCGAGGCATAAGAGGTAAATTTTCTAATGATCTGCAGGGTGAAAAAAAATTGTTTTCTCCTCTGCTTCTGTCTGTAATAGGATAAGGACGCAAAGGGCAGTGCATGGTGACTTGTTTTGCATTATGCTGGGTTTGTTCGGTTCCATTCGATTACCCAGCTGTTGTTTTGAGTCATGCAATATTATTGCTAAAATATGATACCCATTAGCCGCGAGTGCAGCGGCAGCTCCTCCTCATGGGTAACTTACAGTAAGATGCATTACACGCAAAGTGGCTCCATCTTTCACTCCTGACACAAAACATCTCATTGATGAATCTGTGTATTCTCAGACTTTTTATTTATCCAAAACGGCTCGCCGTCCTGAACGAACTGGTGTAAACCGATTGGATCAAGTCACTGTGCAGATGGTCCTCTCCTATCCTGTGTGCTTGCTGCCACAGCTGTAGCGGCAAACGTGCAAATCGTGTGAGTCTTGATGTTTGTTTGCGACTGTCTGAAGTGTGCCAATATTTACAATCACACCAGCTGATTGTAAATCTCATTTTCTTTGCTTTTTTCCCCCCCTAGCCTTTAGCAATTGTGTGCTTAGGTTTTTTTTTCCTCATTAGTTTAACTTACAAAGTTCAAACAGTTGCCACAGGCTGGGGAACACTATGAAGGCCTGCAGCCAAATAAAAGATAAATTATGCATTTGGGCTTACATTTTCCCCCGGTTTTTGTGCAACACTGCAGGAGGGGACTGCATTATGCTACTTTTGTTTAATCTCAGCACTATAAAGAAACTGTTTACTCCTGTGAAACTTTTACTCATGGAATTGGCTTTAAAATCCTTGCACTAAAACCAGACTTCCTCCACGTGACAGATTGTGAGCCCCCTGCGTGGCACTAAGGGATCGAGACAGAAAGGCTAATCAATTTGCTCGTGTTTAATTAGGCACTTTTTTGCCCATGTATTCTTTGTTTTCTCTCCGAATGCTCTGTATCTGTCTTCTTTTGTCCAGCAGCTTTTCTTTTTTCTTTTTTCTTCTTTTTCATTTGGCAGTGTGGTTAAGTGTGATTAACAGAACATGTTGTGCTGGGAAAGATGTGGAGTCGCTGGAATCTTTGCAAGCACCTTTTTGTCAGAATAACCAGACATGCTGTTTAGTACGGGAGACATCTTTCTTCTCCGTTGTCTGTGTCAGTGCAGCTCAGAGACAAAGTTTTATCTCGCTGCAGCACAGCTCATTTTCTATACTCTACATGCACCATGTAAAGCATTTTATAAGATGTTTCACGTCAGTGGATTGTGCTGTAGCACCAGTTAGGTTCTTGCTGTGCCCTTTACTCAAGTCACTGTAAAAAGGCCTGCACAAATATGTTTCATTGTTTTCAGAAATGTCACTTGGTACAAGGTGCGCGGGTAGCTAAATCAGCTCTTTGTCAGATTATCTGTGGCAGAGCATTTCTCAAGCGCAAGGGAAGCTGGAGGTGAGATGGTCGGCTTATCAATCTTGTAGCTTTCATGTGCGAATGTGGCGTGGGAGCATTAAATGGCAGACCTAATGGGGCTTCTGCTAGCTGGAATAACTAATAGCCCATCAGAGGTAAGGAGCCGAGACTTCCCTCAGCTTTGTTATTCCTTGCCCTCTACAGCTCAAGGGAGCAGCATGAGTTGTTAAAAATGTAATGGGATTTTTTTTCTTTTCCATTTTTTTTGTTTCCTCTGTGCGTGTTACATTTCATGCCAAACACTGCAATGCAATGTAAGCACACATGCTAGAGCCGGACACCTGTGAATCCACCTGCAGGTTTGTCGTGCTTTTTTAAGTTGCTGTAAAAATGTGCCCACTAGATCGTCGTGTGTGTTAGCTATGAACGTTGCTGCCATCGTGCTCATCAATAGTGTCTTGGGCTATTTGCATCACAATTCAGGCAAAGTCTCTTCTGACACACGAGAATTCATTTTTCAGTTTATATTGAGAGCCACAGAGTGCAAAGTGGCAAGCGAGATGAAGGTGGGAGAGATGCTGTAAAAGGCTGCCCGAGGGCTCAAACCTTCTTCTCAGGAGCGTATTGTAAACGCCAGAATCCGCTGCACTCCCTGCACATTATTTTAGCTATTCCAGATAGCAAGCACTTAAGCTATTAGCTGCATTTTCAATTAGGAGAAAGAGCTTTGTAATTGAAGCCTGTTATCTTCTGCACATGCCCAGACCAACAGACGTGGAGTTAATTTGTTTCTATAGATTTACTCCAGCACAGCTCAGCAGGTTGGCTTCGACACTGCGAACTGAACTCGCAGGCTGTGAATTTTGATGAACACTTTGAACCGTGCGATTCTGTGGTCTTCCTGTGGCACATTATTTAAAATTAAAAAAATAAAAACCTTCTCTCTTCCTTGTATGCTATCCACTTCTGAGCTCATAGAGCAGCTGCAGTGGTAGCTGTCCACCCACAGATAATCCCCTGCAAAGTTATTTCAGAAAATATTATGGTGAGAATCCCACC
The DNA here is from genome assembly GCF_036321145.2 of Pelmatolapia mariae. Classification (NCBI taxonomy): domain Eukaryota; kingdom Metazoa; phylum Chordata; class Actinopteri; order Cichliformes; family Cichlidae; genus Pelmatolapia; species Pelmatolapia mariae. Next base: position 14,645,392 of record NC_086237.1, on the reverse strand, counting down.
GTCTCAGCCAAAGGCAATTCTTGTACTAGGGTGGAATCTGCAAGCATTAATAAGGTAAGGAGATCCTGCTCAGAGATAATTAAGGTGGCCTGTGAAAAAGGCGAGTGAAGTGAGGAGAAAGAACTTGCCCGTGCGACGGACTGACACCGCTGTTGTCCAAAAGACAAGCCTAAATAATTACTTTTAAAAATCAACTCATTTTCCAGCTGGCAGGGTTTGTCAACATTCTGATGCATTCGAGGCCAGCTCAAGCTTCATTCATGCATGAAGTTGTTCTTTTTTCCTTTCCTCGCATTTGCAGTTAGAGTGTCCCCCTCCTGGTTATATTAAAAACTAATGGCTCCTGTGGACCTAATCAGTGTTTTCCTGGGACGAACTCTGTATCTGGGGGCGCATTTTGTTCAGCAAACATTTGTTTAATTTGTGGGCGCCATAATACGAGCCCGGCCTTCGAAATGTCAGAAATAAGTATCAAGCATGATGGATGATAAACATACACTGTCTCTACTTGCCAAGATGGCAGCTTGCACTTCATCTCTGCGTAAATGCACAGAAGGCTGGCTGCCGTCAAGTGAAGAGAGTTTTGACAGTCTTTGGTATTTGTTTCCAAATAAAGGCTAGAGACATCAGTAAAATGGACCAGTAAAAAAAAAAGTGTGTGTCATTTTTTTAACACATCACTTAGCAAACTACAGGTGCAAGAAATCCTTTGGATCCCTGCATTGATTAGTCATGAAATATGGTGTTCACTTCATCTAAGTCACAGTTACAGACAAACAAAATTTGACTACTTAACTAATATGACTGGAATGCTTTTCCTGTCTTTATTGAACACACTGAAAAATCCTCTACAGTGTTGGGTGAAAAAGTGAGCGTGCAGAGGTTTATTTAGCAATAACAACAAGCTGCATCAGACCTTTGCGACTGATGCTGATGAGAGTTGCTCCACAGTGAGGACAACGTTGGGTGGTTCCACCTGTTTTAAAAACTGTTTCAGTTCATCTGATTACACGGCCCTATTCAAGTCATGCGTACTTGGGGACACAGCGTCTTAATTTTACAGAGTCTTCTTTAAAAATCCTTAATTTTGTTGATCCTTTAATGATTTAATAGCCCCAAACCATGATGCTCCCTCCACCGTGCTTCACAGTTCATACAATCACACATGCAGCCAAATTATTTGTCCAGACAACAAAAAGTGTGTAACAAACTACAGCTTTGTAGATCAGTGGTTTCATTCTGTGGTGTGTTTCATTCTTATTCGGTGTTTTTCCTATCGTGGACACATGAATAAAGACCTTGCCACTTGTAAACAATTCTGCAGGTGCTTTGCTTTTAACCTTAGATCCCTTTTCACATCTTTCAGGATTGCATGTTGTGCTCTTGCTGTGATCTTTGCAGGACCCTTAGCGAGAGCCGAAAAAGTCCTGACTTTCCTCCATTATCTAGACAATTTGTCTGTCTGTGGATTGATGACCACCCAGGTCTTTAGAATTGGTTTTGTAACCTTTTAACGGCTTCATGCATCTTTATAATTCTTCTTCTAAGATCCGCTGAAAGTTGTTGTGATCGAGGAACGGCTCACACCAACCAGTTTGTCTTCAGTGCAGACTTTGTCAGTAAGCATTCTTAGTATGGCCATATTTTTAGAGATAGGAACCTCCACAACCCACACTTCAAATCCAGTCTCCTTAATAGAAGTGGAGGAGTCATTAATACCGAGGTTACTTATTGTTTCCAGCGAATTATTCCCGAATGTGTTCCTTAAAGACTTTGATTTTGTGCGTTATTAGTTTAGTCAAATTGTGTTTGTTTATAATTGTGATTTAGATGAAGATCAGGCCATATTTAATGAGTAATCAATGCATACATTATTATAATCCTAAAGGATAAAGAACTTTGAGGGTTTACATCAGTGAGTGCACACCCGACTGTGCACACTGATCTAAACCTCTCACACGATAGACAACACAACACAACACAACGCTATGAAAAATAAGGCACGTGCAGTATAGCAAATGAACTGTCTTTGGGGTTTTTTTCTTTTCCTTAAAAAAAAAGGCTCTTTATGCCATTAATTTTTATTTTGCTCAGTTGTCTTCTTGTTTGGTAGAATTGAAAATTACTGTACCTGCAAGACTGGGTGGCAATGATCCATGGACACACAGAAGTACACTACTTCGCTTTTATCATACCTGATGATTTTGTGAAAAATGGACTCCAGTCAACTCCATTAAAACTCAACTGCAGCAAAATGCAGGAAGAAACAGACTATTAAGTGAATTGGCTGTAATGGCTATTATACAACATCATTTTTCAGTGGCCTGTGGTGATGTTAAAAAAAGAAAGAAAGAAAGACTTCTGTGTATGATCAAGAATATTAAGCAGATTTGAGGTGTTACATTTTAATACTGTATACATATACACATTGCATGTTTATCTCCTGTGCATATAAGGAATATAATTACATATAATTCTATAGAAATACATAGGGTTTTTAAAAATTTTTTAAAAATATTTTTATTGCTAAGATAAGGCAAATTAATTGCATTGAAACACAACAGAATACAAATATTTTCATGTTTAAAGGATGCTTGACATCAGGGAGCTTCATAATATGGATGGTACCACTGCATACACTTTCATTTTCATATTTCAGAATGATCTCCGAACATTGTTTCTGTCATAGTCTGAGTCACTTGTAGTTTCGCTGTGCTTAAAGCAATAAGGTTAGCAAGCAGATGCAGACTTTCTCTATCATGCTTCTACCCTTTCAGGCTGCGTACAGGCAGCCCTACTTTATTATTGAAGGCTGTTAGGACTGTGCAGCGTGAGCTCAGGATGAAAAAGGGTACAGTGGCTTTTAATCTTTGTTACATTTAATAGTCTCCTAAAATCAAGCTGGAACTGAACACCAGTGTTTTTTCTTAAAAAGTAATGCTTTACCTTACTTAATTACTCCCCGGCGAAAGTAATGTGTTACACTTCTCATTACTTTACTTTCATGTTACTCCATAAGATGGTCTGAAATACACTGTCACATAATCACTAGTTAACAATATAACCCTTAGGCTACAGTCCCACACACTGACACAAATCTCTTTCCTAATGAGGACATACATACGACCTTTCTTTTAATGTTTCAGCGTTTGAGCACAAAGCCGACAACACAAAGAAAAGTTGAAAACCAGCTCAAAGAGAGACTTTAAAGAAAGCTCCACTGACATTCTGCTATAGGAACATGCACAGGTAGAAACGGAGGCTCCAATCCTACAAGCTCGACTGCCCCTCACTGCCTTTGTTACCTGCTGAAGGTCAAGCTCTGGCTGCTGTGCAATGCATGACATTACTGTGTTACGAAAAATATAATGTGATTACAGTAACAGTAATCAGTAAACAATAAAAGTTACAGTAATATAAAGTACTAGTCAGAGCTATTCCAGATCAACCAAACCTTCTCATTTAATGTTTTTTCTTTATTTTCGTGACTATTTACATTGTAGATTCTAACTGAAGGCATCACAACTATGAATGAGCACATATGGAATTATATTGGAAACAAAAAAGTGTGAACTAACTGAAAACATGTTTTATATTTTTATTCTTCAAAATAGCCACCCTTTGCTTTGATTACGGTTTGCTCACTCTTGCCATTCTCTCGATGAGCTTCATGAGGTAGTGACTTGAAATGGTTTTCCAACAGTGTTGAAGGAGTTCCCAGAGATGCTGAGCACTTGTTGGCCCTTTTGCCTTCCCTCTGCCGTCCATCTCATCCCAAACCATCTCGATTGGGTGTTTCTTGGCCCAAACAAATCTCTTCTGCTTTTTGCTTTTCCTTAGTTGTGGTTTCTTAGCAGCTATTTGACCATTAAGGCCTGATTCGCGCAGTCTCCTCTGAACAGTTGATGTAGAGATGTGTCTGCTACTGGAACTCTGTGTGGCATTTATCTGGGCTTTAATCTGAGGTGCTGTTAACTTGTGATTTCTGAGGCTGGTGACTCTGATGAATTTATCCTCGGCAGCAGAGGTGACTCTTGGGCTTCCTTTCCTGGGGCGGTTCTCATGTGAGACAGTTTCGTCGTAGTGCTTGATGGTTTTTGCAACTGCACTTGGGAACACATTCAAAGTTTTAGACTGACTGACCTTCAGTCCTTAAAGTAATGATGGACTCTCGTTTCTCTTTACTTAGCTGATTGGTTCTTGCCATAATAGGAAATCTAACAGTTGTCAAATAGGGCTGTCAGCTGTGTACCAACCTGACTTCTGCACAACACAACTGATGGTCCCAACCATTAAGAAGGTAAGAAAGTCCACAAATGAACCCTGACAAGGCACAGCTGTGAATCTACAATATAAAAAATATTTAGAGTTATTTATCAATTTTTTCTTTGTGACATAATTCCATATATCTCGCTTCATGTATTTGATGTTTTCTGTGTGTTTCTACAATGTAGATATCTAAAAAAAACAACAAGAATTTATAATATAGATGAAAATGTAGATGTTAATAGTGGTAAATAATCTATGTATATGTTTGTGCAAACTTTTTTTCAGATTGGCCCACCTGTTAAGGAGAGAGTACATACAGACTTATATAGATACACTACAATCATTATAGCAAAGAAGATAAGGTGTCAAATATCTATAAATGAAACAGAGTAAATACAGATTATTTTTAATTTTTCTTTTGCTAAAAAGACTATACCAGACTACATATTTACATATATATATTTCCAAACTCTGGTTGCTTGACAAACGTAGAGTCCCAACAAATAATACTCAGTGTTTATGCTAAACCAAGCCATTATCAAAACAAACGTCTGCCTAAAACGTTAAAAGCATTTCTCAAATGAACCCGTTCTTACTTCACTGTTAGCTGCAAACATACCTCATTCTGCATTTACTTAGAGACTTCATACCAGCCTCAAATATGCAGCGTATCCCACCTCGTTCCAGTCAAGGTTGTGATTTCAAGCCGAGTTAAAATGTTGCAGTGGGATTCATTAGCAAAAATGCACATAATCAGACCTCAGACTTATCTTTAGTAAAGCACCTCTCAGGCTGCTGTGTGTGGGGGGTGAGATCTCCTCCAAATAAACATACTCTGCGATATGTATGATTCAGACTTTTGACAGATGTTCTTCTTGGAGGTGTGATGTCTGCTCGGGTGAGGAGGTGGAATACATTACAAAAAAAAAGAAAGAAGAATACTTAGCAGCAAGCCGAGGCAACGTGAGATCTGTGTAATAATAGCTTGTAGTCTAACATGGACTGTTAAAATGAATACGGCAGTTGTGTTGTTTCATAATTAATCTTAGCATCTCTTCTTTCATCCGATTGATGTTTTCGTGATTTTATTACTCTCATTATGATGTGCTAATAGCACATGTCTCAGCCAGCTAATAGCTTAATCTGGCACAAGCGGAAAATATGATGTTCCTCCTCCACGCTCCAACACAGACAATATTGAATTTCACTCTGGGTTAGATGTACTTATTTACAGAACACATGCGACGAACTGCTGTTTGTGTCTCTGGCTAATCATTAAAGATTCCTGCAAAAGCTTTAAAGCCAGAGAAGTGGGAGTCTCCTCTGAGCCCGCATCGTTCTACCGAGGAAAACTAAATGAAAGCCATCGTTTTGTTGACCTTCACACCTTCATTTTTAATTGAGGCCAGCGCTGATTGACAACATCATTAATTGTGATATGCACTTGATATTACACGATAACCTAGTCCTTCATTTAACCCCAAGATCAAATGTCTGTTGTGAGCAAATGAGTTGATTCGGTACTACTTTGGCATGACTGAGCTGTATGTGGTAATGAAACAAAGAACGGGAAGTTTTGAAATGGAATTAGAAGCCCCCTTTTTTGCACAAACTAATTTGGGAGTAAATGAAAAGACCACAGAGATAAGTCAGACTAATTCATCCCTCCCCATCACACAATCTCCAGTGGTCCTCCCCTCCTGGAGCCACACACAAACCACGATGAATATTTAATGCGATATTAAACTTCTCCGCTGTTTTTTTTTTTTTTTTTCTTCAAGGCCATTTTTTTCATTCAGTAGTGATTAATTAGAAGTATGTTTTGATCAGAGAAGTCTCTTTCCATGGAGGCAGAGGATCTTGCGCCTCCTCCCCTGCTTTTGAGATTCAAGGGGGAGCCCAAAATATAAACGAGTAATTGGTTGGAAAAAGAATACTACTAAATCTTAACATCATTTCTAACATATTTCCCCTCTCTTCTCTGGAAAGAAAAAATCCATTATTGCAACTCTGATTAAAATTCTTCAACAGCAAAACCTGCAGGGCAGGAAAAAGGTGAAAGATCAGTCTATGTGAAGAGTTGGTGGGTGGCGGAGGAGGAAACAGGCTCCTGTTGATGCTCCCTAAGGCCGCGCCTCTTATATCAATTTAATGTACTTTGTCTTTTTTTAACGCTCACACTGTTGTTGACCAAATGAATGTTTCAAATAAACAATTTCACATTCTTTTTTTTAATTATTCATGATTTTTGTGTTAAATTCATGCTGTTGCATATTGGATGCTGCCATACATGTTCTAATATACAGCCTACTGTGTGTTTTTGTGTGTGTTTCTCTAAGATACAGTATCTTGTACGCCACTGTGTTGCTACCTTACCCACACAAAATAACAAATCCCTGTAATAAAATAACAGCAGAGTCAATTTCTTGGGAGCAAAGCTCTTTCTCAGCTAAAGTCTTACTGACAGAATAACATAATTTGTCATTTCCTTTGTTTTTTGTGTTGCTTTTTTTGTACTTCACTTGTGCCCCACGCATAAAGCCCGAGCTGTGTCCTTCTGTCGTTGAGTGTTGTGTGCTGGGTTATTCTTTACGCTTCCTTGCTGGCTACAGCTGAGGCATTGCATTTGTGGCTCATCCGTCTGTGTCATTCTCTTGAACACCTTGAGGGTTTCTTTGAATTTGGAACAAACGTCCTGTTGGACTCGAGGGTGATCTGTTTAGAATTGGGTGGTGAAAGGTCACTGTGACCCAACAAAGCAATGTTTTTGTCTACAAAATATGCTAATTGTGAAATCATTTTTCATCAAATATCAAACAGGATTAAAAAAAAAAAGGCATTTTCTGTCCACAAGATCAAAGGTCACCTTTGCTGTGACAACATGATGTTGATTAAAATGGCGAAGCTCTGGATTAGACGGCTTGCCTCACTGTACAGCCATTCCAGACTTTCATCCTGGGGAGGCTGTGGCTCAGGAGGTAGAGCGGGTCAAGTTGCTCTCTCCAATGGTTTGAATGTTACATAGAAAGCACTTACATAGAAAAAAAAAGTGCTAGTATGAACGGGTGAATGAGGCAAGTTGTATAAAAGCGCTTTGAGTGCTCAGTTGGAGTAAAAAAAGCACTTTATAACAACCAGTCCATTTACAGATACCAAGAAGGATTCACACTGTGCATTTCTGTCATTGTAAGAGTGCTAACTGGCTGCTGTCTGTTGATTCGTATTCAGTACAGGTGTAGCAGATAAATCCTCCTCAAAAACATCTTTGTGTCTGAAAAATTACTTAATCAGGTGCTCCGTCCGAGTGTTTTTGTTCTGACACAGTCAATTTCATCTGCATGTGGTCAACATAGTTCAGCTAGCTGGGTTTATTATGAGGTGTAGCATTAGCTGATTTAGTTAAAATTGATTTCTTAGTCAATTTGAGTCTAACTGTGCGTTAAAGTGTTTACTATGCTCGTCATCTTAGCTTAGCTTGTTAGCTGTCAGCTTTTGCTAGCAAAACGAAGCTAAAGCATTTCTGTAATTTACTAGTATTTGTTTCTTCCAGTGTTATCAGTCCCATCCACTAGCTGCTTACATGCTTCATGATCCAGCAAACCTCTTTGCACACCATTTGCACATTTGCTCTCAGCGTAAACCAGTCGTAATCCTGTATTTATTAACAGCACCGATCACTAGCGCAATGTTGTTTTGGTGCCTCGACTGTAGTCATGCTCCGGTGTTTCATCAGAGGACAATCATTTTTCTTGCAAGGCCAGCCTAATAAACCGAAGGCTGTGTCTCTTTTCAGCCTTATCTGAGCAATTAATACAAACGCCTTGAAGGATTTACTTCCTAAAGTAGGTGTAATACTCTGGTATTGAGGAATGTACTTTTCTTTTCAGGACTCATTTTGTTTGAACTCTTTCATGTGCTTCAACGTTTCCACATTGCTATAACTCCAGGGGGGTACATCTAGTTTTGGTGTCAGACACTGTGAAAGATTGGCCCACAATTTTACACAGGCATTCAACAATCCATCATAAAAGAGAAATTCATTTTAGAAGAAGCAGAGAAACCAATTTCTCCAGTTGACAGCCGCCTCAATAGACCACAATGCAATGCAGCCTCATGACAAGTCATGTCTTGTTTTTTTATTATTTTATTTTTACTCTCCACCTACCTACTGCAGCTGAATCAAGCAACCTGACCCTCAACTCCCTGGCGCTCGTCAAAAGGCATACAGGGAAATGCAGGAGATCACTAGCTGATGTCAAAGCAGATGTGGCAATTTGAGGGAAGTTCAGTACCCGAAAGACAATTTACATCAGATCTGCGCTTCTGGCATCCACAAAACATTACAGATTGATGATACATATCAGTGTAAGTCTGTCCAAGGGTGGATTTTTCCATTAAGTCTTCAGTCTGAGTCAGAGTTGAGGAACAAAAGAACTACTTGAATTCCCAAGGAGTCCAGATCAATGTCTCTTTTCAAAGGAAAAAAAAAGTATTTGCACATATCAGTAAACTTCTAATAACTTCTCAAAAAATCTGAATCCCATATCGAGTGTCCTATTATCATGGCGTATCTATCAATCAGCAATCACACACCCTGGATTCCCTCAGTTTAAGCTTCTCCTCACTCAGCCAGCGACACTTCTGCTTTAATAGGATTTGACAGCTTATCTAGCACTTTATGAAAAGTCGGGCACCGCAGACAGAATGAATAATATAACATGAAAATATTAGACATAACATTTTATGCCGTTTTATGGTCACAGCAGCCACGTTAATTTTTCATCGCAGCTTGAAGCAGTTACTGCGTGTTTAGCCCTTCATTTTATTATGATTCATTTAATTAGAGCTATTAAGACAGTTTGACGGAGACGCTGTAGTTCTGCCTACTGTGTCACTTTGATTCCCTTGAAAAGAATTTGAAAGTGATATTTAAAAGAGAATGAAATGATGAAATGTTGACTAGGCACATTAGTGCTTGCCCTTGTAAGTTGTTGGACTGCAATTTGTATCTCCACGCTTCTCTGTAGAGTGACACTACAGTTTCTTTTATCATTTTCTGCTCAGAAGAAATTTGATGTAACGTTCACGTCTACCTCAAAAATAGTGTTTTCCCAGAAACTAAAACCTCTTCATCGTGTAGCTACAGCATACCAGTATGTTCTCACTCTGTCTGATGGGACACGGTGTGTCAGTCAGCACAAACTGAAAATGATGCAACACTTTTGCCATCTTCCTCACTTATAGTGAAATATAAATATCAGAACACTCACAGTGGCTGCGCTGATGTTCAGCAGGTAGGTTTGTCGTGTTTACCGCCTGAGTTACTGATGCGTTTAATGCATATATGTACGCAGTTTTTAGCCAAAGCTAGTTAGTGAAAACAAAAAAAAAAGATCCAGATCCAAGAGTCATTAAAATTAATTAGCAGGGTTAAGGTATGAAGACACGCTCCCTAGCAAGCAAGTCAAACTTTATTTATACAACACATTTCAGTGTGCTGTGCAAAGCATGAGTTGCCACACACTACATACTAAGTAATATCTAAGTACAAATAAGTAAGATAGATTCTATTAGATAGAAATTGTTAAATAATTAGGACTACAATAAGATCATACAACCTGTAGGTCCAAAAGATAAACAAAATAATTAAAATAAATTTCTCCTGAAGCGCCAAATCACAACAGCAGTTGCCTCAAGGTGCTTTATATTGTAAATTAAAGAACCCAGTTTGAGCAAGCACTTGGTAACAGTGGGAAGGAAAAATGTCCTTTTTACAGGAAGAAACCTCCAGCAGAACCAGGCTGTCTGCTGCCACTGGCTGTGGATGAGGGAAGGACAGCAGGGTAAAAGACACACTGTGGAGGTGAACCAGAGATTAATAATAAGTATTGATTAAATGCAGAGTGGTGTTCAAGCATAAGGAAAAGTTACCGTATCTGGACTTAATGCAAGTCATCATGAGGAGGGATATCTGCATTTTATTTACATTTTAATTGCAACCCAACATAAAAGTTTCTCTAAAAAAACAGGAATGTCATTTGACCTATTAGGGGCCGTTCTAAAGCTGGAAATTAAGCACTTTTAACCATTGGTTGTTTTGGTTCTTTGAAACGTGACTTCACAAGCAAGGGGTGGACCTACCCAAGGATAAAAAGACAGAGCAAGCTAACTTGTCAGTCACAGGTTAGCCACAGACTAAAGAACAATCTCATTTATTATCTATTTCTCTCCAAATGGAAGAAACAAAAGTAACATCACACTGGATTCAGTAAGACTTTAAAACCCATTGAAAAAGTGTTTACTGAGGTCATGAATGAAATGGAACAATTTTCTCATAGACTGCTACCTCCTGCTGGCCATGGGAAAGAATGCTAGTTTAAAGCACCTCTGCTTTACTTCACTTTTCAGACCCACACATATATAAACGCACACAGATACATCTCTTACATAAGGTGTATGAGCACGCTGCTAGAGTGGGCGTAGCATGTCTGTAGAGAGCAGGGGAGCAAGAACCAGCCTTATTAAACAAATCTATCAAATTTTTTATCAAACTCATATGAAATTTTGCCGAAGCGCACAGCTGTTGCAGCACGTGGAACAAATTGACTCAAGGAATGAAATGTTGCAAGTGTCAGATTTCATTTCGGTGTAATATTGATGTTAAATGCTATGGAGATGTTTAAATATTTGCTGCCGTATAATCTGCTTTGACATGTATTGTGAACAGGTGGAGGGAGCGGAGGGATTCATCTCTCCGTTTTCACTCTGGCTGCCAATGCTTCTTTTCAAATCAAACAAATGGGTCAGCCCTTTGTTCCGGCAGAATATTTTTACTTGCCTTATCTAAAAGGGATATAATACACTCTGATCAGCGGGCTGTTTCAGCACTCTAAATTTAAAACGCTTTCTGGATTTGTGTAGGCAGACAGCAGTCAAACATTAACCAAAAAATAAAAATTTACTCCATGCTGGGCAAAATTATAGTTAATTTTGGTCATTCACAGAAAAGAAAAACAACGCTGTCTACACAATGCAGGATGTGGGGCAGATATTCCTGTTGGGATTACGTGTGCTCTGAGTGAACAGAATTTAAACAGACCTCAGCTGATTTCTGGATCTCTTTTCTTTCAATTCGACGTTCCCCAGGTACCTTACTCCATGTTTTAGTACCGTGTTTTTTCACCAACATCCTTTCCCAGCTATGTTTCTCCATACAGCAAAAAGTAAACAAGCCAAACTTAAAGTAGGAAGACAAACTGACAGAAAGAACTTATACTTTTATAAAATTATATAGGGTGAAACTGCATGGCCATGTGCTGGAAAACAAAATAAAGGCAATAAACTGGGAAAAAGCATAGTTAGCCAGTTTCCTTGGAGATGAGCCAGTTTTTCCATGCCAATATATTCAGCAATCAAATTAACTTGAGAATGACACATTGACATAAAAATTCAATTCTGTTGTAACGTTGGTAGATGGGAGAGATTATGAGAAGAATATTGAGAGCCAGTGGAACTTGGTTTCTAAAGTGAAGCCATCATTTATGCCAATCATCCAACGAACTGAATGCAATTAATAGAACTAATTCAGTTTTGTCAAATGAGCCAATTTAAAGAAGGAGAGCTGAACAATGTTATCTCCTTGTCCACTTTCTGAAAATGTTGAGCTGATTCTGTACAGCCAGTTTGTGTCCATGCACAGAAAACCTGTTTGCTTGTTCATTTAAACTCATCTACTTTGGTAGACGGCTAAAAATGTTGTATTATGACAAAAAAGTTTGAAAGATCGCCAGATGTCCATTGTTTGTGCCTTTGACGGAGTGTGTTTTAAGCCCAAACCACAATCCTTTCCTAAATACAAGTTTAAAGTGACAGCAATGGAAAACAGTTGAGGCCATCATGTAGCATCCCCTACATGTTACCCTATTCTTGTCTGATGTAGGATTTTAGGTACTCAACAGTCCTGGATGTTGCTTGCTGTTTTTCTTATTTCATCATGTGCTAAATGTTTACAGTTGGTGAAAGGTCTGGACTGCAGGTAGGTGAGTTCCTGGACTCTTCTCCTACAAAGCCATGCTGCTGTAATAGCTGCAGTATGAGCTTTAGCATTGTCTTGGTGAAATATGCAAGGTCTTCCCTGAAAAAGACGCCATCTGGTTTGTAAATCTGTTGCTCTAAAGCTCCATAGGCACTAGTGCACTTTCATACCTTTAGCGATGCAGGCATTTGTAGTGAGGGCTGATAAAAAGTCGGATGCTCCCTCTCCTCTTTAATGCAGGGGAAGTGGTGTTCATCTTATGCAAAAAAAAAAAGAAAAAAAAAAGAGTCAAATTTCTATTTGTCTGACCACAGGACAGGTTTCCACTTTACCTCAGTCCACTTTAAATGAGCTTTGGCCCAGAGAAGACATTTCTGGATCATGTTCACACACGGCTTCTTCTTTGCACGAAAGAGCTTTAACCTGCTGCCTTGTAGATGACACAGTGAACTATGTTCACAGACTGTGATCTCTGGAAGTGTTCCTGAGCCCATGCAGTGATTTCCATGCCAGGATCATGCTGTTTTTAATGCAGTGCCCCCAAGGGCCCGAAGATCACAGGCATCCAATATTGAATTTTAGCCTTGTCTCTTGCACAGAGTTTTCTCCAGATTCCCTGGATTTTTTTGGGATGATATTATGCACTGTAAATGATGAGATATTCAAAATCTTCACAATTTTGTAGACACAATTTTGGGGGAATTGATGAACGTCTTCTCATCTTTACTTTTGACTCTAACTCTCTAAATTCTCTAATCACATTACTGACCTGTTGCCAATTATCCTAATTAGTTCAAAACGTCCCTCCAGCTGATTCTTTTTAGTACTACTTACTCTTCCAGACTTTTTTGCACTGGCCCATTTCTTTTTAGAGATTTGTTGCTTCCATCAAATTCAAACTAAGCTACTATTTTCCTTGAAACAGTACATATTCCCATTTGATATGTTTTCAATGCTCGATTGTGAATAAAGTCATTGCATGTAATTGGCTTTACATTCTAGCAAAAGAATGAATAATAACAGAAGTAAACAGCAACATAAGACACAGCTATGTCTAAAATTGTGATCTAAATGTGTGAAAGTCCTGTCCTACTGAGGTTTGTTTCTGATCCGATATCACGCAGGCCATCGACATGATTTTATGACAGCAGCTATGTGGCATTACCATAAATTCAATAGCTGCTGATTATAAACTGCTCAGGAAGTGTCCTTAACCTCTTTTATAAATGATACATATATTAATACAAATCATTCGGTGACCATGGTAACACATATGGCTGTCAGCATGTGAGCACGTGGATTCACTCAGATCAATCAAGACAGTCAAAGGTTGTTAAAATGGTCGTGAGCGTGCATCCTACTCTGTTCACTTTGATACTTCATCAGCTCCAGTCAGCGAAGCAGCCGCATGGAGATCCTCTGTGCATGGAAATCCTCTATGTGCTCACCTCATTTTCTTCTAATTATTTTGTTTTATCAGTTCAATTGTTGCTCACAATGAGTTACTCATGAGCTCCTAGTGTCACCATGGAACACAAATTAGAGCCTCCCAGTGCTGCATGATCCGCTTTCAAACCATTTTATTACCGGTCAGCATTACAGCAGCTGTTATAATGTTATGATGGTTATAATGTCATTTTGAAATGTTTCGGAACGCCTTGGAAATATTTTGCTGGCCTCTCTCCCCTGCTGGAGCCAGCGTTCTTTGTTCTCTGGAAAATACCAGCACTGAGAAAGCACTCCGATTTCTAGGCTATTGTACCGGAGTGAACCCCAAACATGTTTGTGGCTACACTTTGTTTGGATTCTCCATTCAGTAGCAGCTGCTGTCTCATGTCCAGCATTGTACATGTCCTCCAGTTAGAGAGAGATCATTGTTTGGGTTCACCATACGAAAACAGAAGCTTCTCCATCAAGGCTAAATTGAGGCCCACCGTAGTTAAAAGTAGATTTTGGGCAGTCGTTGCTTCTGACAGATTTACTTCTCCTCATGTAGCAAATAGATTCAAACTCCAGAGTAAAGAACAAAGCGCAGGGCTATGTGTTCTGCAGAGCATCCTTAGTACAGATAGATCTGTAGAGTTTAACCCCGGAGGAGGGGCGTTTTCATCAATTTGAGATCAGGACTTTGTATTGATCCTGCATGCCCATACATGCTTGACATTACTGAAGACTCCCTGTTTTTGGTGACTCTTGTATCTTAGTCAATCCCTATTTCCATAAAGCACAGAGGTGCGAGCTCACAGCTGTGGCAGAATGGAGAGGTCATTCGCTTCTCTTGCTCCTGAGGCTTTTCGTTTCCCCCCCCCCTTTCTTTCCACCCACCTGTCAAACAGCTTTTCTCCTCTGTAATAGTCTGACTGTATTGCACAGACACTGCCCTCAGTTGCAGTGGATTTCCAGCATTTTTCATTTGTCTTTTTTTTCCCTTTTTACCCAAACCTGATTTGACGGTGTACGGCCAAAATCTAATGAAACAAAAATGACCACGTTTAAATGACAAATGTAGCCCTCCATATTAAAGCGGCTTAATTTAATCTCAAATGTTTTGCTAACGATATCATGGAGTGATGGAAACTATTTTCCTGCATAGCATTTTTCTTTGCCCACAGTACAATTTAGTGGTAATGGGTTTTTTTTCTTTTCTCCAGTGTGCCCATACAGCACTACGTTTTGTAAAATAGCTCTTTATGTTCTAACTTGACATTTCAGTGCCACAACATGCTTGAGAAAGTTGAGAAATAGACTCCATGAATTTAGATGTCTCGAGTGAGCCGAAAACAAGGCTGCTGATATGAATCGTTATGAGCGGCAGCATTTAGTCCAATCTGCTTCACGTCGACCCACATGTCAGAGAGATGCACAATTCGCATTCATGCTGCCTTCACCTCTCTCCAGAGCACAGTCACACACACACATCCACTGACAATGTATAACTCATCAAGAGCTGCGGAGATGGCAGCAGTCACATCTGACTGCAAAGTCAAGAAACGGTTTTTTTTTTTTCATTTCATTGTGGAAATTCTGAACAAACCCTTTATTATGTACTGTCTGTCAGCAGTTTCCGAGTCAGGCGACTGGTGTGTTTTTTTAAAGAACAAAAACATTTAGTGCAAACCCAAGGTCCTTGGAGCAGCCCCTAAAGCTTGTTTGTTGGCAGAAGGACAAAATGACAACCCATCAAGTTTCAGTTTGTTTGCTAAATGGAAAGATTTTTCCAGGCCCTTGAATTTCTCTCTTGTTTAAGAATGTATTTCATTTTTATAACTGGCTGCACTCAAGGAGAGGCTTCATCGACCAGTTATGAATTACCTGGTAACGTTAAAATGCTGAGCAAAAGTCTTGAGGTACTCCTCATTTCTTCATATTTTGCTTCCAAGCACCCAGATTTTCTTGTTATTCTTTAAAATAGCCTTGAGCAACAGTTCTCCAGGCTTTTTGAAGGTCTTTCAAAGTTTTACTTTGGATATTTTCTCCTTTTTCACTCATTTTCAGTCCATTTATTGCACCTGAACATTTTCACATGAATGTTTACTTTGTTTTCTATTGTTTGTTAAGCCACTCTCCTATTAGTCATTTAGGCATACTAAAGACACCAAACTCAAGCAGATAACTTTAAGAGCCAAGTTTAAATCAAATCTTTAAGCACTTTGTTACTTTCCAGTGAGTGTCTACAGCCATCTGTAAAACACGGTGGAGGCTCTGTCATGGTTTGGGTCTGCATTTCAACTGGTGGTGTGGGAGATCTTGTCAAAGCTAATGGAATATGAACCCAGAAAAGTACCATCAGATTTTGATCCACCATGCAATACCATTTGGAAAGCATCTAATTGGCAACAGTTTCATTTGTCAGCATGACAATTATTTCAAACACTGCCAATGCAGTAAAAGCAAATCTGGATAGAAAAACATACAGTGGAATAATGTCAGTGATTGATCAGCCTCTTCAGAGCCTGGATCTCAGCATTATTGAAGCAGTGTGGGATCGTCTTGATGGAGAACGGAACAAAAAGAAGTCGACATCCAAAGAAGAGCTTTGCAATGTCCTGAAGATGTGTCATTTTTTAAGCACAAGCTGCCAAAGAGAATTCAGGCTGTGTTGAATAATACACGCGGTCATACCAAATATTGACTTCCAAGCTCTTTAAAATTGCACAAACTCTGATTTTATATATTGCAGTGTGTGCAATATTTCATTAAATTGCTATGTCTGCTTCCCATTTTTCTGGTAAAACATAAAGAAGTGAGGGCTGGCTCAAGACTTTTGTACAGTACTGTACAGCTGCAGCAAGGGCCACTTTAAAGCCCATACATACAAATTATCTTTCAGCCTTTCTGCTGTCTCAGGACTTGGCTTAGTGTACATTTTGTGGTGATGGTTCTAATATTACATTATTTAAAGTGGACTACTTAATAGCGTCCTGAATTTTTGAGCAATTGTACAGACAAGAACACTCTGACTGTAGTGGTTTGAGTGAGAAACTGCAGAAAAGAATATCCTAAAGTTGAACTTCATGATATTTCAAAATTACTTCCATTAATCATAAGCCAACAACCATGGGCTCTATTTACAAGAATCAATGGTGCAGTTTATAAGGTCTTTAAAAAAACCTCAGCTGGTCCATGCAACATGGTGGAGCAGGAGCAGAACACTGAGCTCTGCTCACATCATTGAACTTCTCACCCTATTATGGAAAGCAGGCTGAGCCGTTCTGCAAAGGAATGCCATTGGGCTACTTATATTGGTAATGGTGAGGTTTAAGTCCCTGATAGCTGAGAGTGAGGCTTGAGCTTTATTTGTAGCTCTGCAATTTCTATAAGTCAGCGGTGACTCAACATTTTTTGACCACAGTCATTAACCTAACCAGCTGCTCTTAATGATGATAATATCACCAGACATTTAGAAGACTCGTTTCAAAGAGGAACTAAAATGTGGATTTATTTTATTTATTTTTTTGGCTTTTTATACTCTTGGTGAATGAGCTCCAATTCTTCGTGGATCAATAAGTTATTAGCAATAAATAGAACGAAAGATACAAAAAAAGACAAGACGCATTTTTCACCCTCATGCCTCGACATATTTCTGCTGGTGAGGTGAAGTGCGTTATTTCTTTTGTAAAACGAAAAAACTAAGGCGCTCTTTGAGGTCAGCTGGGCTCACCATGCTGGTTTATGCAATTACACATCTTTAATTTGCTTAGCGTAGCAACTTGTTTGCATTTAATTTGCTGTTTCATATTACAGCATAGTTGTTGTGCCTAAACACATGCCTACTCACACATTTAGCAGAAATGAGGCTGCACGAGAATCCAATTAGGGCACCTTTTCCCCTCGTCCAGTTGCGCTTTTGCTTGAGTGTGTAATGACAGAATTACTGAACCTTCTAGGCACATTGTTGGATAGATTTTTAATAGGGCTCTATGAAGGGGGTAGAAAACACTGTGTATCTTTGTGGTTTTGGTAAAACTAACCCAGTGTCACAATTTGGTGCTGTGGCGAGCTGGATGAGGAATCAAAAGCAGGACTCATAAACATGGAGAAGATGGACTCAAAAAGGCAGCGTTATTGCGCTGCTGACACTTGAAACATAAACTCATGAACTACAAACTAAGAACTTAAACACTAGGGAAACTAGAAAACTAGGTGCCAAGTAATTTGGAAACACACAGCACATGGAGTGGTACGACACAACAAAGGGCAAAGGAAAACACAGGGCTTAAATGCACAGGCAAGACAACGAGAGGATGGGGAACAGGTGGGAACACCGCTGGGACAAATCTGACATAACGTGACAAAGGAAGCAAAGCAGAATACACTGACATAAGGCAACGACTATCAAAATAAAACTGGAGGCATGATGTCATGTAGACGCAGACTTCACACGGAAACACGACAGACTCTGGGACAGAGAAAATACAAAAGCAGTAAGGGAGAGAGGACTAAGATTACCGAGAACTAAAGAAACCCAAAAACATGAAAAAATATTCAAAGAATCTAATTCCAGAAGCTGAAACACAAATATGGGTGTCACCAAGTACCGTGACACCCATCTTCATTTGCCTACTTAATGCAATTTGTTTGGGATGTTGTCATGTGTCCATCAATGACCTCAGTGGACATACCCTATCAGAGCAGAGAATAAACTACTGCAAATGTTCACATTTTGTAAAGTTAATTTAGGTTTATCCAGCTGTCAGCTCTCACAGGCCAAACCCTGGAGAGATCACCAGTCCATCGCAGGGCTAACACAGAGAGATAGACCTGTGTTAGCACTGGTTCACACCAGTGAACCAGTTAGATTTTTTTTAGATTCACCAGTTACATTAACATTCATGTCTTTGAGGTGAATAAAGAAGCTCGAGTACCCAGCGATACTGCACGTAGGCACAGGGAGAACATGCAGACTCCACACAGAAAAGCCCCAGCGGGTTCCTACTGTGAGGTGATAGTGCTAATTACTTAACCACTGTGCCTGTATAGATGGATGGATGGATTCTAGTACATTTTGTCTATATAGTGATAAAATCAGAACACACTAGAGCTTTACACAGACTCTTATTCCTTTTATTCATTTCCTTTTATGCCTTCACCAGGCAACTCTAACTATATAATTAGTCTGGAGAGACATGGATGCACACTACAACTTGACCAGGTGGCTGACACATCCTCACAACTGTTAGGTGATAACTGTCATTTCCAATAACTGAATGAAGATTTTAGTAGCAGCTTGTAATGATGCTGTAATAGGTGTAATAAGATGGAAACAAGAAGGTAATAATATGCAAATAGCAATTTATTATCACCTGATTAGCAAAGTAATTTCTAAAAATATAATGTCCAAATAATGATCTTCTGAGTAATATAACATTGAAATATATGTAATTACGTGATAACAGGGGATAATAATGCGGAAACAAATATATGTCTGTGAGGTAAAACAATTACTAATAGTATCAAAATATTATAGTAATAATATTAACCTCTTGACCATTAAATTGTAATATCTGTGCATTTTTATATACAGACTTGTGGTAGTAACCTCATAATAATAAGTTAATGTTGTTTGCTTTAACCGTGGCTCCATAGTAGAGTGGTTTACACTGTTGCCTTACACATGAAAGCTCCCCAGTTTGATGCTGGAAGGAGACTTAGATCCCATTGGGGGCTGCGTCAGGAAAGGCATCTGGTGTAAAACTCTGACAAATCACATATAATGAGCCATCTGCTGTGGTGACCCCATGTGAATAAGGGAGCAGCCAAAAGAAGCTTCATTGATTGATGCTTTGACATATTAGGATACTGTTATCATATTATAATGCTGGAGTTATTCCTGCATTATGTCCTTAGTATTCTTCTTTGTTTGAAGGTAACTGGGTAAACATTATATGTAATGTGTGACTTATTTCCTGGAACAACCTGAACATGTAGTAGTTTCATACCAGGAATCAGGGCTGCAACATACAAAAATCCCTGTTTTTGTCTAATTCCATATCATTGACATATTAAAGCAAACTCAATTACAAGACGTGTAATTAAGAGATGATAACTTGCTATTTCCATACAGAAATCGTTGGAATATTCACAGAGTAATATGGAGCGCTGTCTTTTGTCCCGTCTTCCTCCCCTCACCTTGAACTGGTCATGGCAGATGGCTGCCCCTCACTGAGCCTTGTTCTGCTTGAGGTTTCTTCCTGGTAAAAGGGAGTTTTTCATTCCCACTGTCACCAAGTGCTTGCTCATAGGGGGTTGTCTGATTGTTGGGGTTTTTTTCTGTGTTACTGTAGGGTCTTTAGCTTGCAATATAGTCCATTGAGGTGACTGCTGTTGTGATTTGGCGCCATATAAATAAGATTTAATTGAAATTATTGTTATCTCCTTGTTTCCATATTATTACTACATTATTCCTAGGCTGTAATAGGAAGTGCTGCCAACATTTTAATCCAATACAGGTCAGGTCATTAGCGACAGGTTGCCAGAGACCGCAGAGGTACCTTAAAATAACTTGAACCCAAAAAATGCTTACGAGTCAGTTTTGTTACTAATCTATTCATAGATAATCCACTATTCAAAATATTCAGAAAGCAATTTTTCAGTTAGAAGCTTTGCAATAAATATATTCATACCAATATGTATTTTGTTGGAATATATTTTTATATTCGATTATTAATAACATAATTTTAGCACAATGAAGGGACATTGGGAATTTAATGTCTTGCTAACCACTGTACGCATCATAATTGACATTAACAGGGTTTGTGTGGGTACAGTATTAATCATCCGCACCTACATTTGCCTCAGTGTCTGATCTTTATGATAAGAGCACTGTATGGAATAAACAAGGCATCTACAGTACATTCACATTGCTAGCACTATTCTTTTTGCCTTTAACCTCTGACATCGTGCTGTTTAACAGCGCAACATGTGGCATGCCTCATTATGTAAATTGTTTCCACGGTCACTAATAGTGTCTTTTCTTCGCAACAATAAACTTAGTGCACGTACACATACATGTAAATGCTTGGCTGAAATTATACGCTTCCTACGCTACACACATGAATGTCATTGCATACACATCTTTGTCACACATACACAGAACCCAGGCTAGACACATTGATGACTCTCACACTGTAGGTGTGAGTGAGCATGACTAAGTGTGTCTGCAGTGGGCTGGTGTTTGTCCACACTTTTTTTCAGCCTTCCGCCCAAAGCACACTGGGACAGGCTCCAGCCACTGGACACGGATGAGACTTACAATGCAGCACAATGAAAACAGATGTTTACTGTCGCTGTGAAATGGTAGTGATGTCCAAGCTAGGTACAATGGCATGTTGAGGAGTAAAACACGGACGGGGGAGAGCAGTGTGGCACAGATATAAATTAATGTTGATAAATCACTGAGTATAACCTTGATTGATGCACGGTGGAATGCAGCTAAAAAGGTAACCGGGCAGATTCACTAAATGGTTGAAATACATAAAAAGAGATTTCAGTGTGCACCACTGTGTGCTGCTCAGTGCTTTGTACATGAAATTGGCTTTATAAGGTTGGTAGTGATCGATCTGAAGATGAATAGAAACCGAAATGGAAGCCAAATGTCTGCTCTGTCTGAGAAAGCGAAGATGAAAACATTTGTGTACTGTGTCCATCATCTCCTGCCGTGCCCACGCTTCTTCACACAGCTCAGTCATGAAAGTGAAGCGCGGCCAGCAGAAAAAAAGAAACTGTACCTCTTTGTTAATGGGGCTTTTCTTTGAACTGAGCTAGCAGAATTTACTTATTGTAAGCAAGTGTGAGATCGTCGGAATGGTGTATCTGAGGATATAGCCTTAAGTTCCATTTGAATAATATACAGTGGCTTGCAAAAGTATTCGGCCCCCTTGAACTTATCCACATTTTGTCACATTACAGCCACAAACATGAATCAATGTTATTGGAATTCCACGTGAAAGACCAATACAAAGTGGTGTACACGTGAGAAGTGTAACGAAAATCATACATGATTCCAAACATTTTTTACAAATAAATAACTGCAAAGTGGGGTGTGCGTAATTATTCAGCCCCCTGAGTCAATACTTTGTAGAACCACCTTTTGCTGCAATTCCAGCTGCCAGTCTTTTAGGGTATGTCTCTACCAGCTTTGCACATCTACAGACTGAAATCCTTGCCCATTCTTCTTTGCAAAACAGCTCCAGCTCAGTCAGATTAGATGGACAGCGTTTGTGAACAGCAGTTTTCAGATCTTGCCACAGATTCTGGATTGGATTTAGATCTGGACTTTGACTGGGCCATTCTAACACATGTATATGTTTTGTTTTAAACCATTCCATTGTTGCCCTGGCTTTATGTTTAGGGTCGTTGTCCTGCTGGAAGGTGAACCTCCGCCCCAGTCTCAAGTCTTTTGCAGACTCCAAGAGGTTTTCTTCCAAGATTGTCCTGTATTTGGCTCCATCCATCTTCCCATCAACTCTGACCAGCTTCGCTGTCCCTGCTGAAGAGAAGCACCCCCAGAGCATGATGCTGCCACCACCATATTTGACAGTGGGGATGGTGTGTTCAGAGTGATGTGCAGGGTTAGTTTTCCACCACACATAGCGTTTTGCATTTTGGCCAAAAAGTTCCATTTTGGTCTCATCTGACCAGAGCACCTTCTTCCACATGTTTGCTGTGTCCCCCACATGGCTTGTGGCAAACTGCAAACGGGACTTCTTATGGTTTTCTGTTAACAATGGCTTTCTTCTTGCCACTCTTCCATAAAGGCCAACTTTGTGCAGTGCACGACTAATAGTTGTCCTATGGACAGATTCCCCCACCTGAGCTGTAGATCTCTGCAGCTCGTCCAGAGTCACCATGGGCCTCTTGGCTGCATTTCTGATCAGCGCTCTCCTTGTTCAGCCTGTGAGTTTAGGTGGACGGCCTTGTCTTGGTAGGTTTACAGTTGTGCCATACTCCTTCCATTTCTGAATGATGGCTTGAACAGTGCTCCGTGGGATGTTCAAGGCTTGGGAAATCTTTTTGTAGCCTAGGTCTGCTTTAAATTTCTCAGTAACTTTATCCCTGACCTGTCTGGTGTGTTCTTTGGACTTCATGGTGTTGTTGCTCCCAATATTCTCTTAGACAACCTCTGAGGCCGTCACAGAGCAGTTGTGGGGCTGTTTTGAAAAGAAGAATGGGCAAGGATTTCAGTCTGTAGATGTGCAAAGCTGGTAGAGACATACCCTAAAAGACTGGCAGCTGTAATTGCAGCAAAAGGTGGTTCTACAAAGTATTGACTCAGGGGGCTGAATAATTACGCACACCCCACTTTTCAGTTATTTATTTGTAAAAAATGTTTGGAATCATGTATGATTTTCGTTCCATTTCTCACGTGTACACCACTTTGTATTGGTCTTTCACGTGGAATTCCAATAAAATTGATTCATGTTTGTGGCTGTAATGTGACAAAATGTGGAAAAGTTCAAGGGGGCCGAATACTTTTGCAAGCCACTGTATAAGCCATATAAAAGGTTGATGACAATGTCAGGTGTAAATGGGGTACTTCTGTCTGCACAGCTGAGGAAAAAGAAATCTGTTGCTGACACCAAAATATTCATCAGAGATGCAACTGATGGTGATAAAGCTTTAGGCTTGGCTTTTATACAACAGGACTCGAGAAAAGATGAGTCAGTCCACTTCTTTTGTATTTTTCACCTTTGCTAAACATACTGGAGCTCATGAAGAGCCAAGAGCGCTGGGCTAATTAGTCTTTCTGAAATGATTGATATGAAGGTTGTGGACACATGCCAAATGAGTAAAGCCTAGGATGACTCATGAGCTTGGATTTTGCCTTTAAGTTTTATGCATTGTTGCACAGTACAAAGACGTTAGATACTCAAACAAACTGTTTTTGACTTCACAGAGTCCTTGATGGCATGCAGGGTTTACTTTATTATGGTGGCTCATGCAGAGATAAACAGAGTGTGAAATTTTATCTATATCTATCTATCTATATATATATATATATATATAGATAGATATAGATATAGATATATATACAGTGATTCTCCCTTAAGACAGTCTGGGGGAGTTTGTTAAATAAAAATGTTTATACATTTATTATATTAAGGCAAGTTAGCCCAGAAATAAAGCCAGTTGCATTCTGTTATTTTTCACATATAAATGAATAAATTCATTTTGCGGACCTATGTGCCCTCTGCAAGATGGCACTAAATACAAAATCGACCTTGAGAAATGAAAATGTCAAGCTTGGAATGACATTTTTTACAGTACGGTGTGAAAATTTTCATACAAAAAAGAAAATAGGCGCAGTGAGTTACTGAAATATGCAAACATAAATGGAAAAACAGAGTTTGTTCAATTCTAATGAGCTTGGAAGTCAATGTTTGGTATGACCACCTTTATTTTTCAACCTCTCTTAGACAAGGTTACTTGTAATTTCTTTAAGCAGTCTTCAGGAATAGTTCTGCTGGCTACTTGAAGGACATTCAAAGCTTTTCTTTAGATTTTTGACTGCCTTCTGTTTCATTCTCTGCCAAGATGATCCCACACTGCCTCAATAATGTTGAGGACTGGGCTCCGGGGAGACCAATCCATGACTGCATTCAGAATTCCATCAGTTTTGACAAGATTCCCAACAATGCAGCCCCAAACCATGATACCTGTCCTGACCTCCTCTGTACACACTGATGACAATTTCAACTACATCCGACCTGTTGATATTTATTTTTAGTCCAGTTCTTGTGTGATGTGTCCTACCTCAGCTTGACCATTTCTGGTCTCAAGTGAACTGTAGATCAGCCAGATGCATCTCTCAGATCCTGTATCAGGTTTCTTCTGGATTCCTTCCAATTTCTAAGGACAAGACTGTCAAATATTTTTCATCTGCTCTAGATAGTTTTCAGCCCTGTCACTTTTACTTTTATCTACCAAGTGTCCAGTTTCCTCAACATTTTTTAAAGGGCACACTCCACACCATGCTGATATATTCCAAGCTTTTGATTAATTTTCAAAGAAAAACTTTGAGAGACATTCAGAAAACCTGGAGAACTACTCCTCAGGACCACTTTTTAAAAAAATTATAAAACAGTCTGACTCCTCGGAAGCCAAATATAAAGAAATGAAGGGGGGATGAACTTTTGCACAGTACTGTGGAGTATATAACAGTTTTCTGTGCAGTCTGGTATTAAATATAACAAATGATTTTAAAATGAAATTTGAAAAAAACACTGGAAAAACTTGGACACAGTAGTTTTAATAAGCCTTCATTGACCATTGAGTGTTATTGGTTTAATGAGCTGGTCAGTGGTAAAGTGACTGCTGTAGACATCAGTATGAACAGAGATTGTGAAATGATCTTGGTTTAGATGAAGTCTAGCATAGCAATTTAGATAGCATGTAGTGACATACAGTAGCAAAAACATCCGGGACTCAAACCTTTTTGAGTTAAATTTGGCCACTGTCATCTTCGACCAGTAGCTGCTCTGCTACAAACACTCCTGCTACTGGGAATTTCTGTTGTAACCACCTGGGCATGCACATTTGCACTTGATCACTGGAAGTCTCAAATGTGTCATGTCTCCATCATAATTTGTGAAAAAACTGCTAGGAGACAAATTTGGCAAGTGGGGTGTGTAGTGAGCGACAGTCATGCTCCTGCTGGTGCTGCTGACCTGATTCTTCACCTTCAGCTTTAGGCATGGTAAACTCTTAACTAAAGCCTGCTGCTTAGTCCGTGGTTTGTATCCAGAGACCCAGCTTTCATCAGCAGTGGTCGTGGGCAACAAGTCAGTTGGGTTGGTCTGATACAGAAGTACATGTTTAATGTCTGGACTAGTTTGAGAGCCATTTGTCACATCTTAAATGCACATACAGATGATATTGTGGAGAAATCAGCCAAAGATACATCTGTTAAGGTTTTTGTCTCTGAGGTCCGAGAATTTCTCCAGTGCACGTTGTGGTCTAAAGCAACATCTCCCTCTCCTCATATCCAACCGCTTGTGGTGGATGGCCGCCCCTCCCTGGTTCTACCAGATGTTTCTTCCTATTAAAAGGGAGTTTTTCCTTGTCATCGTTGCCAAGTGCTAGCTCACAGGGGTCGTCTGATTGTTGGGTTTTCTCTCTATTATTGTTGGGTCTTTAGCTTTGATGCTAGATAAATAAAAAATGAAATTACACCTAACAATGTTTTAGGTTGTAACCTGGAGAAGCTGGGGTATGAACTTTTTTTTACACATATTGTATTTCCTTGTCAGTGAGGCAGTTTGACACTTAAAGTGAATAATTCCAATGCAAAAGCAAAGTTTGGCCAAGGTAGTTGGAGTGCTGTGCTGGGAATTCTCTAGAAGCTGTCTCCTTCAGTTGTCATTGTTCTGTTGCTATATTTATTCCAGCACTGAGTCTGAATGGAGCCAGTTATAGGGTTTGCCACCTCTGTGTGATTACTTAAACACAACATTCAGCTTAGTCCGCTCTCCATTCTGCAGTTTTCCTCAGTGCTGTAGAGCATTTTATCGTCTTTACGCTCTGTTCTTTTGGGGAATTTGAAGCTTGCAGCTGGCTTTAATGTTTCGGTCCATGCTCTGCCTCTTGCATGAACCTGATTTGCTACTCTGTACATATATAGTACTCCCAAAGTTACAGCTGGAAATATTTTAAAAGGAAAGTATTTCCTTACATGTAGTAAAATACTCCCTCGCTTTAGATACTAATAATATGCACGTGATGTTATGTACATGAAGGAGTGTAGCTTTTCGTGTGTGGCTTAGTATAAGCACTTGCACTACTACTCGTGTAACATCTGGGCAGCTTGTTTCTCAAACCAATAATCTCTTCTTAGTGCTTCTTGAGCATCTTTACATGTGCTCTGCTCCGTGTTAATCACTGTGCACATATCATTTGTTTACACCAACATACATACATACACGCAGACTGTATTGAGCTGGCTCGATGACCAAACAAGTGTTCTGTATGGTCAATATAAGTTTGACAGTCGACACTGTGCAGAGGAGATGACAGGATAATTACAGGTATGTACGGTTTGCTGATAGCACAGTGGGAAAGGTCAAAGGGTCAGCAGATCAATAGATTTCTTTCTGTCAGCCATGTGAATATTCATAACAAGGTCCGAGGTGATCATTTGTTCACACAGTGAAAGCAGTAAATCAGTGGATCAAAGATTCATCTTTAATTCATTGTTTCGTTATCTGATTCACAATTCCCTTCATTTCCCTCGCGGATGATGCTTCAGATAAACATGCAAATGGTCACTAGTTTGCATGCACGTATTTAGGTAATTTTTCTGTCCAGTATCGGACATCCTAAAATCTTTTATTTCAATAAAACATTTAACCTTATCCCATTAGGCTGTACTCATTCCTTTTGTTAGCTATTTACTGTATACGCTACGATTCTCTGATTTTATTTGGTGTATCTGGTTAGCCTTTCTAAGGTACACAGGAAAAAGAAAACATTTCAGAGAGGCCTTTGTGCCCAGGGTAAGGACTAACAATCTCACTGCCCTATAAAATGAGATCTGTGCCCTTATTTGCACCAAGGCCCCACAGCACAATCTCACCACGAGGAGGGAAAACGCCACAAGGCTGGCAGATCGCATCCATGGGCAAGAGGTTCAATTACTTCAGTTGTCATGGAGCAATAAATGACAAATTAAGTGGCTGGCACTGAACACTGCTTGAAGGAGGCTGTGTCAGAATTCTAATGTCAGCTGTGTCTGACAGTGGGTAAAGAGATAGACAGCGAGAAAGAAAATAAACCTTAAAGTTTGGTGAAGGAGAAAAACAGACAACTGTTTTTCAGCAGGATAGATTCTCCTTGACCTTGATTCGT
The DNA here is from genome assembly GCF_036321145.2 of Pelmatolapia mariae. Classification (NCBI taxonomy): domain Eukaryota; kingdom Metazoa; phylum Chordata; class Actinopteri; order Cichliformes; family Cichlidae; genus Pelmatolapia; species Pelmatolapia mariae. The sequence continues at coordinate 14,617,746 of NC_086237.1, read as the reverse complement.
GATATTAGGCGTGTTGGCTGCTTGAAAGATGGTTCATGGATGTTTTAATTGCTTTTTAAAAGACCTTCATGTTATTTATAGGTCCAGTAAACAGCAGGGTGTATTGTTTGGCTGTGTTCATTTAGTCTAACATCTTTGTCTGATTATATCCTTTTCAGATGCCCGTGATCTTTACTACGACAGACTGGAACAGGCATTGTAATCCTGTAATTAATAGAGTCTGCATAGAGAATTTAGACACCAGCCTAATGCAAGTTCTCTGTAGTGCCAGTTTTCATCACGCTGCAAATCTCAATAACTCTAAAGCCACACTAGCAGCATTGTGAAGCTTTAATGAACCTACACACTGAGAAACAAAATCTGTGGATATTAAATGGAGACATTGTGCCACTCTCCGTGTGTTACTACTGTGAGGTGATACATGTAAAGACTGGCCTGATGGCAGTGTTGCATGAAGCAGACATGAAAGCAGCACACATGCATGTCAATGCAAAACAGAAGACGTTGTCTTCATAGTGTATTAATGGATGACAGAGAGTATATATATGTATATATATATATATATGGGGATGTAGGTGACCCACACCTACCCCACATTTGCCTTATTGGTTCAAGAGAAGGAAAAGAAACACCCCCCTTTGTGATATTCTACTGCTAGCTATGAACTACAAGCCAAGTGTGTGTTTATATGAGTTATCGCAAATTACCTTCAACTGATTAATTGCATTTATAGAGTAAATTCAAAAAATAATTTTGGAATACACTTAGCAGCAAGCACCTGACCAAATAGCAAATGTGAGATCATGATTTACTTTCTTTGAAGCTGCTGAACCTTCAACCTTTGGCAACCACTTTTGATCACAAGGCAACTGCACAGGTCAACATGGGTTGATTGGAATCGCTCTCAGATTAGCAAAGGCTTGCCATCCAATTTATAAATGCAGATAGACTGCCAACTCACTGCAATGAGTCTGAGTCATTTTGCTGCAATGGGGGCAACTTGTCTGCTATGTGTCTCTTTGCAGTAGAGGAACTGACTCAACTTGTAGCCAACTGGTTGCATTCTGGTTATTTTCCTTTGTAAAAGCAAGGCTGCCTGCAAAGCGCTTGTGTCAATTTGAAGCAACAACTACGTGACGATTCGTGGTGGAATTTCAAATGAAGTTGTATCTGGACTCTGAGTCCAAGTAGGTAATGTGAATTTCCATTCAATGTGATGTAGATGGCAATGGCTTTGCAATGGATTTTCAACAGATGGCAGCAGATTTGCAAGTTAACTGAACTGTATCATAAACAGATTACATGCAAACCAATGTGACCTAATTCAGTCAGAAACTGGTGGCAACCTGACTTTGTTTTATCGGGATTTAATTGGTGTTTTATCACACCAAAGTTGCGTAGACCTGGTGCCCTTTTTTGAAGCAACCATTTCAAAGCCAACAAGCCGGCCGGTTCAGTGCACACAGCTGCAATAAATTTTGTTTGCACTGCAGCCTCCAACCACTGTTTCTCCAGTGTGACTGTAGCATTAGCTGTTAAATGCTAAAGACTTAACATTTCTATTGCCTTCCATCAGGTAACATTGGGTTAAATTTGGTTAGTCAATGTTCTACTTGAGTAGAACTTGATCTTTCTACTCGAAATGTCATTTGCATTTAGACAAACAGAAACGGCTAAAATCTGGTTTATAAATATTGGCTGAAGGATTTAACTGAAGTGGCCATCTAAAAAGTTCATTCAATAATACAATGAAGTGAATGTAATAATTTAACAGATTAGTCTAAATATAGGCTTTAGTCAGTTAGACAGACTGGACAGATTATTTTAGGACAATATCTACAGAGGTGTGAAAAAATGTCTGCCCCCTTTCAGAATTCCTATTTTTTTTCTTTGTATGTTTGTCAATATTAGACAAAGATAACACATGTAAACAAAATGCAGTTTCTAAATTAAGGTGTTTATGATTAAGGGAAAAGAAATCCAAACCTATATGGCCCTGTCTAAAAAAAGTGATTGCCCCCTAAACCTAATAACTGGTCGGGCCACCCTTAGCAGCAAAAACTGCAAACAAGTGTTTGTGATAACTGGCAATGAGTCTTTTACTGTGCAGGAATTTTGGCCCACTCATCTTTGCAGAATTGTTGTAATTCAGCCACATTGGAGGGTTTTCAAGCATGAACCGCCTTTTTGTTTTGGTAGACAGCAGAATTCATGGTTCCATTTACCACACAGAATTTCTTTTTTCAGTTTACAGACTTATTTGAATCACCTTCAATATAAGACATTGTTCACAGCGGCTTTAATACTCGGCCGAACCGACAGGTCTGCCATCCGCACTGCCGAGCCACTGGCTTGCCTGAATATAAGGATTTTTATACTGAAGTACCATCGGAAGTTTTGAAATTAATGTGATTGCTAAACACAGCGGATTAATGGTCAACCTTTAATCTGCTTAGTTTTTATTCCCCATTTTGAGCAGAGGTAAATAATCAAATGACTGAGACCAAACTGAACCACTAGGTCTTGTAATCAATTACATTTTCTGTCTTCAATCCAGCTGGGCTTAAAGGAGGGGGGTGGGGCAAAACAAAAAAGCATAAAATCATTTTAGATCACTGCAGGATACAGACAGACCCTGCTGGCATCCTTTACACCCACCTTTCCTTCATCTTATCGCTGAATTTAAATGTATGTTGTTCGGAAAACATTGAGGTTGCTGACCTCTACTCCCTCGCTCCCTTCATTCTCTCCCCTCGCTTTTCTTATGTGATTTATTACTGGCCGTCCTGCTGGGTACATTGCATCCTGCTCAGCAGATAGACAGTGTAACTGAGTCATGCTGCAGCAGTTTTGTCAGGGTAACAAAACATTTGCACTGGGACTGTGAACTTACATCCCCAAGGTGACCTCCAGGGACATCCTGTTGGGCTACTCAAGGTGACAGCTGAGCACTTGAAGCACACTGAGCAGAAAGGGAATGCGCTGCAGTAAAATGAAGGAGGGCATCATGCGGATGAGATTCATTCATCTTAATAAAGAGGACCATCAAAGTGATGTGGCTGCAGAGCTCCTAGTTAGACAGAGGAAGAAAGGCAGGGAGACAGAGAGAGGAGGGAAGAGAAGCAGACAGGGCTATGGGTAAGGCTTTCCAGCTGTAAACACAATGTTCTTTCCCCGGCATCATTCCCCTGAATAGAACAGTACCTACCTGTTGGCAGCATACTGGCAGAAAAGCTCGTTTTGCTGAAGTGCTGCAAAGCACATTTTAATTTGACACCCCAAATGCTTGGTAGCACAATTATTCTTTTAAGTGAAAATCTGTCACACTTTCATAAAAATAAACGTGTTTTGCTACTCCACATCAGTGGCTGACATACAGTAGCACAGCAGCGATTCAAAGAAGAGTCGAATCACAAAGGCTGTTACATTCCTGTTTTAAACACCCACGTCTGTGGGGTCTTTCCCATAAGATATCTTCTGGCATACAGGGAATGATGCATTTCATGCTGCCAGCAGTGTGTCTGTAATAAATACCGGGTATTTATCTCAAGCAGGGAACAAACTGGGAAAATTGCATCGCCTACAGATGCTATGGCTACACTCAAGTTCATCATAAAATAGAAAGGCAAAGACGTCACTTATTGATTGACAAGTAATCTCCTGTAAAAACAAAAGCAGAGTGACAGCTTGAGTGGTTTTCCTTACAAGAGTGATAGCATGCAGAGAAAAGTGTACCGCATCACCTCCTACCTCTTCATGCAACCAGCTGCTTCCCCCTCCTGCAATATTTAAGACTGATCTGCTGACAAAAAAGCTCCAAATATCTCTATATTTCCATGTAGACGGGCTCTTTTTTCGTAGGCTTGTTTGTGTTTTGACAGAAATCTGGTCGTTTAGCCCCGTAGAGGATTATGCCTAATATTCCAAAAGCTGTCTTGTGTGTCTACATGACCAATTTAAAACCAAATTAATTTTGGTTGATGGCCCTTTTTTAGGGGCTTTTATTTGATGGGGCAATGTAGAGTAGACGGGAAAGTGGGGAGAGGGGGTGATTTACATTTGAGCCCAGACTACTGCAGTAAGGACCACAGCGTTCAGTGCAGGGGAAAAGAGTGTGAAGTAGATTAAAAAATTAAATTTGACATCTTTCATTTTGAATGTGTTCTATTTACACTGTAATAACAGCGTTCAGGTCTGGCTTGGAAACGGGTGATCTACAACATTCATATTGTGCATATTACTTTGTGCACGTGGGGTTGTGTTAAAATCATTGTGCATGCATGTCACGGTAAGTAGAGTTAGTACAGTTGGTCTTACACTGGGATTTTTTACACAGGTTTTATTGCATTTTCTAATACACACTTAAAGGTCACTAATGAGGTTACACTGTCTTTACAAGAGAAGCCCACCGACTGTGACTAACATTTTCAGAACCACTTTACTGTACACAATAAAAAGAAAAACTTGGTGGCAGCAGGATATTATCTTTTTTATTTCATGCAGCCTTCATGATAAAATCTTGTGCTTCTGCTGTCATGGTTAAAAACAAAGTACACAGGACTTAAGTATGCAGGCATTTATAAAAAAGTAAATCCTACAAAGTCCTAAAATTAAATGAATACAACTTCAGATGAACAACAATGCATGACACATTACAGTGTGTCATTATTTAATATTATTTATCAAATACACCCTATGCATCATCTGGTAGAACTACGTTTTGCAGCAATATCTTGAAGTGATCATTTTCTGTATGACTTTATCAGTAGCTCATATTGGTGTGAAGAAATCTAGGTGCACTCTTCTTTACTTTATTGGTTCAGTTCATTGAGGTTTGCAGGGATTCACTTATATACATCTCCACTTTGTCTGTTCAAAGGACATTGTTCCAGAAGCCTTGTGGTTTTGTTCAGTTTCAACTTTGCAAATCTAAGTCACTCTCTCATGTTCTTTTTTAGAGGGAAGAGGCTTGTTCCAAGTAAGCCGTACTTATTTAGTCTTTTTTATAATTGTCTAACTGTCATGAGCTTTAATGTTTAACATGCTAACTGAGGCCTATAGAGTCTGAGATGTAGCTCTTGGGTTACACAGTCTTGGGTTTTCTCTTTACATCTTTACAATACAAAGTGTCTTGTACAGCGTGACTTACATTGTGATTTGGTGATATATAAAAAACAAATGTAAATGAACTGGATGCTATTTGAACCTTAAGCCTCAGGCTGCGTAGTCAGATGGCTGATTGCATGTTTCCTGCTGTTGATTGATCTCCCTTTATAGAACCATTTATAACCATTCAATACAGTTTGTAGCTGGGGAAGTGAAAGAATGGATGGATATTTTTGGTAGACCCTAAACTTTACCATTTTTTCTGAGTCATGTTTCATTTGCGTAAACATATGCATAAATTCTTTAGCTGGCACATGGAGAAAATATCAAATGTTTATAGCTGTACAACAATAGTCGCTCCTGTTTCTGTTGTAATTTGGACAAAACAGGCACAAAGTTCTCTGAAGTGGATGAATCATGATACCAAAAAAGAAAATCATAATAAATCCAGATTTCAGAAGAGCTGTAGAGAAACCTTACTCAAATGACACCCACATTCCAGATGTGCCAGTTTGTGTTGTTTACTATCTTGCATGATACATGCAGTATGCCAACAAAAAGAAATATTGAAAAAGGAGAGAAAAGATGGTTCAGGGGGGTTGAAGTTATGTGAAGAAGCTTGCCTGATCATTTTATGAAACCTTTATTCTTATAAAAAGAGACAGCAAACAAACAGAAACCTGTTTAGAAACAAACTGTTTTGTTTATATGTGGAATAAAAGGAACTCTGTTACAGAGGATTGACTGTTATGGAAGCAGATAACAGTCAGCCCATCGGCCGGCTAAGATGAGGTGCAGGCTGCAGAGGTCACACTTCTGTCTTGCTCTGCACTTACAGATTTATTTTTATTTATTTATTTTTTATTTTTCAAACTCTTCAGTCTTCAGCCTTAAGTGACAGCAGTGCTCCCTCTGGAGCCACAAAGGGCTTTCGAAAGTTTTTATTTCCACATAATGCAGTAGTGCTTTCAAAGACCTGTAACCAGACTTTGATGTGTAAAATCAGCGGCTATCTCCTCCAAGCTTACGGCACTTTCATCTGCCGTACAGAAATAGAAGAGTTAAATAAAACAAACTACAAACACCATGTGTCACTAGAGCCATAAAGACTGATGCTCATCACAGGGAGCGCTATATATTATGGTATTTTATCTCTACCGCAGTCAACAATCACATGTTTATCAGGTGAAGACAGTTTAATGAGAGTGCAGTTATCGCTGCTGTGTGCAGCTGCATGCATGGACAGCATTTGTAATATCCCGGGCTTTTAGGGAAGTGGCATGAGCAGCACCAGAGACACGGCATTAAAACAAAAACCAATCTTTGGGATCATTGCCGTGGAAAAGACAGTTTGAGACTTCTGAAAGTGGGGCAGAACAGTCCGTTTGTTTGACAGGAAGAAGAAAGACGCTGTAATGCGATTCCATGCAACAGCTATTCTATCACAGAGCTGGCCCCGTGCCTCTTTGCTTCACTTGTATCCTTTAGCAATTTTCACTTCTCATCGACGCAGATGAATCTCTGCTGGGCCTTCAACCCGATCGTCCTAGTGCAGATTGTTCCTCTGTGGAAATATCACAGGAGGCCAACAGCTGGCTGTAGTTCATTTTTTGTCACCTCACTTTTTCAGCCACATCATTATTGAACAAGTCTGTTCAAGTTCAGAGGAGATTTCAGACTGTAGCACTTAAACAGATGGCAGTCCTCTAGGCCTTTTCTGCAGAAACAAAAGACTGACAGAGATAAATCTAAATGTAATATCTTTTTCCTGCAGTTTTCTTTTCGCAATCAGTTGTTTCCCTGTGCATAAGTTGGTTCTCCAGCCAAGAATGAGGCATATTTAGAGCAGTGGAAATCTGTGTGTTTTTGTGTGTCTCCTTCGATATATTCTTCCTTAAAGATTTGATATTAGTGTGAAACTTAAGCGGATATTCACACAATGACCCTGCACATAAACTATCATGTGTGGCATACAGAGACCCGCATGCAATGGCACATAATCTTCCACAGCATTAAGAGTTAGACATACAGCCTATCCTGTAGAGTTATCACCATGGAAACTGGACAGAAGTGAAAAGCCTATACTACGGTGGATGGAGCAATGGCATAACAACATCCTAGGCCCTACTCTGTGACATACACAATATGGAAAAACTTTATCTGCCAGCCTCTCAGAAATGCAAATCACTGGCCATCTTTCCACTTTAGCATCCTTTATTTTACTTCAACCTCAGCTCTACAGAGTCTATGCAGATCAACCTGAGCTCTCAGAAAGGGTCAGTCAGGTATTTAAAAAGGGTGAGAGCGGTAAGAGTAATAAAAATTCATAAAAGATTCTTCAGAAATCCTGTTAAGCTCTATATATCAAAAGCTAATGATTATTACCTTGTTCAGACTTTGAGCTCTCATGGTTGAATGCTTCAAGAAAATCAGCTTTCACAGTATATGCTTGAATCGCCGCAGCAACATTTTCTTGGTAACAACTGACTAACAAAAAAATCCATGTCTTATCAAACCAGCTGTCTATTTTGTGCTACTGTACTGGCTGCCCAAAATCTAGGAGCTTCTTTTCCCCTGCCCTTCTGTACTTTCGAAAAAATATATATACTAAAGCCACTACAGGGATTTAGATTGGCAATGGATGAAATGACTGTGGAGGCCCATTGTTTTGGTTACAGCCCTCAACTTGACTTTGCCACCTTTGGTGGTTTATGTGTGCAGCAAACATTTTGTCAAACATCCAAATAACAGTTTAGGCTCTAAGTGAAGCTAAAGCATTTTGACAGCGTGCCACCAGTAATATAGTGGAATGTGCATAATTTAGAAACCTATGAGTAATAACGCTATGTTTACAAGAGCCTCCTTCACAGAGGCCTAGACACAGGTAGGAGACAGCAAGGCAACCATCCGTTGCTAGGGAAAAATGAGCATTCCCCACCTGGCTGCGAGTAGTTACTGGAAGTTAGCTGTGCAATCAATTGCTAAAGCAGGCCTAAAGACTGGTCAGTGACACCTCTCCACCCATTCACCCCGCTAATACCAGTCGCTGGTGAAAAGATGCACTTTTTCAAGTTTCACTGTGGTTAGTTAGCAAGTTTTTGCAGAAAGGCCGGTGTCTTCCGTGCAAAATTCAAGCAACCAGGGGAACTTGCAAGCGATCAAAGCAATCACAAGGAGGTGTTTGGTGCAGTACCCTCTTTGCTACTGATTGCACACACAGCCAGTAACCTCCAGGAGCCTGACTGGCGTTCTTCCGAGCTCCTTATAATACCATGACCTGGATGCCTAAGAACCTACACAGACCGTTTTGAGAATACATATTTTTCTCTAGAGACCGGAGGTAGCAGGGGGTCCCCAGCCATTCTCCAGCCCTGTGTGATTGATTTAAAGCGTGCCACCTGTAATATAGTAAAATGTGGATTATTTAGAAGCCTAGCCTGTTGATACTAGCTAACATAAATATACAATTTTATATAACATTTTAGCTAGCTAGAGGCATCTTGTTAAAATTTAGGACCTCAGTTTCATGTTGTGATACGTTCGGCTGACAGTTTTTGCATGCAGTTAATGGGGTGTTCATAGCATTTCTTTCTTTTTTTTGCTGTTTCCACTGACTCCTGGCCAGGAAATGTCATGTAATTGAATTTGGCAGCATGTTTCCTTGATTGACAGGCGTTCATGCCTCCTGCTTAGCCATGGTGGTTGCTAGCTGTATTCCTCCCATATCCCACAATAATTTTCCAAATTCTGGCAATCTGAAAACCAGCCTGAAAAAGGATCCCTCTATCATATAGTGATTTCTGGCAAATATAAAATGTGCCTATGGTCATTTGTTTAAACAATCAGAATCTTCAAATGCAGAACTTCCAGCGTACGGCTCATTTTCTAAATATAGTCCAGGAGAAAAATGTAACAGGAACAGTTTGCTTGAGACTAATTACTTGCCTTATGGTATTTGTCAGTATTTTCCATAATTAGCGGCTAGCTTGTTAGCTCGTCTGCTTCATGCTGTTGTGTCTCCCTGACGATTCCAACATAAACTGGAAAGAAGAGTCAAGGAGAACAGAGTATCATTGCAGAGGAAAAAAAGCCACCAGGAGGATTATAGAAGTGATGATTTTTTTGCTTTTAGTTAGTCTGATGCAGGCCCCAAACCAAGGCTGAGTTTAGGTCTATACCGATCCCCCTTTTTAATCCTTAACCCCAACCCCTATCCTCTCTGTATGCGTTTAACTCTAATCCCCAAATTAACCTCAAGCCCAAACCTTCACTTATCCTTTTTACAGAAGTTACGGCTGAACTCTGTGGCTTGTTACTAAATGCAGTCGCTTAATTGGACTATCGGTATAAGATGTGAGCAAATTACCATATCTCTTATGTCCTGCAGTTCTTGCATATCAGCAGATTCCCATAGAGTTAAGATGTTTTAAATAAGTGGAAGGCAGGACTTAACTGTACACACTGTATCTGTGCAATCTTTCAATCAAACAAAATTTGGCCCAGCTTCTCTGCAGCAGCCATCCGCACAGTCAGTGTGCATTCAGTCTGAACCAAGGTGACTGTAATATTGCCATTGAATACACTAGTCTTTTATATCTTTCTTTAACTTACTAAATTATCTGTGCTTTGCAGCATTAGCTCTGCTTTTCACCTGGCCAAGGCAAGGCTGATAAACTATAGATCCATCAGACAATGAAATAGCTCGGCCGTGCAGCACTGAATCCTCTTTCTTTAAGAATTACTGACTGTATGCATCTCCTGACAAACTTCTTTTTCTTTTGTTGATATAGAGCTTTTTCTAATTTTAGTTACCTCCCTCCCTTGTTTTGTTATTTCTCCAGGATATATCTTATATATGAAGATGGACTTTCCTTAGAAAACTGGCATCACGTTTTAAGCGGATATTTGCAAATGTTATTTTTTGATACAGAGTAACGTTAGCAGTGTCCACCATGCACTCTTGATTGCACTAGCTGATGGAACAGCAGCTCCTATAAATCAGGGGTTCTGTTTTCACCCAGTCCGGACATGACCACAGCGTCCTGATGCTTTACTTTGTTAACCAGCTACGCTGCTACAGTAGGTGCTAAATTCCTCTGTCTGCACTTTGATGTCGGGAAGAACTTATAGAGATTTATGACAAAAACATATGAAAGTAGACCAAATCAATCAAATTCCCACCATCAAGACCAACTTCCCCATGCATCCATTCTCCAGAAAAAAGAAAAATAATTATTGAAAGTAATCATAGATGTTTTACGTTCATTTTAACTGATGAGAAAGCCTATTGCATTTGCTTTAATTATCACCAGACTGCATTAAAATTTTAAAGACCTGTCTAGCTGAATTAAGTCCAAAGCAATTAAAAGAAATTAGTATATATACCCCAGCAAAGCCAACGTGGTCTCTATATTATTTCAATTTAAATAATACCAGCTCTGACTTGTGGCAATTATACATACAAAAACCCCCCCCCAAAAAAACAGCAGTTGGAGTTTCTTGTTGCAAATGATATCCATTAGAGGGTCTGGCATGCTAACAAGAAGGTTTACTTTAGGCCTTTGTTCAAATGGTGAGAAAACCCTCTGCTGTGATTTTTCTTTCCCTCTCACAGCAGTGTATAGCCTTTAATACATGTTACAGGATAAAAGCAGAGTTTATCCTTACTGCATGTGTGATATCAGCTACATAAATTAAATACGAATCTTTAGCAATATCTTATTACACTATATATTGCATCGCAGTTTCAAGTAAAGAGGTGTGACCTTAGAAGTGAAATTATTATTTTTTTTATTATTATCATTTTAGAACTGGGGTTTTTTAATGGCTGTTTTGACAAGCAGCATCAGTACATACTGAATGTGTGTGCTTGAAAGAGTGTGTGTGTGGTTGTGTGCGAATGTGCACTTAGGAAAGTGTGTGGGAGTGTAAAGAGAGAGAAAAACAGTCAACGGGGGAGAATGAACCAAACAGTGTAGCACACATCTCTGCTTAGTGCATGCCTCTCGATGAATATGGATTCATCTATGCATCTACATTTTCTTGGCTTCCATATTCAGGTTACTTATATCTACATATATCAGAAAAGACTATGTAGTGACTCATAAATTGTCCCTCCAGTAAATAACAGTAAATCTCAGCAGGCATTGCCAACATTGATGAGCAGAAAATGGGATGAGCAGCATTAGGAGGAGATAAATCCCCACATCTGAAGGATTATGGTTATTTTGACAAATGCAAAATGCTTTTCAAATAGAAATGTAATTACATGGTCAATATTAAAGTCAGCAGAAGATGATCTTTCTGGAATTCTAGCACACGCAGTATCAAATTGTAAAACTATTAGTTGCCTTTCAGATGGAGGTCAGCGTCTGGTCTCCTTATTGCTACTAAAGCCCTATATGGAGGGTGCTAACCGCCTGCTATCTTGTTCAATATATGTTACATGATTTATGAAATGAAACGTTCTCCAAGGACAATTTAGCCTCTGTCTCTTGTATGCACATTTCTGACCTTCATAACAACGCATTTCCTCTGCTGTACCGTATGTCCCGCTTAATTAAGCTTACTGACTACTTGTTATCAGCTTCATGTCGGCAATGCTCATCCCGAAATTATTTTTCAGTTCATCCACGGTAAGCAACAATCAGGGAAGGGGAGTCTTATGGCCATTAGGATGCCATTCAGCAGCCTTGGGTGTGCAGCCTAATAGACAGCAATGATAATAGAGGCTTGTCTGTGCTCTCTCACCGCAGCGTTGACCACTGAGTGAATTATCCAGCTGACAGAGAGCAGCAGCACAGCTCGGGCGGCGGATGTTGTTAATATGCCAATGAGAGCTCATGCCTCCCGTGCCAGTCTGAGGCATGCTGGCATGGTGCAGCTGCCTATCACGCAAATGGGAATTATTTAGCTGCAGCTTGACCTACATTCAGAGCAGTGCAAAAGGGGGACCACCTATGCGAATGTTTTCATTAGCATCACAAAGCTAATCGCTCGGGAATTAGAATTAATTGCTGTGTACTGTTCAGATCACTGGCCTCTTTAGCATCTGCTGCAAAGTGTTTTCCAGTGGGTCAGCAGAGCGCTCTACTGGAGAACTGTGACATTTGTAATGCAGCCCCAAAATCACGAGAAAGTCTGAAGTTACACTGAAAGTTTATGATGCTAGGAGGCTGCTTAGAGTCAGGACCATGCTTTGAGAAAATGAAGCTCCTGGCTACAGCTAGCTTAGATGAGCAGGAAGACTTGCATAAGGGGGAAGTCTTTAAAGCCCACTGATTAGCATGTTATAGCTTGTTTCGTCCATACAAAAATCAAATGTTACACACTGTTTCCAGTCTTGGGATTAACTTTAATCAGAAATTTAGTAGACAAAATCCTCTGAATCTTCTTAAATAGTTTTTTTTTGCATTTACTAGTTTGAATTTTTTTACTAGCTATTATTATTCTTATTATCATTATTATCATTATTATTATTTTTACCATCTTGTGGCACTTGTTCACTTCGCGCCTGTATTAAAAGCCCAGACATGTATGTTAATTTTGTTTTGTTCATTTTTCCTGTTTTCACTGCCTCGAGGCATTGTAAAACCTACACAGGTTTTTGTGTTTTTATTTTCTCTTTTGAGCACATTGAGTTGACTTACAATGAAATGCGCTATATAAATAAAGTTATCATTGCCATTATCGATTTATTACATTTATTTTCATCATATCACGAAAGTAGTCAGAGGGCAAAAAAAAACAAAGAAATGAATATTAGATAAATATATTTATTCTTCTTTGCAAGACACATATTCATTGCACGAGACAAAATAAGCAGTTACCGGCATTATTAGTCTCGCTGTTTGAGCACAGATTTACAGGAGTGTAAGTATCACGGCATAAAACAAGCAATCAGCAAAATTTTGTTACAAACAACAACATCCATATAACATAACAATAGACATGTAATGGCAACAATGTACGTGTAACACAAGTTCAATGTTCATTTTGAGAGCAATTACTACACAAAACTTATATAATTAGTAAGAAGACAATTCACAGACACATGGGAATGTACTGATAATGTTTGAGATCAGCTACTATATATAATACATTTAATTTGTAAGGACTAGAGTGGCAAAAAAATTCTAAAAGCTTTTTAGATTTTGACAATTCTGGTACTCTAGATTAAACTGACCATGTAGGAGGAGTTGTGGAACAGACATACACACACTCCGATTATCATAGTAATATTATTATTATCATTGTATATTTTGCTGTCCAACATATAGTAGATTTGACCTTAAACACCATCGATTATAGCGAGGAGCAGAAAGTCTTCTATCTGAATTGAAGCAGGAAAGCAAAAAGGGCTTTTTTAAATCAACTACATTCATAATACTGTATTTCCAAGAACCATATTCCTGATGTTTCTTTGAAAACTGTAGCTATTCCAAATATTGTGGCATCTGTGTAATCCACTCTACATTTCATTAGCAAGACAGTGCTAACTTTACAAAAGCACTAGATGTCACAGAGACAACTTAATACCACACACAGAGCAGTCTTGGGAGAAAACGACTGCAGGAGCTGGTAGTGAATAATTTTTCATATTGCTTGAGGTGAGGATTTTAGTACTCATGTTTTGCTGAGGGCACACACAGACTGTGGAAAAACCACACCCTGTAGTCATTTATTTTCCCCAACTTTTCGTTTAGGTAATTTCTCCGTGTTTTGATTTGTTACTTTGTCGTTTATTTTTTTTCTCGTTTCCGTCTCATCCAACAATTTCATTTTCTCTCTTATCTGAAGCGTTAACCACTGCTCTTTTTTGTGTTATCAACACTCAATACCCAGTACACAACGCCACACAACTAAACAGAAAGAAAAGAAAATAACCTAAGAAAAAAAGGCATTATTGTTTATTCTAATAGCTGTCACCACTTCAAGCCCAGAGCAATTCCCACAACAGTTGAGAAGATAATTTCTTAACACTTTAAACTCTAGAGGTTTTCAGTGATAAACAATGAATCATAGCTGAGAGGAAGATGTGGGGGAAAAAATAGAAAATAAATATGGGATGTAATAACCCGAGGTATAAATGTACCTCCGTACAATATAAACAGCAAAGAGTACCTGAATTAAAGGTGTAGTTGAGGTAACGGCCTCTGTGGAGGACACTTGTCGTGTTCGCTTCTCCTGAAATTCACTTCAGGGTAAATAGGTCAAGCTGCAGTTTAAACAGTTAACATAAAGTGAAGACAAGATCAGGCTGATGCCAGATGTCCGCTCTATTACCTTGGCCGGTAGCCAGTGACTCACTGAATAACGGCGTACACTTGTCAGGAGGAAACAGAGCTATTCTTAGATGGCTATTGTAATCAAGAGATTTGAATTCATTTTATATTTTTCTGCTTTTGTAGCGCACAGCTAGATTGGAAGGGACTTTAGGAGCCATTAAAGTTGAGGAAAGGTGACGATCATTCCTCAGGCGAAATCCAGCTATATGCAGCGTTCAGCTCTGTTGGCAAATATCCAAGCAGAGGTAGCCAATGACTCACCTCTCTAAGAGCTCCAACTATAACAGCCAGCGTTTCCCCAATATTCCTGATTAAACCTGAATGCTAAGTCAGCTTAGATGGCCAAAAAGGGTTTTACTCTTTTCCTCTGTGTAAAGACATGAAACTGATCCTGTTTTAGATCAGCACTTCAGAGATGCAGATATTAAAGATTGCCAGTGAAGAGCAGGGAGAGGGCTCTGTGCTCTGTGGAAATGGAGCCCGATGTTCCGCTGACCTCAGAAATGTTCTGTTTAAACACAAAACAGCATTTATCCCAATCTTAATGACCGCCAGCTGCAGCAGCTTCATCAGACCTATGAAGGGAGATGACATTAAGTTAAGTGACTTTGTTTTGACATTTTGTATTTTAGTTATTATTGGACGCTATTATCCACAGAAGCTGACAATGGGTGAAAGAAAAGCTGTTGTCTTTAACAAAAACAGCGGAAGAGAAAAAAAAAATCAGCTGGTTAATTTAAAGTGGTGTTAGACAACTTCCCCCGCACTGCTCCCCCACGCGCCGCTGTCATAAAGTGACTGAAAACAGAGGCAGGTTTTTTTGTTTTTTCCTTTGATGTAGTAAAAGTTATGTCAACTGAATATCAAGTCTTCTAGCTTCCTCTATTGAATGAATGGCTGTATGAGATTCACATTTTCAGGTTTTGCCACTTTCCCTCTCTGTCTTATTTGCCTTCCTTTTTTCGTTGCATGTTAAATTCAAATGTTACTGCAGTTGGTCTGATGCCTACCATTTTAGCAACATGGAGAAAGCTATTGTTAGCTACTGGGGAACAAAGCAGTACCTCTTCTGCTTTGGCAATTAAACCTTCTTGTTTCTGGGAGACTTTTTACCAAGCAGCAGAAACAATTCCTCAGTGAAAATTCTGTTTAGGCCTCAGTTACACCAGCCTAGAGCCTGGTTGACATCCCCCTGGAACCGTGATTGCCACAGTCACCCATAGTTTGCATGACTTTGACGTGACTGCAAGCATTTGCTAATTAACCACGGAGCAGTAGTAAAACTTAAAAGTGCAACACAAATCAAAAAAGGAAAATATTTTCTTCCAAAGTAAAACTCTTACTGCTGAAACCAACAGGCTTTTTAGTTTCACTATAGCTTTGTGAGCAGGTAAGTATTTGCAGACAGGCCTTTTTCTTTTAGTGTTGCATGATATAACTCTTTGGGACTACAGTAAGCAACTTAATGTAACCGCTTGCCAATCAGTTGGGGAATACATATTTCACCAGCTGATGAAGGTGTCACTGCACCACTGTGGCTTTAACAGCTGATTTCACAGTGCCTGCCAGTAGCCTCCAACAACCACTCACAGTCAGGGAAAACTAACATTTTCCTAGCAAATGGTGGTTTCTGAAGCAGTTGCCAAATGGTCTCCATGCTTGTGTGACTGAAGCCTTCTGTAGCCCGTTAAAACCCAGATTGCATTACGCTGTAGCCATTCACTCTGCAGTCAACATTTATTTCATAACGACAAGTTAAAGCCAAACTGCCCATTTAGACGTCAGTATATTGTACACAGATAGTGACCTTTGAGTTAGAGGACAGCTGTTTGTGTGGCTCACAGCATGGTTAGTCATTTCACCTGTTTTGTTCAGACTGAAATATCTCAGGAGCATTTCCTGATTTCTTTATGGTTTTGAACAGTCTGTACGATACTGGATAGTTTGTCATGATATGTGGTATAGACATTAATTTTCCCAAAATACAGATTGGAAAATCTTTGGTGACCCCTCTAAACTTTAATTGCACCATTAGGTCAGATTACCAGTTTGCCATTTCATTGCTTCATGGCCAGATACATGTAATAGTACTCCAATAACCTCTGTGTTTACTGCCAAGTAATACATGTTAACTAACATGATAAACTAAACAGATAAACAGTGAGTTTTAATCCTGCAAAGCCCCAGAGAGGGTAATCAAATACATACATGCCGAGCAGGTTTGTAGCGTTAATGTAGCATTTTTTCATTTTAGCTCACAAACATGAGCACAAATGATTAGATATTTGTCACTTTGATCACTAACAATGGTTAGTGATAAGCTTTCAGTTTCACAGATTTTGTTCAAAGTGGACATCCTGCATTGAATTTCTCTTGCTTCACCACTGCCTGAAGCATATGCCCTAATGTTTTGCATTGTTTTAACACATGGCGCTTTATGGGCTCGTGCAGCCGCTTAGTCTTGTTGAAGAGTTCATATGAGAGGGTGCCAAAATATAGGGTAGAGTGAAAGATATTCAGTAAAAATCATTAGGGTGATTCATACTGTAAGTGCGAAATCCAAGCTTCCACTACTTGACGTGTCACATCTCACTACTTCACTCACTGTTTCAGTGAAAACTATTCTCAATGATGAGTGTTTAACAGTTACAAACGGTTCTGCTGAGCTTAACTCTGCAGTGTCTGTAGAACGCCCACTATAAGGATTCATAGATGAACTATATAGCATGGTAATGTGTGGCTTTATTTCTACTTTTTACAAGACAAAAGCCATAGCTATTCCTGATGGTCATTGAAAAAATACTGTGGAGGGCTTTAATAGAAAAAAACGGAGCCCATGAAATGGAAATCATAGCCGGATTTCTTGGCATTTCATCCCACGAATAGAAACTTAGTGAGTGCTCTTTATATAAGCTATAGTAGGTGACAGTGTGAGTGAAGTGCTGGAAAAGGCTGCAAATGATTAAAGTGTTTGAGGAGGTGGCAATAAACAACAGGGAAAAGGTTCAAATGCAGCGTGGTTGTTTTGAAATTGTTGTGGGTTTGTTGTAATGTATGTGTTTATTGTAATATGCCTATGTGTTTTGTGATGGGTGGCATATAATTACCCATGTCTATGGTTTTCACTGAGGCATCTCCACACTTGCTGTACCACGCTGCACCCTCTGGTCAAGCAGAAAAATGAATCTGACTTTGGCACCATTTGAATGATCAGTACATTTTATATCCTGCCCACAAAGATGCAACTTTAAACCTCTGTATAAAGATTGACTTGCAAACACATACCAAAAATTAGACTGTAGACAGTGAATCAACAATTCTATCTGTATGACAAAAGGGGAGTCTCTCTCAATGCTTAGGTTTGCATTTTTCTTTTAACTATGTGCATTTCCCATTGAATGTCACAAATCCTTCACAAGCCCCAAACTGTTTAAGAGGTCATAAGAAGCTTTTGGGGTGGCTGTGGCACCTCGAAGGAGATAGAGCGGGCCCTCCGCTAATCAAAAGATCCCGAGGTCCTCAGTGTGCATGTCGAAGTGTCATTGGGCAAGATACTCAGCAGCCCTCAGAGTCTCATAGGTGTCTGTGAGAGAGCAGTGCATGAATGTGTGTGGAAATGGCTGAGTGTGGCTTGTAGTGTAAAGCACCGCGTAGTGAGAAAGACTGAAGAAGCACTGTGTAAATGGTGCCCATTTACCATTTCTCTTTCAGGTCTTTTTGTGATGTCTGAACTACTGATGCTGTTAACAATGATGAGACCTATATGATTATAGCACTATTCCTTTCTAAAGGTGTATTTATTTTGTAATTACAGATCTGTACAGGTCCCTGGTGGATAGGCGCGAAGGCCAAGAAAGCCCTTTATAGTCTCTGCAACTGCAGCTCAGTTTGTTTTATAGTACCTTTGGATTTCATGTGGAATTAACTGGTGAAGTTAAACACAGGAGGCAAGAAAGTGTTGTAGAGGCAAAGGTTGTGGGTGCTCTGCCAATTACTTCTGCAAAGAAGGAAAGGGCTATTGGTTTGACCAGCTAACCAGGAAAAATTTATATCCACTTCACTGCTTACGTGTTTGACTTTTACTATTGTAATAATTGGAGAAACAAGTTCACGGTGTAGCCTTTCCCCTTTGGCAGTCTGTACCGAGAACTCACAGATCCGGTTCCCCCCGCATTTACCTCATTTTGCATTCAGAGCATTGTTGTTCATGAATTTTTTATCGAGTCCTCCGTGTAGTGTGCAAAGTTCAGCTGTTGAATTAGACAATGGAGTGTTTTCAACTAATCTTCCCATTAGAGTGGAGAACAAACCGAGTCGTATCGTTTCCGAAAAGGAAAACATAACCTTTAGAAAGCCGTTATTTGAAATTTAAGGGTCTGAATGGTGATGGCACTCTGAATCTTGACCCAACGAGATAAAGAGAAACCTATCTGAAAGCCATTTCTGCATCAAATCAGCTTTCAGCAAATCCTTTTGTGATCCAATAAAATAATCCAAGACAGCATATTTTACAATAGATGTGCTGCCCACAACTAAGATTACAGCGAATTGGGATTTTTCTCACAAGCACTTTGAATATATTCTCCATTCTTTATCCTACACATGAGGAAAGATTACATTGTAATGATTGATAATGGGATTTTATTCCTGAGGATATTGTGAAAGTAAATGAAAAAAAAAAATGGTGTTATGTATGTTTACATGACTCTAGGTTTAGAGGAAGTATTAAAGCTGAAAAGTTGTTCTGCACGTGTTCTTTCTGTTGTTATGTGAATGTTTCTGTAGACTGCACAATCACATACAGTGGGGGAAATAATTATTGATTATTATAAATACATACTGAATTATAATAGCACCAAACAGTTGTCACCTTCTTAAGAAACGTCTCGCTGATGGTGTTGTGTAGGTCTATAATCCTTGACAGCTCTTTGGTCTTACCCATAATAGTGGAGCTGTTGGTGACACTGTGTACAGCCATGCTGTATATAAACGATGTAAATAAAATGAGTTGAGATCAAGAGTATCTGTAATTTATTGATTGATTGATTGTAATTGAAGTGTCATATGGGCCAATCTGTCAGAGAGATTTGGTTGGATTGTCAGGAATCAAATACTTATTTCACTCATTGACATGATCGTTAAAATGAAAGTACCATAAAAATTATTTCTTTTGATCTTTTTTACAATTACAAATTCAGCAGGGGATCAAATAATTATTCCTCCCCACTGTGTGTGTGTGTGTGTATATCTATATATATATCTATATATATATATATCTATATATCTATATCTATATATATATATATATATATATATATATATATATGTATATATATATATATATGTGTGTGTGTATATATATATATATATATATACACACACACATATATATATATATATATATATATATATATATGAATATACATTAGGATATTAATATCAGTATTGCACAGGCTGTGATGCAGCTTTATCTCGTTTAATTGACAGAATTCAGACCGTGGTAGCACGTAAAACGAAGAGGGGTCTTTGAATCAGCAAAGTGCTTGTAATGTAATAAGCACTCTCTTCTAAATGGAGCCTTGACTCCATTTAAAAGAGGGCAGAAAATATGTGTGCACTCTTGCTTAAGGCTTTCATCTTGCATATAAATCACTCCTGAAAGTGGGTGTTTGAGCGCCACAGATTTCAGGTCTTGGGGCGCATGCTGTATTACCGGCCAAGGCTGCATTAATGACAGAGCTGTGCCATGGCAGCATGAAGTAAATTAAGCCAATTCCAAATATTCTAAGGATTTTTTTTCTTGCTGTTTTAAAAGCCTTACCCTTACGTGTGTTTCTTCTTTCCCTCTACTTTCTGTTTCTGTCTAGGTACCGCGGCAGCTGAGTGCTCTGACATTGTACAGGTGTGAGCAGTCAGTTCTGGATTACTGCCATACCCACCTGTCGCTGCACCTCAATGTGGGCATGGAGCCCTCCACTCAGGCGCAGGGAGGTCCAGGGCCAGCATTGTACCAACCCAGCCTAATGGCTGCCCTCCCCTCAAAGCCTGTGCTGCCTTGCCCCCAGACCCACTCCCACCACCACTGAGCTGTGCACACAACGAGGCTCTGTCTCCAAACTACTGTACGTCAGCTGCACATAATCACAGAACTGCTCATACGAAATAAAAGGCTGTGTGGGAGGAAGCTGGGACTGGTAAAGAAGCAAAGGAGACAATTAATTTACTGCAGAGCATCCTGGAACCAGGGTAATGAAAATGAAAATATTTCTCAGTGGAAATAAAGGGGTGCAGCAGTTTTGATTAGTGAGCTTCTGACCTACCTGACCCTCAATGTCCTCAATTAGCAAAGGAGGCTGAACTTCAGCATGACTTTCTGCATTCTGCTTTGCCTCTTGAGGAGTATTAAAGATAATAATTTCATGATTTGTTAATCTTATTAAACATATTTCCTTGACTTCTCATAACGTGGACACCCCTCTGCTGTGCAGGTAAAGTAATCAAAATGCAAAACGTTGTAAACAGAGCAGGGGGAAACAGCATGATAAGCAACTGAGTAGCTGAACAAACGAAAGCTCGGCCAAGCTGAAAGGGTTTCTACTGTTTTGTTTTCTTTTTTTCTTTTTTCTGATCATGCTGTCAGTCAGAGGTCTCTCTCAAACTCAAGTCCCTGTAGCGTTTTTCATTTCGAGAAATGAGCCTCTCCAATGAAATTACCCAAGACAAGAGAAACAAGTCCGAAAATAGCGGACAGTAATTGTTTTATAAAATGTACAGCCCACACATCTTGCTGGCAGTCAGTATAGTTTACATGGTGACTTTTGAATTGCTTAATGATTTGTGATGTTGATCACGTTCTTATTCATTTGAGAAATAAACAGAGGAAAAATAAACACCAAGTACAGAGCTCGGTGCACTGGGACGTTCAGATGTTTACTTTTCATCCTTCATTTAAATCACTTATGTGGCTAATGGTTTTTGGTTTTTATAATGTGTTATTCAGCCAATTATCTGATTGTACACTTGCATATCTACACGTGTGCTTTTTACAAAATGCTACAATATAATATATGGCAAATAAACTGTGGTAAACGACCGGAAACAGTGTCATTCATCAAGTTCAGCGGTATCAACCCAAACAACTGTCTGCTGTACTTAGCCAGCTGTGTAGGTGGTTTAAACTGCAGAGCACAGTGCACAGCACAGGCAGGACTGTCTGATAATGATGTGTGTTTGGTTTTTGCCTTATTGATCAAGACCCTGATGGTAACTTCTCTTGCTTTTCTTCTTCTGTGACTGTGTGGTATCTGATGTGATACAGTAAACTCGACTCGCTGAACTCATACACTTCTAGGCTATATTGCTTTCAGGGAAGGAAAACGTGTACAGATCACCCAATTAATATCCTGAATATTGTTCAACGCAGCAGTTCTATGTTCTTAACATAGACACAGTTTACGATGAAATTGGTAAAAGGTTATTGTGATATAAAAGTATACATAAGGTTTTTCTGCTGGGAATTGACCGTTAGCTAAACCTGTCCAGTAAACAGCAATCGTCAAATAATAGTTTATCTACAATAACTATGTGCAGCAGACCTGCTGAGCTTTGGTTTTCTGCACAAAGTGAACTGCTAACCTGCAAAATCAACACTCACCATTTAAGGAGATTATTAAGTATATGATGTGAATGATAGCATGCCCAGCTTACGGCAATAAGCAGTTATAATACAGTTGTAATAGTAACACAGTTTTACCTTTGAGGCCAATGAAAATTAGTTAACTAAACTGTTTGGGGTTTAGCGTCCCACAACTAGGCAAGCTCACTACACAAGTCCCCAGAAGTTGGTCCTGAGTACTGATTCAGCATATTGTAGAGTAATATTAGGAGCTCAGTCCTGCTACACGTCTGATTGATTTAATTAAATCTACGTAAATATACACGCCTAGCTAGCTATGCCAACAGGCAAAAGAAGTAAGACTAAAGATTTAAATAAACACAGGAGGGGGCGCTTAATCACATGTACAGTATATGGACAAAAGTTTTGGGGAGACATGCTTCAATTTATTAATTCAGGTGTTTCCAGAATTTTATACAGGCGTATAAAGCGCCTAGCTATGCAAATCATAGCTAGATGCAAATCATTTGTGAAACAATAGATTTTTCTGAAATTCTCACTGATCTCAAGCATGGAGCTGTAATTGGATGCTGCCATTGCAAAAAGTCAGAGTGTCCAAATATTTCTGGCACAACTTCACCTGCTTCCAGTGTGCATTGAGAAGGTCAAAGATCTGGTGGCGTGAAGACTCCAGCGACACTTGAAGCACTATGGAACAACTTTATTAGCTGACCAACGCGTTTCGGCTTGTGGCCTTCATCAGGGTCATTACAAAATACCAAACAGTTTGTGTTTAAATAAATAAAGAAATCCAAGTGAACCAATCACACATAAACAAGCTGACCAATCAGCATTTAAGGGGGTGGTACTAGCCAAGGCATTCTTATTACCGACACATAACATACTGACGATTTGTCACGTCCCTATGATACGTGCCGGATTGCGGATGAAATCCCATAGAATGAAGCTCCCGGCATTCCAGCCGTGTATTCCAGCCCTAAACCTAACCTTAATCCTAACCATAACCATAACCTTAATTGTGTTAGATAGTGTTTTCCAAAGCGATTCATGATGAGAAAGTAAAATAAATGTACATGTGCAGATTGAGTCCAAACGATTCTCATGTTTCCTCCTGTTTCCGAACACGTAACATAGGAATGTGTTGTGTGACCGAACGCGTAACATACCGATGATTTGTCACATAGCGTAATATGTTACACTTTGGGAACAAGAACGTGTTGTACTGGCTGCCTGGTTGGCTCTGGTTCAACTCTCAAAAAATGATTTTAAAAAAATTATTAACTCCATAATAAAAAATTTGAACTAGTTAACAGCAATTATCATTACAATAAAAGGTTTTTGTTTTTTGGTTTTTTTTTTAAAGGTCTTTGAAAATCTAATTAAGAACATAAAAGCAAAATAGTGTAACTCGCAGAAACTCATTAATAGACCTGCATTCATACCTGTAGGAAATAAACTCTTTAAACAAAATATCCAGAACGCTTCATGGTGAGCTTTATTTTTTATTGGCATTGACGCCATGAAGCCCAGTCAAAGAGGTGATAAAATTAATTTTATCAGGAAAAAGAGAGATCTAGTTCAACTTTTTATTATGGAATTAATAATTTTTAAAACAAATTTTTTTTTTTAAGTTCTTGTGATTGCTATGTGTAACTTTAACTTTTTCTGTGGACCTTTAAGAATGAGCTACTTTTGGATATGTGGGGTGATTTTCAGTCCAGAGTCAGCCAGTACCACCCCCTTAAATGCTGGTTGGTCAGCTTGTTTATGTGTGATTGGTTCACTTGGATTTATTTAAACACAAACTGTATTTTGTAATGACCCTGATGAAGGCCACAAGCTGAAACACGTTGGTCAGCTAATAAAGTTGTTCCATAGTGCTTCAAGTTTCACTGGAGCCACCAAAAAGTCACTTGTGTGAAATTCTTTCCCTCCTACAGATTTCATAAGTGGTATTATTGCAGAGTTACAAAGTGGGGTTGCCAAGTGCTGAGCTGCATACTGTGTAAAGGTCTCCAACACTATGCTAACTCCAGAGTTACAACCCTCCTCTGACATTAACATCAGCATAAAAGCTGTGTACCAGGAGCTTCATGATATGGCTGTTCATGTTCATAGCTGTGTAGCTCTGTGCATTTGTCCACATAGTGTATATGTAAATTTTGGTCTCCTTTATTTAGTATAATTATTTTATTACTTTATTTATACTTTATTTAGTATAATGTTGACTATGTTTGAACTGCATCTAAACTATCTTTTAAGAAACTCATCAAAATAATATATAGCTATTAAATTTTTACTAAAGTAGTTAGCTAGCAGCAGCTATTTAAATCTGTTTATTTTAGCTGGCCAAGCCATTGCTTGCAGGGGCGTCTTGTGTGCATCCATGTGAAATTAAGAACCCAGTGAATGAAAAATAACACCGATGATTTAACAGTAGATTAGCCCCTAAACTCTAATGCAACAGTAATGGATGGGGATAGGGCTTAGCAAACGGTCAATTGTTGAGAGGCTTTTTGCAATATTGATTTAAAAAAAAAATGTTTTTGAACATGTGACATCACAGATTAAATTGTACTGAGAAAATTATATTTATTATACATTTTGTTTTCTATGTGTTTGAATAGAAATGTCCAGGGATGTACAATATTCTGTCATTATCAATACTGTATCCATCTCCAGTCATGCATAAGCTGTACTCTGAATATTTTAACGCTGATTGTATAAAACAAGTCATCTGGCATCATGCAGAACAAATGAATGACGCATTGATTGTGTACGGCGGCACACGTGTATGTCTGATTTTCAACAGTTCCTCAATAACAGACATTTTGACCATGCTCCGCCTGGTGTTCCTCTTTTTAAAAACAGAAAGAAAGAAAGAAAAATAAAACAGGCAGTGCAGAAGATATATCTGCTTATGACAACACGCTCTGACACACGACAGATTCATGCTGCTTGAGGATTTATTGCTCTGTAGCCGCGCGCACGGAACAGTTTAATGACACTGATAGACTGCGTATACTGCACTCGCTTCAAGTGTTCAGAAGAGCGTTGAGAGAATCAGGACAGTGAGGAGCAGTAGATGCAACACAATAGCATCAGACCTAAGCGTTTGCATGGATTTACACTAACAGGCTGATGACTCATCATACTTCAACCACCACTGACAAACACCTCTGGAGCAGCTCTGTCTCTACAACTTTACCCGCAAACTAGGAAGATAATTATCACACACATCACATCTTAAATCAACTGTGTGACTCACAGAAAGGGAAAAGAGCAATACACAAAATTTTAAAGTTTGGAGTGTGTAGAACTAGGAGGGTTGATAGATGATTTTTACAGGTCACAAGAAGATTTAGGCATGTGGAAAAAAAACCAATACAAAAATCTTTTTCTAATATAGAAATGTTGTCATCTGAAACCTTGAAATGATTAAACTTATAATAAAGTATTGACTGAAATAGGCTGAAAACAGAAACACTCAACTGTTCCCAATTTTGTGCATGCACACCGAAGCCAGAAGGCCACTAGAGAAAATCATTCTTTTTTAAAAGGACAATGCCGATGCTTTCACTGTACAGGAACAACAACCACGCGCTCCTTGCAGATGCTGACTGGCTTAATTTCTTGGAAATGAAAAGTGCCAAGGCGATGGTAACGTTTTTGTTTTTGTTACTTACTTTTATCGGTTTGGACAACACGTGCGTCCTTCTGACAATCTGTTGGCACTTTCTTGAAAAGCAGGCACAAGCTATTTTCTCACCCCCTCTGAGCTGTCAGAGTGTGAGGTAGACAATGCAACACTTTATAGTATATGGGCTTAAAATCCCTTCATCCCTCATCCCGTTCCATTGATTTCATCCAGCGATCATATTTCCGGGGGGTTCAGGATATCGTCGAGGGAGATTTCCACATTTACAATTCTCATAAAAGCACACTAAAGTAAAGGGTAGAGAGAGTGTAAAAAGTTACGATAGCTTCTTCATTCAATCTATTTTTTATACTGGTTTTTAAAATCGCCCCAAATAGCTCTGTCGACTTGTTTACTCAGATGTTCTGAAATCAAATAAAATTGGGCCAGATGTTTTTGCTTTTGGCATATTCTAACCTAAATTCCTCTCATGGATTCCGAGTTGTTGCTGCAACACAACAGATTAGAGAAAAATTTACCTTTTCAAACTGTGACAGATGCACGGATCATCTCAAAGTTGCACAGTCAAAAGGTATACATGCTTTTGTTTGTGGCTGTTCTCCAGGTGTATTTCTCTTCCAAAAGGGCTTTGTCTCACCCGCCAGTTTAGGATATGTTTGAAGTATTGAAGGATTTGAGGTCAAACTGAAGTTTCTGTTTGTGTTCAGCCGCTTTGCACGTTGCCCCGTCATTCAAGAATTGTGTTGCAACTGCTGGCGGGCAATGCAGCTGTGAAAGCTCTTGATTTCCCCGGGGAGTTACATTGCTGCTACGCTCACAGTTTGAGGTTACCTTTACCATTTCAGAAGCCCAATATGACACTGGTATTTTTTTTAACAAAATGCCAAATCACAAGGTAATTGACTACATTCCTGATACATTTTATAGTCAAAAGGCGTAGCCACTAATGCTTCCAAGAACCAGCAGCATTGTTTGTCACATTGTTTGTTTAAGTTGCCTAAATACTAATTAAAAATCTTGGAGTTGGACATAATTATGCCTTGTAAAGGTAGCTGCCTTTTACCTTCGCTACTCCTGAACTCATTTTCCACTGCACAAATATAAGGTGTTAAACTAGTACAGCATATTTGTTTTAGTTTAAGTCTTACTAAGTCATGACTCTGGATTCAAATTGGATGCAAGGTTTTTATTAGCTTTTAGCATCTGGACAGTTCAATTGGACACCTGCGACCTAAGTGTTTGTTTGTTGTTCTCAGTGAATGCACCAGTGTTAAACGGGAGTTGAAAACAGCAACAGCTGAGCCTCAGCTAAAGAGCTTGAAGGTATCAGGTTATGCGTATAAACAACAAGAGCCAGAAGATGGGATAAATAGCTTATGAGTGAGAACACTGCAGATGTCATTTTAAATATGAATCGTCTTTGAATGAATAGGAAAAAACAGACAAAATAGAATTTAGTGATAGGCTGGTGGCCTGTGTGTGGAGGATCAATGCAAGGACAGCAGAGGAAAACCACAATATAATGCAGCTAAAGCTGCCCACAATGCAAAATGTAAAAGTGAGAGAAAGATGAAGACAGAGGCAGCTTGTGGGAATATGAAAGTGATGTATGTATGTATCGAAATGGTAAAACTCCTGATCCAGCACTTCTGTTAGCTAAATGTAATGTACAAATACTATTATGATGTATAAATAGGAAAACTATACCAAAATTAGATGTGCAAATTAACATATTTTAATTTATATACACATAACATATGATATTTTCTTGGTGAGTGGCCATGGTACGAACCACACTTAACAGAACTTCTAATAAACCTACACTATATGGACAAAAGTATTGGGCTACCTACACAATGTAGGTACCTGTACATGCATCTAAACCCATGCCATGAAGCTCCCGGTGTACAATGTTAATGTCAGAGGAGGTTTCAAACAGTAGAGCGTTGGAGATATAACAGGGTTCAATACTTCAGTGGCTGATTTGCTGGGTTCCTAAATGCTTCCACTTTGCACAGTCCAATTACTTGTTGCAATGGCAGCATCCTTTGAAAGCAGCACAGTCAAATTCAGTGAACTCTTTAGAATGAGTTATTTTTCCAAAAATGTTTGCAAAGACAGACCGTGGGGATACATACATGATTTTATACATCTGTAGAATGGTCCAGAAAATTCCTGAATTTAAAGATTAAGAGATATGACCCAATACTTTTGTCCATCTAGTATGCTTGTAATGTGCACAACTATTGGCTATGATAATAAAACAGATATTGTGTGAGCAGCAGTAATTTTTCAAAGTGTCTTTCAACCCTCTGCTACTTTTTGATGAAACTTAAAACTACAACTCCTTCCTCCTGTTCTCCCCAGCCTAAATCCTCCACCCACTCAAATCTTTTCTGCATTGTCCCTTACCCACTCTGGCCTTGTTATGCAGAGAGAAGAGACCAAATCCTAATAAAAAATGCATTTTCATCACTCGAAATAATGCTACGCAATTCACATGAGGATGTCGGCATTATTGGTCGAGGCTTTAATATCTAAATCCAATATGCAACATAGGCTTTTCCTTGATTCGACAGATTTCCTGCACAGAACAGGGCTTCAGCCGAAGCCCAAGTGGGAAAAAGACACACTGATGCACTAAAGACGGGGTTAATGCAGGAGGATGCCTGAGTGGAAGCGCATTTGGTGACACTGGTGATTGAAATGCACGACTTCCTTAAAAAATGTCAGTAAACAATGAAATTAAATTTAAAAATCTCAAGCTGTAGCCACAGCTGTTCTAGTCACTGAAAGCCAGGATAATACATAGTCAATTGCTCCTATTTAAATAGTTTCAGACTCGGTCTCCCTCAATGCCACATTCAGCAGTGAAAATACGAATCAATTATGGTAAATAGAGCCATAGTTAAGCTGGTATTGTGCTGTGTGCTTTGTATTAAAGGCTGACTGCCACTCACTTTACCAGACACATGCTCTCCTTAGGATTATACTGGCAGTATGTGAATGTGAGAAATCTCCATCAAGTTCATAAATGTGTGTAATCTAGTTTCACATTTAGCTGTAGTTCAGATGAAAGACAATTAGGCCAGCTTTTTCTCTACATTCTGCATACTAGTGAAATCTACACTCGCTCAAAATTACCGGTTCAATGCAGGCAAGTGACTACTGGGACAAAGTTATACTCTTATTCCTAAACTTGCACTTACCCCTTTTGCTGATCAGGGCTTTTAAAGAATTGGCAGCGTGCTACAAGCCTGCCTCATTTTGCTAGAGAAGTACTAAATAATGTGGGAACACAGCCTGCCTTAGCAGGTTAATGTCATCGCATGCTGCTGCCTTTTACCTACTGGAAGGACTGATGAAGTGGCTTGTAGAAGTACTTGAAAATCCAACTTGACCGCACAAATCAAACATAAACCAAGTTAGTTTCGCTTGTAATCTTAACCTTGAACTACTGCTGTGAGGCAGCTTCTTTGTTCTCAATCTACGTTTTTGTAAATGGCTACAATATCTTTAAGTGTGACAGATTGTGTCACCAGAAAATGAAATGATTCTGTCAACGTATAATATTCCTGTTAGTGAAACGGTGGTTTGTGATCAGAGTATGGACCTCTCAATCTGCCGCAACCAGGCAGTGGCCAGGCTCACTGTCTCCTTCACTCTCTCATTCACCGACTCCCATTCACTCCTTGTCGGTGGCGCGTCTCAGCTCCCAGTCCAACTGCCGTGTCACGCAGTCAGGCACAGAGAGACCAGCAGGCTACCAAACTAATCTTTGCAGGGAGCAGAGTGAACCTGACTGAACAGTTCGTGTAAGGGAACAAAACGTTCATGAAGGAAGACGTCAGTTTAGTGGAAGGAATTCCCAAGAGTACTGGATGG
This sequence comes from Pelmatolapia mariae, assembly GCF_036321145.2. Lineage (NCBI taxonomy): Eukaryota > Metazoa > Chordata > Actinopteri > Cichliformes > Cichlidae > Pelmatolapia > Pelmatolapia mariae. The sequence continues at coordinate 14,588,174 of NC_086237.1, read as the reverse complement.
AAGCTGGAGGCATTCGTTTAGCTACAGTAAATGGAAAGAAACCATTATGAAGCATTTTGTATTAATTATTTAGAGCTTTAATGGCGCATCTCTGTGACCATATTGTGTCTTAATATGTTGCATTTCTGGTTAGTCTCCCTTGCATAATAATTACACTGGTCACCATGCTCTGCTTGGTGCACAGATTGGTATTTGTACAGAGGAAAAAGGTTGCTAGGCAATCCACTGAGATCTAAGAAAAGGTCTGTATGAGATGTGGCGAAGACAGAGAGCTGGCAGTTGCTGGGTAAATTGCAAGTAGACAATCAAAGTCATATCACACTGAGCTCAGGAGCAGAATGAGAGGAGCAAGCCGCTGAATGAAGCTGTTTACCTCCTGTCCTCGCGCACAGCAGCAACTGGTTGATATAATCAGGTAACCTGAGCAATTAAGTACACTCCATAAGACTATCAGTGACGGTCTTCTTTATTTAGGAAAAAAAATAGAGTTTTATCACACCGCTTTCAGGATATTGTCTGATTACTTCCATGACGGACATAGTTAGAAAGGGCTTAGGATGTGACTTTGAGCAAACAGCTTTGATTTTTGAGTGAGACAAGAGAAGGAAGTGGCATAATTGGGTTCACACTCTGTGGAGACTGGCTGACTCCCAGACCCCCCCACCCCGTCTCCCAAGCATCTGAAAAACACCCAGAATAAATAATGGCCTGTTGATGAAACAGTGCAAAAGTCTTATACCTGACCAAGTTCGCCCCACTGACATGGCACAAAAAGGGCCAGATTGAATTCAGCCTGTCTTTCAACTTAATACACAGGTGTAGCTGGGTGCCCTGTGGGGGACGGCGGGATTTATGGCTGGGAAGACTGTAGCTGTCATGTCCCTGCAGCAGCAGCAGCACCACCACCACCACTGCTCAGCATCTCTGCCAAGGCGCAGTTTACTCTGCCAGCACTAGCCTTGCATCCCAATGAGCTGCATGCAGGAAATGGCTAATGTTACAGCCTCTCATCATGTATCCTGGGATATGAGCTCAATTAACTCAACATAAGCACTGTCAATGGGGATCAAAACAGATACAGGCCTCGTATTCAGCCGCATCCATAATTACAGTTTATGTAACAAACTAGGAGCCAAAAAAAGAAAGAAAGCGGCACAGGACCTGTGTGATTGATAGCTTTGATGTACAATTTCTTTGTTTCACACCTCTCCTTTTTGCCTGTAATCCATCTTTAAGTGACTATACATAGGGGCCGGGGCATTCAGGGTGATCTCGAGGAGCTGGGAATAAAACCAGAGGACGCTCCATCAATTTTAGCTTGCTACACTGATTTACATCTCACTGGCAGAAGGCAATTCATGACTTGTGGAAAATCCGGTGTTTTCCTCCCATTTTTCCACATGACCGGGAATCTATCATGACAGATCTAATCAGGAACTTCAAGAACGGTTATGGAAGGTTCTCTTCTGATCACGTTCAATCGGAAGTTTGTGTATTTAATCACAATTAGGGAGGGACGAAGAAGAAGAAGTAAAAGGGAATATCTGTTGCTGTAAAAGCTGTATTGACAATTTTAGGTCATATGAGATTTGGCACTGGAAGGCCTTTGTAACCAGGCAGGATTTCACTCATGACTTATCTCTTCCACCTGACAGGAGGAAAATCCATCAGAAAGTGTCTGCGATCAGCACCGTTTTAAGCTGTTCTGTATTTAAGCTTTTGTCCCTTTGAAACCAGAACCATGTCTTTGTGTATTCAACAAGCTAACAACACATTTTCCAACTCATTTAGAAATGAATGATGAATTTTTAACAATTGAATATAAACTTCCTTCTACTTTAATATGGCTTTATTGCCATGTGCTGACATTATCTGACTGGCTCTGTAACACAGTTCAGAATAAAAGCTTTTGGAAGAGAGAAGTTGCAGATGTATAGAGCAAATTAAATGCAACACATTTACAATATTGTTCTTGGAGTACAAAGAGTACCGAAGCTGCTACTCAGTACTATTATCCATTTATAAATGTGTCATTAGACTCGAACGAATAAGAGACACGCTTTATTTGTAGCCAGAATTCCAGTGTAAAGCATTTATTTATTTCAGGATATGAGGCCGTTGCCCGCCATTCTCCTGTTCTTATTACATTTACTCATTAAATTAATCTACAGCTTATCTCCTGTTTATTATGTCGAAGAGAGCTGCACAATTAATCTAGAACCGCCTGGATATATAAAAAAGAACTGCCAACGAGCCAGCGCGGCTGGAGATTATTCTTTTAATTGCTGTTAAGTCCGGCCGTTCCAGCTATTGGTTTGTCTTCAGCGCCGTCCCGAGAACACGAATGTTGCATCGCTGAGTAGAAATTAGCTCTCCTTAAAGAGAGACTGTTTAAACGTTGTTTTCTCATCTGTCTTTAGACGCCGGAGCATGTTGTTTGCTTGTAAAGCCCAGGGGCATTGTGTGTACTGCAATGAACTGATTTATTAAATTGTTTGCCTCGGAGCAGCCACAAATATCCCCCATATTACAGGGGAGCTGGAGACTGTTGACTGGTGCATCGGTGCCACAAAATGATAAATTGCATCAAGAGCAGCCAAGAAAGATCCCTCACACATACACACTAGCTGCCCCACCCCCCTCCACGACACAGGAGCCCAGACACTTTTGATTCTGCATGACCGTACATACAGGGCTTAAAGAGTTTCTTGTCAGTTGAAGAGATAAAAAAATGATAAAGGGACAGAAAGCGTCATGAGAATGGTTCATTTTTAACCGTCATTCCTGTCACATGTGCTTACTGTAGACTATATAGGGGATTCTCTGTCTCTCTCTCTCTCTCTCAGACACTCACACACACAAACAGAAGATGTAAATTATCTTTCAAATGTCTGGGAAAATTTCACATTTTCACAAAGACAGCCTATTAAATCTTACATGTCGTCTGTTTTCTGTAAGTAGTCGTTTCATATAACACAGGTTCTCCTGATGCTACCAGAGGAAATCTGCAGCTGTCCTGGGGTGTCTGCTACTGAGCAGTTGTTTTTATTTATTTATTTTTGCAGTGTAGTGGGCCATATTGTCCTGCCGGCGGAGGCAACTGCCTTGGGAGAGTGTTGTTGCCACAGGGGAGGGAGATGAGGGGGCGTCAGTGTGCATCAATCTTTAGGCAGGTGGTACATGTCAAAGTGCCATCCATTTGAATGTCAGGACATGGGGCTTTTCAGCAGAACACTACATTGTAATGAGATGATCATTATTATTGATATTGTCTAATTTTTTTAGGTGTTGCAATCAGTGTATGTGTAAGTAAAGTGTAAGGTTCTTTTTTTCTATTTCACTACAACACAGAGGGAAATGTTGCATTTGTGCGCTCCACTTTTCACTTGCACTATTATAGCACCAGTATGCACTGGTAGAGAAAAACTACATAATACATATTGTAGTATATCCACCACACATGCAGATTCTTGTACAATTAGTACATTTTACTAACAATACACACTTTTACTTGGGAACTATTTTTTTAAAGCAGGACATGAAACAGTGTTTCTATTTCTGTAACAGCTGTTAAATTACAGAGGATGTCAATGCATCAGCTAACACTTTTAATTTGACTTTTTAATTGCAAGATATTGATTTAGTTAATAAGAGCAAATTTAATGATCTATTTTTTAATAAAGTGACTGTATCATTTAATTGAAAAAAAGGTGCTTTATAACAATGTGGTGAGAAGAATTATGGTGGAGCCATATGTTGGTCTTCTCCAGTGAGAAGGAGGGAGAGAACATGTTCGTTTTACTTGACAGGTTTCTGTGCTGCTGTGTGTAAAATGCAGAAAATATGGATGCTGTCAGTGTGTCCTAGTTCTATAGTGCATGGTTTTTGTGTACAGTGTACACAGCACAGCTACCACACTGCGGCTAGTCGACTGTTTATGTAGCTGGCTTACAAAAAATATCAACGTGCTCATTTCACATGAACAGAAAATGGTGCATTGCATGCATTGATTGATGTCGAACTGGAACTTTAGAAAGCCACCATAAATTTATAGGATTTTTATTATAACTTATTATAACTTCGAGTCTGGCATTTTGGCCGTCGCCATGTTGTTTACTTGGTGCCAGAAGGGATCATCTAGGAGGAGGGGGTGGATTGCAAAGTTATCGGCTACCTTGGTGAGCAAGATGTATTCATAGATGACACATACCTGATAATTAATGTCTCTTCTTCTTGTTTCAACTGCTCCCTTTAGGGGTCGCCACAGTGGATTATCTGCCACTATCTAACTAATCTCCAGCTTTCTCCTCTGTCAAACCAACTACTCCTACTCTCCTTCACTACATTCAATCAGTCTTCTCTGTAGTCTTCCATCTTCAGCATCCTTTGCCCAATACATGCACTATTCCTCCACTATCTTTACTATGTAAAGAATCCCTTTCACTCTTGCTGCTGCCCTACCCTGTCACTAGTCTCCACCTTACCTGCACTCTCTTGTGCACTGTCTGTTGATTTGGATGGTTGACCCCAGGTATTTAAACTCATCCACTTTCATAACCCCTACTACTTGCAGCATCACAGTTATGCCTGCCCCCTTCTCATTCACACACTTGTATTCTGTCTGGCTTCTACTGACCTCATTCCTCTTCTCTCCTGAGCAAACCTCCACCTCTCCAGGCTCACTCCACCTGCTCCCCACTCTCACTACAGAACCTGCTAATTAGTGTCTACATATAAGAACTATTTTATAGAATTTCACTAAAATGAAAAAAAAATAAAAAACTGAAAGTATAGACTTCTTGGACGGTCTGGATGGATACAATTACCACATAGCAAGTAATCCTGTGTGTCTGAGTTCCAAGTTAGTGACTCAAATTAGCTGAGGTGACAGGTAACAGACAGCTGGCAGCTACAGCCACCTTCATCAGCACCGGCCTGACACTCAAAGTGGCCACACCCTTAATAAGTCATAACTTTAAGCAGTGATGCAGTTTAAACGGATCAGATCTCCCTGATATAAGGCAGTAAATATGTTTATATCTGCTCTAAAGTTGGGCATTTGAACACTGGACTTTATAGTGAATAACTACAAATAAGATTTCTTGTTTCCAGCTACTTTGTGAAGCTCCTTTATTGCTTCCATTTATTTCAATTTTGGGACAATGTCCCATATTCTGGCACTTTTTACTTATTTACAGATTAGGGCAACATTTTAGCCCCATGTGAAATGATTTGTTAACAGTGCAAGTGACATAGCATTCAACATAGCATTTCCAAATATACTAGTTTGGATATATTATTTCTATTCATACAATAACAGAATTATAATGATTATTTTTATTATTATTTTTTTTACCAGGATCAGTATTATCAGCCCCCTAAAAAACAGACTTTTTATTGAGACATAGCACAAACCAGTGCTGTGCAAGGATGCACTTTAACTTTATGATGCTCAAAGCTTGTATAATCAAGTTAAACTGAGGGTTACCGTCCAATTTACACACAATATAAACGCTTCAGCAAAGGTTTGAGCTGTCACTTGAGAAAGCATCATGCCCAAAACAAAAGAAATCAGTTTAGACTGATTGAATTGTTTAGACTGAAGAAGAATTGTTGATGCTCACAAAGCAAGAAATGGACTGTGATAACAAACAAAGTAACAAAGTTATCCCAGCATTTCCAAGTGTCATGATGGGAGGGAGAAGTATCGTCAAGAAAGAGAGCCACACAGAACAGAACAAGTGTGGCAGAGGTAGGAAGCATTTCAAGCATTTCTGTGAAGAAAATAAGTTAGAGATGTGTCTAAAGACCCAGAGCAACTTGCCAAGACTCTGGTGATTCACTTAGCCAAGCTGGGAATTGTAGTCTCAAAGAAGACAATCACTAGAATTCTGCACAGGAATGGACTGCAAGGGTGCAGACCAAGAAAAACACCACGCCTGCAAGTCAGACTGAAGTATGCTAAGGACAAGCTGGCCACACAGGCGCTGCTTGTGTTTGGAGAAAGACTGGGAGAGGCATACAACCCAAAGAACACCGTCCCCACTGTGAAACATGGTGGTGGGAGTATTATGCAGAGATGTGATGATGCTTCAGTGTATCTGGAGGAAGGAACCATGAAGAAAAAAAGATATGTGAAGACTGAAAGAAAAACCAGCCAGCAGCAACACTGAGTCTGGTTCATCATGTTGTCTTCCAGCACGAAAAAACCCCACTGAAAACATCCTGATGAAGAATGCTGACTGGCCTCCACAAAGCTTCCATTGAAGACTTCATTGAAAATATGTGGGGTGAATTGAAGAACTAGATCCATGCCTGAAGACCTTCAGAGAGGGTGTTTATCCAGCAAAAAGAAGACACAGCATTAAGGGTGCTAATAATTTGCTGTGCTAGTTTTTTATACAAAAACTGTATTTTTCTGTGCAAGTAAAATAATGTAAGCATCCAAAAAAAAGCTAGGATTTTTGGGAAAGCTGTGTTAACAATTCCTTGCTCTTTTTAGCAGCACTTGAGAAACATTTTTTTATGAGGTGGGCTAATAATTCTGTTTGTTTTCTACGCTGGACAGTTTATAAATTTAAAGTTGCGACTTCTCAATTATTCAAAACCTGTTTAGACTCAGCACATGGTTCGGATTTGGATTTGAAAACAGCTTGTTCCTGGGTTTTGGTTTAGACTTGCGATCAATTAAAAATAACACAGAATTAAATCAAAATTATGTGTGCATGTATATGTATTGTCAGCATGAGCCTTTTGTAGTGCCTGAAGAAGAGATCTGTGGATGTGCAGTTCATAAACACTGCACGAATCAGCATCAAAGATGTCAGAAAATCTCAAGGATTACCAATGTGTGTCCATAACAAACCCAGTAACTGTGAAATGCTATGATGTTTGCTCAGGTGGCCGTTAAACCAATGTGTTCCTCTCACATTGTTTTTTTTCCCCTCCAAGCATACACTTAAAAAAAGCATCCTGGGTAACACTACATATTTTTTTATTTGAAATATGAAATGAACTCTTTTTAAACAATGGAAACCTGCATTCTTTGCTATCAGAGGAAGAAAATCAAGGCTGTCAGTCCTTCTCAAGTCCTGTTACATTGTATCATCTATTAAAATGTTCCTACACACCACAGAACCTCTCACACCTGTCAGCTCCAGAGATCACCCACACAATCTCTGCGTTTGTCGGTTTACCCTGAGTAACAGCTCATCAGCTACCAGGATACGCGGACAACTACTACTCCTCAAACACGCACAGATTCACTGCCTCCGCCTCCACCGCCACCCAGACCTATGCACATCCATCATAATTATGCACAGCAGGAATTCAAATAGCTTGCCTTACTTCAGAGGAGGAACACTGGACCAATTTCCCTCTACTTTATGCGGCACAAACAAGACATGGAAATCTATTTTGGTTATGTTTGTTTATTGGAAATGCTTTAGTTAATTTGAAAAATATGAAAGAAAATGTATTTGTGCTTCCCGCGGTTCCTTTATCCATTTTCTCAAGCATCAAATGTAAAAATAAAATGAAATTTGAATTACTTGGAGCCTATATTCAGATACCATGCAAACCCATCTCCACTATGTTTCTGTCATAACCTATGTGCGATAAGTCACCTTTTCTGTGACATTTTTCACTCATCTAAAGAACGGCTTCAAGCTGTGCCTCCCTGCCAGCATCATATCCACTTTCTCAATTGCATCCGAGACTCAGTTGACCTATGGGCAATATACATTAATCTCCAACTGGTGCCACGCAGGCTTGTGTGGCCTCTCCCTGGGTGTACGTTATAGGGGTTGGAAGTAAGGAAAGCAGAATAAAGAGAAAGACGGATGCAGAGTAAAGGAAGAATCAGCATTGCTGTGCAGAAAATAGGTCACGCTCTCTGCTCCGGTCTGTGTTTGCTTAACAGTTTCATTTCTTTTAGAATCCATTTACTTAATTACAGCCCATTTGGACTGAAAATGAACAAATGATTTGATTTACAGGCTTCATAGACCACCCTCTTCAGCTGGTTAAAGGGCCCTATGTTTTCCCAGTCGGGCTGAGTGTGTTTATGTTTCATGTGTTTTGCACATGGCCTTGAATATACAGCTCTGTTTTAGTGCAGGGGATAACAGGATCAGCCTAGTGTAGACTAAATGCAGCTCTGTAAAATTAAATCCGTTTGGACTGTGCAGTTTATGCGTTTGGCTACTCTGACTACAGTTCTGCGTTCAAGCCTTAGGGTGACAAATTTGGCCACAGTGCATCACAGAAAACAGCCAGTAATGAAAAAACAGATTATTGCGTTTTTCTTCAAGATGGGATTATTCTCAATCTAAATTACTGCTAATCCACGTTGATGACGTGATGCACGAGATGCAAATTTCAGTAAATGAGAATGCTTTAGATAAGGTCATGTACTTCTACGCCACAACAGACATATATAAAATAAAGGAAAATGCACACTTGATGTAACCTTAGGGACAAGGAGGGAACAGAGAAGGAAGGAAAGTGGGGAATCGTAAACGTGAATCACAAATCATAAAGTTTTAACTCCTTGAAAGTGGAAGGTTGGATGAAACTCGGGGGAGATTAAGTGAGATTAAAAATGCTTAATACCTGGCAGCTCATCATCGGGCAGCTTTCCATGAAGCTGTGACACGAAAGGTGACATTGACACAAAGAGCAGAGCTGTGGATGACACTCATGGAGTGTCATGGAGGAGCAGGGCTTTTTTTTTTTTTCTTTTAAGTCGCTGCAAAAGTGGCTATTAAAAAGCAAATATGTTGATTATTCGACTGCTTTCATTCAAAAATACACTTCTAAGTCTTAGCTGATGTATTTGGTTCGAGCTAGTGTTTTTACACAATTGTGGAGTGTTCTCACTTAAAACTGTGTTTAGTTGTTTTATGAATGCTCGGTGAAACCTGTAATACCAACTATACTTCAAATGTGTCACTGATCTCAGTGGGTTGCACAGTACCTTCACACAGTGTAAATGCAGCCTCTATATCTTACGGTTTCATTGAATTGGCCGCAGCAAGCCCATGTTCAATTTCCTCTCGCAGTAATGTTCCCTTGAATTAAATGGGTTGGTGAAATTGCGAATATAGGAAACCATTTTGGAGAGATAAAATTATTTTGGTACAGTGAGAGCAAAGTGAGTATCCTCTTCTAAGTGATTTCAGGGGTACAAAAATCAATAGCTCTCTAGTTGCATTTCTGCCAAGTTGATGGAGGTGGTTCAGTGCAGGTGCAAAGATAGATCAAGTTGGAAATCAATCAAATCCGAAACATTCCATTTGAAAGGTGAGAAATGTAGGGCACTGAAGTGAGCAAGAGTCAATTTTTGAAACTCTAAAGGTTGAGTCGTGTTGGAAAAGCGTGTGCCACCTTGTCTAGCAGGGTAGGGAGGTTACATTTTAAGTCACAGGTTAAGTTCAGTATCATTCATTGTATCCAGGAGAATTCTTCAACAAAATTAAATATTTGTTTGTGTGTTAATGTGATACCGAGGCATTTTTAGGACTATAATGGGTTTTTGGAGATGTGTTTAAGTGCTTAAAGAGTATGTAAATCAACCAGTCGCTAAACTGCCACACATAGAAATGTAATTTTTTTTCTCCCAGAAGTCGCAAAAAAGATTGCTTTTTCTCCTCTTCTTTTTTTCTGTTTGTTTTGATGTATTTCATCCCAGAATATTGCCTTACACTGTGCTGATTTCCTTTATCACTAGACGTGACCTTTCAGTGGGTTGAGAAAAACACCAGCACTTACCTGTGAAATGTCACAGTACTATCCTGGATGTCTTTGTAATTGTATTTTGGGGAGGAAAACAAACAAAAAAAAAGTAAAAGTATGGTAAGCTCAGAAGTGAAGTAACTTGCAGGGTAGTAGTAAGTTTGGTTATGCGTGTTCACACGTACCACACTGTTCAAAAGACTTGAGCGACCTCTAGTTTCTTTGTTTTGTTTTTTTTTGCTTCAACGAGCCAGACTTTTCAGTAATTTTTTCTAAATTGTCTTTAAAAACTAATTCTGGAAATCGGTTGCTTTTTCCGAGGAATGTTTTTTCTTTGTTAAGCCACTTAAAACTGAATCTTACTTCAAGCATAAAAAAGGCACAGTACCTGACTCAAAGCATGAACCAATATTGTGCCTACACATAACAGACAACTTAGCAAAGAACCAATTTTAAACTGTATCTTTAGGTACTTTGATTCTAGCAGCTGGTCATCAAAAACATGCATAGAAAAATAGTCTGACAGGTGGAGAAGTGGATGACAAAAGAAGAAGTGACAGGCCTAAATATGATGTACAGGTGAACACTATCTGAAAATCATGTTCTTAAGAAATAGGAGGGGAAAAACCCAGCAAAGACCTGACACAGGACCTGGGAGACTCTGAACCCTAAGTTAGCCCATTTACTGTTTGCCAAAGCCTCATCAGAAGTGGTCTCAGTGTAAGTGTGGCTGAGGGGAAACAGGGAGAAAATGCTGAGATATGCTAAATTACACATAATTACACAATTGCACTGAATCAGTGGAAACAGGAGTTATGGGGGGATTAATCCAATTTAGAAATTTCTGGCTCAAATAATTGTAAATATATATAAGGAGTAGGTCTCGTGCAGTTTTGGGGAAACAATGACTTAAAAATAAGTAATATAATAACTCGCTTTTTGAGCTCCAGTAGATTTTTCTTTGTGTACAGGCTGTGATCAGCTGACCTGTGATGCTACTTCAATATACACTGCTATTTCTGGATTTAGCGAGCTGAATTCAACAAGATCTAAGCAGGTGTCTAAAAGTCTAAAAGGTGAGTGAATCTAATCAGCATCACTACCTTAAATATAAACTACTGTGTGAAAAAAAAAACTCTCCCTCTTCTTCTGTAGATGCTAGATGCTTAAGTACTATGGCTGCAGCTTTATTTAGATCTGCACCATGAACACATCACAAAGAGGAGAAGGGAGAAAAGGATGTGCTGAAGGTGTAATTTTAAACTGTATCTTACAGTTTAAAATTAAAGTGGGCTGTGAGATGTCAGTGACGGCATGAAAGCTGCAACATACAAAAATTGTACTCATTTGACAAGAAACTATCAGATTTAATTGCTCAATAACTGAAAGTGCTGGATCATGCCAACTTTAACACCTGTTTGTAGCCATTCTTGTCCATGTGGGATACACAAAAATATGAAAATTGTGTCCATAAATCAATAGAAAAAATGGGTTGAGAAAAAAAATTCAGAAGAACAAAATATAAATTCACTTTGATATGTTGCTCTTCTAGCCAAATCTACATGTTGAACATTTGAAAACCATCAAAAATGCACTTTCAGTTCTGGTACTGCAGGCCTGTACGTGTCTGTTTACGTCCCTCTGTGACAGTACACCAGCAGTTTCTAAAATACTCAGACTAGCCCATCTGGCACCATTAACCATGCCACATTCAGAGTCACTTAAATCACCTTCCTTCCCCATTCTGATGCTCAGTTTGAACCTCAGCAGGTTGTCTTCATTGCCTAAATGGGCAGAGTTGCTTCCATGTGATTGGCTGATTAGATATTAGCACTAATGAGCAGCTGAACAGGTGTACCTAATAAGGTGGCCAATGGGATATAAATGAGACTCTTGCTGTCATGATGAGATACTTTGACGCTGAACAGAGGGGAATTTACACTAATGAATAAAAACATAATTACATTTATGGATTTTGTAACATCACAAACCGACCTATTACAATGTTCAGAAATCAGAAATACAGAAATTGTAACATTTAAAAAGATCAGTCAGCATCAGACACAATGTGTCTATAAGTGCTGTTTAAATACATGTTTGAATCAATCAGTTTAAATGACATGATTCAATGTTATGCGGCCAGTTTGTTTTTAGTCCTAACAAAGGTCTGTGCCTGATGTCGGGCATCACCACTTACTTCCTGAGGTCAGAGATACTGAACCGGTATGTACATGACAGCAACGAATAGCTGTTTGTGGGGGTAGCCATAATTGCACCGATAGGAATCATTACCTGTCCTTCCCAGGTGAGATTATCAAGTCAATGGTCTTGAACTAATGACCAGAACATTGAGCACAGACCTCTCCGAGCTGCTCATTGCCTGTGCGGCACAGAGACTATCAGCCTCAGATGGAGCACCAATGAGCCTTTTCTGCAGCTTACGGCTGCAAAGGTATGGTCACATTAATAGCATCTCTAACAACAGAAAGTGAAAAATAATGACTCACAGTTAAATTTTTAATCATGAAGACGCATTCTTTTTTATCATTTGTTTTATAAAAGGTTAGGCATGTATATGGATTAGAAATTTTTTAGAGAAAGAAATAAAGTGAAATGTTTCCTTTACTCATAGGAGAGTAAAGACTCTGCAGTCCCACTCAGCTCTGCAAAACACTTTAACATGTGACCTAATGGGCAAAGTTAGGAAACAGGTGGTGAAACATATTGAGAATTTCCTACCTAAGAGCCACACACTGACTTAAAGACTAAAGTGACAAAGTGAATATTGGACCTATATTTGCCGTATATGGAAGCCTGTAGGCGCCATTTAAAAAAATGAAGTATATGTCATAATAACTGGATTCTTATAATTCTGACCTGGCATCTTATCAGTGTTACTATTGCATAGTTAACAACATAAATAACATTAAGCATACACTAAATCTCAAAATTATGGTTCTCTGTCTTCCAACAATTATGCGTGCATCTTATAATAATGACTTACTGCCTCATAATTACAACTTAGACTCTATTTATGAGATACTATATCATATTTATGAGAAGCTTTTTAATAAGTCTGGCACAATATCTCATAATTAAGATTTAATTACAATTTACAATTTTTAAATGCAGATTTCGACTAGATGACAAGTGGACAAACAATTAAAAGCACATTAGCTAATCTATAATAATCTAATCTATAATCTATCGATATATCTATCAGACGCATGGATGGATGGATAGGTAAAACAGTTCAATTCAATTCAGTTTTATTTATACAGCCCGAAATCACAACAATAGTCGTCTCATGGCATTTTATATTCTAAGGTTGACCCTACAATAATACATACAGAGAAAAACCCCTAATCATATGCCCCCCTATGAGCAAGCACTTGGGCAACAGTGGGAAGGAAAAAAACCCTTTTAACAGGAAGAAATCTCCGGCAGAACCAGGCTCAGAGAGGGGCGGCCATCTGCTGCAACCAGTTGGGGTGAGAGAAGGAAGACAGGATAAAAGATTAAAAACAATATGATTCAGTGCAGAGAGGTCTATTAACACATAGTGAGTGAGAAAGGTGACTGAAGAAGAGATACTCAGTGCATCATGGGAGTCCCCCGGCAGCCTACACCTATTGCAGCATAATTTAGGGAGGATTCAGGGTCACCTGATCCAGCCCTAACTATATGCTTTAGCAGAAAAGAAAGTTTTAAGCCTAATCTTAAAAGTAGAGATAGTGTCTGTCTCCTGAATCCAAACTGGAAGCTGGTTCCACAGAAGAGGGGCCTGAAAACTGAAGCACTCTCCCTCCCATTCTACTTTTAAATCCTCTAGGAACAGCAAGTAAGTGCGAGAGCGAAGTGCTCTAATGGGGTGATATGGTACTATAAGGCCATTAAGATAAGATGGGGCCTGATTATTCAAGACCTTCTGGGTGAAAAGCAGGATTTTGAATTCAGTTCTGGATTTAACAGGGAGCCAATGAAGGGAAGCCTTCATAGGAGAAATCTGCTCTCTCTTTCTAGTCCCTGTCAGTACTCTTGCTGCAGCATTTTGAATTAACTGAAGGCTTTTCAGGGAGTTTTTAGGACATCCTGATATTAATGAATTACAGTAGTCCAGCCTAGAAGTAATAAATGCATGAACTAGTTTTTCAGCATCACTCTGAGACAGGATATTTCTAATTTTAGAGATAGTGCACAAATGGAAGAAAGCAGAGGGGTTTTTTTGCCTGCTAAAAGTTGTTAACAGATAGGTAAAAGTTTTTCTTTCCCACTGTAGCTTGCTCATAATGAGGCGACTGATTGTAGGGGTCTTGTTTGTAATTTAGCATGGTCCTTACCTAACAATATAAAGCATCTTGAGGAAAATCTGATTTGGTGCCATCTAATTTGAATTGAATTAAATATGTAAAACAGGCTCTGATAGGTAGAGGCTCTGTCATGGTTTGGGACTCCATTTCAGCGAACGGTGTTGGGGATCTTGTCAACATTGGTGGAATTATGAACTAGATTTTTCATCATGATAGTGATCCCAAAAACACCACCATTGCTGTAAAAGCATACCTATACAGAAAAACACACAGTGAAACACTATCAATCAAGGATTGGCAGTGTGGGATCATCTTGACAGAGAACAGAACAAAAGGCAGCCAACATCCAAAGAAGAGCTTTGAAATGTCCTCGAAAAAACCTGGAGAACTACTTCTCAAGACTACTCAAAGAAATGACAAGAACTCTTGCCTAAGAGAGTTCAGGCTGTGCTGAAGAATAAAGGTGGTCATACCAAATATTGACTTTCAAGCTCTGTAAAACTGTGTAAACTCTGTTTTCACCTCCAATACTGTAATTACATGTATATTTGCACATGTTTCAATAAATCTCTGCACTTAATTCCTAGCAGGGTGCAACTGGAGATCTTTGCAGAGTGCTTTATATATCACTTCACATTTTAAACCTTGAGTTTTATTGTGATGCTATATAAAAGCTTGCTGTACAGGGGGAAAAAAACCCAAAGTAAGTAAATTCATAATACAAAATTCCCAGTGGAAAGTTCTCTCCCTTTTAGACATCAGAAAATCTAATAAAAACTGTCAGTGTTAGTACTGCACCTAAACAACTTTTGTACTTACTTTGAAGGCACTGAAGGCACTGCATTAGCTTTAAAAAGAAAAAGGGAGGATTCAAGTTTATTCAGTCTTGCACATCTATGTGCTGTCTACCAGTGACTTAATGCTTTTAAGCACATTTGCTAATGGACTGTTGTTTAAATTAGACATTGCTCTTTCCTTTAGATATGCTTTAAGATGCTTTATAAAAAAATTTTTTCCTTAAATATCATCTTACATGTTAGACTATCCAAAGCCCTCACCCATGGTGCCTGGTTTCATGAAGGAGTCCGATGTATGATGGATGATATGAAAGATACAAAAGAGCAGCTTTTGTATCTGGTAAGGCTTTAATAGCGCCACATCTGCTCACCTCAAAATAAGAGCAAACCATAATCTCACACCTGCTGTTTGCCTTTGCTCAACTGCACTGGCAGATAAGTCTCATGGACTGGCGCACAAAATCCACACATCTAGGCATTCACGCATACACACAAACTGTCAGTGTGAATCCAGACATCTGAGGAAAAACATCTGGAACTAACACTGAAGGAGAGTTTCTCTGATTTGATTGAATTATTTCTGCTTCCGAGAAGAACTCGGTAGACATGTTAGAGAGGGGGGGAGAGAAGGGAGTCGACTCGGCATCTGCAATACATCACCCTGAAGCAGCAGTACATGAAGTGTAGCTGTCCTGCTTTTGAGGGCTAAAATAAATATCGTGTTTCCAAAGCAATCCTGTTAGCACTGCCGAACTCCACTCAAGATTGGCAGACGTGCAGACTGGTCTCAAAAGCAGTTTGAGGATTACCCAGCTCGAGCCTTATAGGGACCGCACTTGCCTGGCTGCTGCATTTTGGCCAAGGCCGAGGATTTCATATTCAGAGAGGGAAAACATGTCAGTCTGTTCACAACAGCGAAACAACTGTGGCCTGTGACATTCTCAAACTAAAATCTTTGTGGCGCTTGCCACACACATTAAACGCCGATATGATGAAAGACCGAAGAATAGCAGCAACTCAATACAGCACGAGCAACATGTGCCATCCAATTGTAGTCAACACTCTGGGGGCTCGCAGTCTCACATGGCTTCTGAAGGCTGTCAGTGTTTGATATTTACCAGTATGTTTACATCTGTTCCTCTTGTCTGTGTGGGTATTAGAAGTTTGTGTGTGTGTGTGAGCAGCTTGAGTCCCACTTTTCATTTAACCGCCTTTGCCCACATGTTGTTCAATCTAGCTTGGTGTTGCCCAGAGAGGGGCAATAAGTGGTTCAGAAAGCAGTCAATATCGCATCCAAGGCTTAGGTTGACTCATAATTCTCTCCCTCTCTTTTTTTTAAAGTTCTTCCAGCACTGCTGAACATCGCAACTTTAAGTCATTAAAGGTAAAATGCGGCTGATGAATTATTTCCCCCTCATCGGCTTGCACGGCATTCATCAGAAAGCAGAATACATTAAAGCTAATTGAGCATTTTTGCCATTTGGGCTGTATTAATTGAAAAGCCATCACTGCCAGCCATGCACCAAATGACCACATTAACTGTCAACATTATGTTTGACATCCTCCTAGATGAAGTAGTGCTTGGGGAGCTCTCAGTGGGCTCTTAGAAACACCACGCGAGGGAGAGGAGCCACGCTTAGCTTGTGTGTAGGTGTTCGGGTCCAAAGTCCAAGAACAAATTGCAGCTTCTTTGCGTCACTGGCGCTAATCGCCGATGGATTGATTTGCCGTGTCATCCAGGATCTGTCTCTGTGCTTGCGATGAAGCAGCACAAACCTTCGTGATGGGTTGTTTGTTCAAATGGCATCAAAACAGAAAATAGAAAACAAGCCCTCTAGTCTATTTAAAGACGAGCGCTTACAAGCCAGTTTTCTCTGTTTGCACCTCATTTCTGTTTGCGTTCTATCTATCGTGTCATATCTCACGCCCGCAGGATGTTTTCACCTTTGTTGTTCCTCGGGTCTTACCCTGCTCGAGCATTTCAGCTTGTGTTTCAGATACGGTAGCCTGGGGAATAAAATGCAGATCCCTGTCTCCTCTGGAACTCTGTGCACTCAGTCATGCACAGCTTGTGCAGTGTGACACATGACGACAGGAGTACTTAATTTTAACATAAAGGTATATGCCAGATCCTTCCAGATACTCTTTGACTTGAGTATTTGTTCAAGGATTCTTTGGCATTCTGCTTTGTTGTGTGCACTGGAGGCAGAATAGCTGAAACGCTCTATTTAGAATTGCTTACTTTCTTTTCTTTCTTTCTTTTTTTAATGTTTGAAAATGAAATCAAGATGAATAAGCATCCAGACAAGAATTTCTTGACAAACAGCAAAAAGCAAGTAAATCTTTAAGAATAAAATGCAATTGTTATTATAAGTCATAGCACATTAAACATCAGTCTTACCCCAGTGATGCAGTCAGAGCAGTACAATACTAAATAAATACAGTACAAAATAAATAAATAAATCAAATGTTAAATCTTACAGAGTTAGGGGGAGTGGGGGCTGTATAATATTAGAATATACCACACTCTGCTTTTTATCCTGGCAGTAATACACTATGCACAATATACTAAAATCCAGTGTCTGAAACAGTTGAATGGATTTGAACATAATATATTTAGCGACCAAGGCTCATAGTCATTCTGTAGTGTGTGATGTCTTGTGTAGGTGTGTCTCTGGTGTTCACTTAATCTCACCTCCTGGAGCTGCCAAATATCCCCAGAGAACCCTTCATCTGAATAGGCCTCAGAGACCCGAGTTCGTGCCTCTGATTAGGCTTTCTCTGCTGAACCTAATTTCCAAGTCAGCTTCGCTGGTAATGGTGAACAGTAACAGGAAGAAATGGTGCTAATACTGTACATCGAGGTAGAGAACGTGAAGGAGGAAACATTGCCCTAAATTATCAGCAAGTGAAAGGCTTTAAAGATTAAACAAACAATTGCCACTCCTTGCTTTCCTTTTAAAAGCAGCAGTTCAATTCAGTTTTATTTATAAGACATCAAATCACAACAGTCGCCTGAAGGCACTTTATATTGTAAGACAAAGACCCTAGAGTAATACAAAGAAAACACCAACAATTGGATGACGGTCAGGCGCTCGGTGACAAGGGGAAGGAAAAACTCCCTTATTACAGGAAGAAACGTACAGCAGAACAACCTGATCTGAGGAAGCCCTGACTATAAGCTTGATCAAAAAGGAAAGTTTTAAGCCTAATCTTAATATTAGAGATGGCGTCTGTCTCCTGAATCCAAACTGAAGGCTGGTTCCACAGGAGAGGGCCTGAAAGCTGAAGGCTCTGTCCCCTCATCTACTTTTAAGTACGCTACCTACCGCAGGTAAGCCAGTAGTCTGAGACTGAAGTGGTCTATTGGGGTGATATGATACTATGAGGTCTTTAAATCAAGATGGGGCATACACTTGGAACACTTGGTATTCCCAGATGGTCTCCAGTGCAAGTACTAACCAAGCCCGACCCTTCTTGGCTTCAGAGAAAGGATTAATATTTCCTTCTTAACTCTCTGTTTCTATTTATGCTAAAGATCCAGCATGTTTTGTGCTTGCAGGCATCAGTTACACTAGAGTTCAACTGATTTAAAAAGGAAAAAATTGTGAATGTAGTCTTTACTTTCTTACACATCCAGTATTTAGTATTTGATATTGATTACGTGTCAGTTGACTGTGCAGAATGTGAATGAGGCTGTGTATAATAAGAAAAGTTTTTAAGGTCGCCACTTGGGCTTATGGTCCTGCAAATGTACTGTTTTCAGTTTTATTAGCTTCATTAGTCTAATTTCCTGACACAGCAGTCAGCTGCTTTTTTCTGACCTATGCCAACTGGCCGGCTCCAAACAGCAGGCGCTGATCAGGATCATCCCTGACCTTACACTCGCCCGTGACTCATACTAATAGCTTAACTTGCATGATTTATTGTGTTCTTTAATGCCAGATAAAGCTGATGAATAAATAAATAAAAAACCAAAAAACAGGAGGACGGCATCATGGGCTAATAGACTTGCTTAAAACTTCAGAAACATAGAGGTCCACAGACAATTTTCCAACAGCCAGATTGTAATCCTATTATATCAGGCACTCTGCTCAGACAAATGAAATCATCTGCTGCAACTGGAGGGAGGCCAAGTTTACATAAATAAATTAGGAAACAGATTCACTTCCACCCCCTTCAGTGATTGCACCTGGATTCCCTAAACAGAAAACAGCATAATTTAACTGATAAGGGCCTCTAAATAAATTGCACCCAAATTATATTTGAATCAGAAGGGTCTTTATGTTTTGTCCCTTTAAACTTTGCAACGTTCTATTTATTGTATGCAGAAAGTAATTCAGAGAAAGATGTTCTTTAAAATTAATCATGCAAATTTATACATTTTGAGCTGCAATTACTCCAAGTAGCCTCGGGATTTGCTGCAACATTACTTGAACATACACAAGCGACAGACAGCTCTGAGCGGAGCACTTAACTTTGTTTGAAGCACTAATTATTGAAAAGGGGTATTTTGCTCCAGAACAAATACCCTTGAGGCCAAAATCCACAGACTGTACATGAAACATCAGTCAGTGGGTTGTGAAGTCCTGTTCTAAAGCTTTGACTTGAGTTTCTAAGTTTGTCTGTTGCTGTCTTAGTTTATTGAAACCAGATGTGATGTATAGTGTGAGGCTGGAGCTGACTGAGAAACAGATGGACACAGCACACTCATACTGTAGACGCTATATGTTGCCAGTCACAGTTAAAAAAAAAACAAAAAAAAAAAACTAACCCTCTTTTATTCTTGATTTTATTCTAAATGGAAGCAAAGTTGACCAAATGAACACAACACAGCATTTGATATGTATGAAACGAGCACACCATAAACTCTTTAGGAAAATATTATTTATTCAGTCATAAATCAAATGAGCTGTGGAGTTATTTTCTTCTACACAATCTGAGTTCCTTTTGCCATCAGTGGAGTTAAGAACCCCACTGGCATGTCTGCATTTTCAGATTTAGAGGCTATGCATCACTTAAATCTAACCTATACTGAGCGAGTTCTTCTAATCTAACTGATTTAGAAGAATTTTAAAACACACCAGACGGTACATAAAACATGTATGCTGCCACAGCACCGTCACCCATTGGTTTGTGACTTTACCTCTTTGGCTGTTGCCATCTAGATTTTCAGTAGCCAGAAGCGACCATATTTAAACTTAAAGGTAGCCTTCTAAACTACCAGCTGCTTACCAAGCTGCATTTGTAACCTTTCTGGTTGAAATGCACAGACGCAGAAACCTGCTACTGTCACAGTCTGGCTGAAGCAGACTGTGTGGAGTGAGGAGGTGGACCCAAGTGCAGACAAACAAAGCGTGGAAGGAAACTTCATATTAACTGAAAGCGAGCAGTTTATTAAAGGCTGGTTTTAAACATGCCAAACAAGGGGCAAAGGCCAAACTAAATACTAATCTAAACTGGGTGAACTAAGGATAAACATAAGAAACTCTGAACACGAACATAAAGACCTGGCATGAAAAACATTAAACGTGACAACTTGGGAACATGACATGGCAGGATAGCAGATGATTGGACGAGGAATGAATGAAAACACACAGACTAAATGGACACAGGAGGCGATCAGGGCAAGTGGAAACACATGGGGAAACAGCTGACTGGAATGAACATAATGACACCATAGAGGAAGTGAAACTAAACACAATGAATATCGGACGCCAGACCTTTTCAAAATAAAACAGGAAACATAATGAGATGCAGAAACACCACAAGCTTGACAACATAGGACACGCAGACATGAAACACATGAAGGGCGAGGGAGACTTAAACACAGGGGTTGCAGACAGAAGGGAAAACAAACTATAACAGCAACCTAGGCATAATAAAAATGAACTTAGATCACCTAATGAACTTCAACATAAACCATAAACATCAAAATATATTCAAACTCAAAATGCTGGGTGGGTCAGACTTCTCAGACAGTCTGTGCACATTATTTGTCAGAAGCATATCCGCAAAAACACCTCATACCAACTGTCAAGCACGGTGATGGAGGGGTGACGACTTGGGACCTGGGCACCTTGCAGTCACTGGGTTGACCATGAACTGCTCTGCATGCAAAAAATATTTGTGTCAAATATGAAATGTGATTTGTCTGTCAGCCAAAGTCATGTAACAGGCCAATGATCCCAAGCACAGCAGCAAATCTACAGCAGAATAGCTGAAAAAGAAAAGAATCAAGGTGTTTCAATCAGGCCTGCTGAGTCTTGATGTCATCCAGCGTGCAATGTTGTTCAGCAAATCTCAATCCAGTTAAGTAACTTCGTAAGAGTAAAGAAGAGTGGGCCAAAATTCCTCCACAATGATGTGAGAGAGAGTCTTGCAGAAACTGTATTTTTAACATAACTGTTTGTACCACCACATCTGTTAATCAAAGGGGCCACACAGCACTAAACCTTACAAAATACAGATGAATATCCCCCACCCCCAAAATAAAATGTGCAAATGTTGAAACACTAAGCTTTAAAGAACAAATAATTGGATCTAGATGATTTAGTAAAAAAACAAAACAAAAAAGATCCCAGCAAAGATAATGGACAAATTAGTGAAATAGTCAAATTAATAGAATCCCTGGATAAATGGTTGAAACAAATACATAAAGATTCAGACAACTAAAAAAGTATTGAAAAACTGATAATGAATAAAGTGCTGAATGCTCAGGATAGCTGAGCTGAGCTCTGTTAAAAATCTGTAATTCTATCCACTTTAAATCCAAAATGTTAGAAAACCTCACCTCACAGTAACATTACGTATGTGAACGGGGTCCAATCTTGCAAAATAGATCCACGTTGATGTGCGCGCATTAATCGGCGCGCACACTCTTGCAAAGTGTCAAAGAGGGAGTACATAACAATGTCTGAAAGAGTTAATTAGCTTGAGCTTCAAGGTAGCTGCCTGTTTCAACGGCGAGCTGTCGCAGCTGAGGCTCTTTAAGTGAGGATGGAGGGCTCGGGCTGTTTGATCACTTGTTATCCAGGTGCACTGCTCCAAGGTTGGTGCGTTATTGCATCTCGCCTAATTATGTAAAGTCAAAACCAAAGTCTTTTCACTTCTGAATTCATTAGGGTTGACAAGAACCCTTCCCCATTGCTATTGTCGGTAAAGTGACACTATAAAAATTCCGGGACTGTATAACAACTACAATCCCTGTAGTCTTGTCTTGCTGAGCTTTGTTCAAAGACCTTGGAAGTCAGTGAATGCCCTTGATGGCAGGATATCAGGCCAGCTTTGGAAAGAAAATAAAGTTTGCTCAGTTATTTTTGCTGAGTTCCTCTTTCATTTTTCAACTTTTACAGAATGGTTACCAGTTAGCCACGTTAACACATTTACTTGTCTCTAGCTGTATAAGCATATGTACTTGGAGAGATGAGTAAGTGTGCAATGATAGGCTCTGCTAGCCAAAATAGCCAGTTATATATACAGAACAAGCAAAATCGATGAGTGCAAATTTAAATTAAGATAAAAAGGGAAACATTTCATTATTCTGGGCCTGAACAGATGAAATGTTGAATCAAAAAACAGGAATTAAAAAGAGGGCTTCACTGACACTGAGAATTCCCATTAGAAGACAAGAAAATTAAAGATCTTTCATCAAAGCCTGAGATGACAGCGCTGTATCATTCACTTCTGGGTGTGCCTTTTTTCCCTGCAGGAACCCCAGACTAATGCTTATCTGCAGGTCTACACTGAAATGCTTGAGTTTTCTCCATTTATTTAATCTCATTATTTAGAGCGCCCATGGAGAACAATTTTTAACAATGAAGGAAGAAAAACGCAGCTCCCTTTATAGTCCCTCGTTGCACTGGCAGTTTTCCTAAATTCAGAAGTGGATTTCATCTGCAGCGTAAACACTGTTGTAACTGAAGCACTTGTTTTGTTCCATTGTCCTGCAACAGCCAACTATATCAAATGTGAAGTAATGATCCCAAGTGTATTACATTTTAATGGTGTTATTACAGAATAAGAGTACAATTAGTTCATCAGCAGAAGGAGGAGATAATTTCCAGCAGCTCAGCTCCATTTAATGGCAGTCTCAGGGATGCTGGCACAGCAGAAAAAGACCTTGCACCGGAGGACTGCAACCGTGGATGGCATTTCGAAGTATAAACAGCTGCTTTACATATATGTTGTGACTGAGTAGGCAATTTACCTAAGGAGTCGCAGAAAAAACTGATGTAGGAAAAAACTGAACCATAGTGATTATCTAAAAGGACAATGTATCTGGTTCTTAATTCATAAAAAGTGTGGTAATATGCCATGTAAAAATGACTCCTAATCTTTAAGTGTATTTAAGAACATCGATTACAAATACAGTAAGCATTTCTGCAGACAGTCTTAATTCGTGTGCTGCTGCTTAACAGCCCATTATGCACTGTAATAAAAAAGGGAAGTTGGTTGAGATCAGATGATATATGGCTTCAGTAACCCCCATCCCATGACATCAATTATTCGTTGACACTTTCACGGTTGTTGGACGATCCTTAATGAAATCCAGCGGGTCATCCTGGAGACTGGACAGGTGAGACAGTATGTTATCTTGACATAAGTCATTTCACAGATGAACACGATGATGTCGGAAGACTCAAGCTGGGAAATACTCCAAAGTTTTTATCTGTAGCACACGACACTTTTCACCGCTGGAAATAATCTGTTTGGTTTAGTGTGCCGCCTGGGTGGAGTGTGCAGGTGGCAGCGCAAATAATGCCCGTTCGCGTGCTGTGAATACACTGAAAAATTACCTGTGCTATTCATACTTGGGTGCTGTTGAGCATAACAAAAACTTGCATTGGGAAGCTGGCAGTTTGAAGATCATTTAATGTTTGATTCAGCTGCGTGGACATCTGCATTCTTACAAAATCAGACAGTGTTAGTCTAGGATGGCAGTAATGTGTGAAAATGTGTATAAAGACGAGATAAACATTGTTGATAGCTACAGTTTTTCCATCATGGTTTTTTTCACCAGCAAGGAGATCATCCTTACAAAATTTCATACAGCATTACTCTGTGTTTTTATTTATTTATTTATTTTTCTTCTGACAGCCTGACCTTACAGAAACTACTGTCTTGCCAGTCACACATACAAACACACAGATAAACAGCTTTTTATGTTTTTTTATTATGCTTTATATAACCCTGCCTTACCTTTTATGGTTTTCTTATTGACAGAAAGACTTTTTTATCAAAGACGTGTTATACCCAGAGGTGCCACTTGCCACCAGGCAATTGCTTGGGGCCCCAGACCAGTGGGGAGCCCCAGAGGGTTGACAGACTTCAAAAAGCAGCAGTGGAAATGGGCAAAGTTTGCAGTGACAGTAGAAGAGGCCTGATCTCCCTAAAGGGGCCCAACCTGACTCCACTTGCTCCCATTGCATGTGGTGTACACAATCCTGTTTAAGTAAACCTAATGCCAACAAGGAAAGACACTTTGAAATAATGAGGAGTTATCCTTTTGGGAGTGAAAAAGAAAGAAGACAAAAGAGGAAGAGGAGGAAAAAAAGAGCCAGACAGTCTGTTTTTATATTTTTTATTTAGGGGTTTTTTATTATCAAAATTTTCGTCATATTTATTTTTAAGGACATTTATATTCAGATTATCTGAACTTTTGATTTTTAATTTTTTTCCATTAAACATTTTGCAATTTTTATCATATTGTTATAACATAATGGTGATGAACTGGTCAGAGAGGCCCCTTGTGAATTGAATTGAACCATGAATTGAACAGGATGTGGTGTTGCTCTTTTTTAGAGCATTTTTATTAAAGTTATCTTGCAAATAATAAAAGTCGCTTTGCAGTTAACTGTATTAAAAGCCCACTCAAGATCATAATTTAGTATATGTTTCTTATGATTTACTGATGTAGGCTGTTTTTTTTATTTGTCCGTTTCTGTTTTTTTTAGATGCTTCAGTGGAGTACAGTGTTTATCTGGTTAAATGCTTGTTTAGCAAGAAAAGCTTCAATTTTAAATGTAAAACAAAGTGCATGAATGCTATGAGTGTCATTCTGTCATTTCAAATCAAAATAAAGACTGAGCTGAAGTCCAGCTGTGAGAATCTCGACAAAGCTCGAATCGCTTTGACTTTCACATTCCTGGAAGAGATTAGCATCAGTGCCTGAGCTGCTATGGTTGCATATAAGAATGCCTCGTGTTTACTTCTCCTACTGCTTTTAAAATTGCAAGACAGGAGATACTAATCTGACTCAAAGTTCTTTTATTACCACGAAGCATCTTGTAGCCCTTTGATGTTGCTGCCTTGTTCCTGTCTCCTCTTAAAAATGATAAATGGTTTTGCAATGTATTATATAAATTACCTTGAGTATTGTGAGACAGGGAGAGAGCAGATCTGTGGGTGGGAGCTGGATAAAGGTGTCCTTGAGGTATTTCATGCAAGAAAGATTCACAGTGAATTAAAACAAAGTAGACTACTCCAAATAGCAGTTATGCTTCCAATGATTTTCCCGCACTTTGTCTCATGACTCATTTCCAGAAACTTCTATGAATACATGAAATGTAGAAATAGGCTGTTTTGTAGGCTTTTATCCTTTGAAAGAGCAGATAAATATGAAAAAGGTCTTGCCTTGGTCTTTAACCATCATTAGAAGTTAAGAACAATCAAAACTCAACATCTTCGTATGCTATGAACTTTATGAAAGAAAGTCCCTGGAAAATATTTGGCTTTGGGCTATGATAAAAATGTGTTAGCATCGGGGGTTAAAGGGGGCCAGAATCCTCCTGGAGCAGCGATCTGGCACTTTCAGTTAATGTGTAATTAAATTTGATAAGCAGGTTAAGGCATATTATAATATGTTACTGCTGAATGAGTTAATTTTTCCTGTGTTGAGCCTGGTATTGCTTCCAGTATCTCCACACGGAGACACTTGTTCAAAAATAAGAAAGCAGCCTGCTTACGCCATCATTACATACTTTTTTCCTCACACCTGTGATGTGTTCATGGTGCAGATGTAAATCTCAAATGCTATTTAAATAAGTATTTAACAAATGTCCGGAAATTTGTACAATTTGTCACAAAATGTGTATGTCAGCTAAATGTACAGTCGTTATATTTACCAGGAAAAAAATGTTAATGTGTGACACAGATAGATGGAGGAAAATGTAAGAAAGAGAGGACAGGAGATTAAGGAGAAAGGTTATTTTTAAAGGCAAGGAGCGCTCAGCATGTGAAATTTTATAGACAGGAAATTTAACTCTCATGTGCAACGTCCTCATTTATTTTAAAGTTTCAAAATCAGATATTGGATCTCTTCATGATGTTTTGCTGGATTATATTTTAGTGACAAGTCTTGAAAACAAATTCTAGTTTTCTTTAGTTTGCAGTATTGTGGCAAAGTTTACAGTGACGCACTGTGCTTGACTGAATACATCTAGGGACTGTTACTATGTTACATCAAGGGTAGAAGACATCGGTTTATTTATAAGGTGATGCTGATTAGATTCACTCACAGATTAACATGTTTGGCAGTAATCAGGCCTGGGCGAAATTGAACTCAGCTTTTTTCCCCCTTAATAATAAACACCTTCATTTAGAAACTGAATTTTTGTTTACTTGTGTTATCTTTGTCTGATATTTAAAATTTGTTTAATGATCTGAAACATTTAAGTGTGACAAACATACAAAAGAATAAAAAAAAAAAAAAATCAGGAAGGGGCAAACACTTCTTCACACCACTGTATTTCTAATTTCCACACCCTGGATATTATAAAGCTCGTATAAAAGGTAGACTTGTATGAGTGAATCTAATCAGCATGAATGAAGCCCTGAATATAAATTGATGTCTACTACCCTTGATGTAACCTAGTAACAGTACCGTAGTACACAAACACTTTTTCACACCAATGTATATCTCGCCTAACATCTGCTCATTCGTTTTAATCATTCTTTTCCCCACACTACACCAGTATGCCCAGTCGTTACCCCACCTACCCAGTCCCCACTCTGGTCATTAGTCCATTTATCTAAATCCAGTTACTTGGTAACCTTCAGAAAACACACACACACACACACACACACATATATATATATAGTAGGCAACTGTGACAAGTCATGAATTCCAACTCAAACTGAATCAGAACCACGGTTTAAACTGTGGTTCTGATTATTTTTAATGGGTAGGGATAACTCTCTCGTTTCTACATACTACATATCAACCAGCTACCACACTTTTTAACTCGTCCTTGATAAACTTTTTTTTCTTTTGTCTTTGTAACTTCTTAAATGGTAAATGGTGAAAGAAAGTAAAACAAATGATATAGGCTGTAAATTTATAGAAAGTCGTTAAAAGGCTATTTTAAATGTCTATTTATTTACCCTACCTGATGTATTATGATTTACTATAATATGCTCATGTTTATCATTAATACCCTCTTGGTCTTGTTTACCTTTGTTGTGTCTGTTCTACCTTTGTTATAAACTAACTACGTGATTCAGTAAAAGAACTAGATGTTACAGTCCCTGATAATGCATTGCTTCAAATGTCTGTGAAGGTTCTCAGTCATCCAGGTCATAGTAGTCTAAGGAGCCTGGAAAGAAAAGTGTCTGGACTTCTTTAAGTAGCTTGAAGACGTTTCACCTCTTAT
Organism: Pelmatolapia mariae; assembly: GCF_036321145.2. Taxonomy (NCBI): domain Eukaryota; kingdom Metazoa; phylum Chordata; class Actinopteri; order Cichliformes; family Cichlidae; genus Pelmatolapia; species Pelmatolapia mariae. The sequence continues at coordinate 14,560,679 of NC_086237.1, read as the reverse complement.
CCAAGAAAACCCTAGCACTGAAGAAACATCCTAGATGAGAGGTGAAACGTCTTTGAGCTACTTAAAGAAGTCCAGACGCTTTTCTTTCCAAGCTCCTTAGACCATTGCTTCAAATTTAGAAAGTCTTGAGGGATGGCTGTAATGAGGAAAGGCAGCCCAGAAACTTTACCAGCGGGACACATCATTGTGTGCCTCAACTTTCGGTCTTTTCCCCAAGCTAATGCGCCATTTTTTTCCTTCCTTGGTCAGGTTTAGGGATTAGAGATCTGATCTAGATTATCATATTAAAATTTAGAACACATCGTCAGTAGTTGACCTTGGATTCATCGGGTGTTTCGGCCATTATCACTAGACACCCTCAACCAAGGAGGCCCTGCCAGGGTTGATCAGGCCCCGGAGTGTGTCTCTGGATGAGATTTCCTTTTCATTCATTTTTCTTTTGCACTTAGAGAACTTTAATTAGTATATTTTATGCTATGTGAAAAGACAGTATTTGCAGTTCATATTCCTTGTGTTATATTTTTGTCAATCAGAGTTTCTAGTATTGCGTTGAAAACAGGAAAAACCTCATCAACTGTCATTTTTCCAGTATAATCGGTGCCAAATTGCATATGCTGTGGTTTACACGTTTGCCTAACAAGTGAAACATCCCCAGTTCGATGCTAGGAGGAGACACAAATCCCTTTGGGGTTGCATCCTGTGTAAAAATCTGCCAAATCAGACATGCAGAGCTACCCGCTGTGGCAACCCCATGTGAATAAAGGAGCAGCCAAAAATCGCTTTTTTGTTCTTTCAAGGTAACTGTGAGAAACTGATAGAATTTATAAAGATTTAGCGAACACCAGTGACAAACAAAATGACATCATGTCATCAGGCATCTGTCATAGTCCCCCGTGTCCTTTCCAGTGTGAATCCACCATCTCTGTTTCTCTCCTCTACTTGCTCTATTTTCCTCTCTCTATCATGAGCAGTGTTGGGCAAGTTACTTTGAAAAAGTAATTCAATTATAGTTACTAGTTACTTCTTCAAAAAAGTAACTGAGTTAGTAACTGAGTTACAATATTCTAAAAGTAATTAATTACTTGAAAAGTAACTATTGCGTTACTTTAAAAAAAACCAAAAAAAAACGTTTAACCCTCTGGGGTCCAGGGTATAATTGGCCATTTTTTACTACTTTTGATTTTCCCTCCACATTTTACCTTTAAAAACTATTTGCTTTGCCTTGTTTGGTATCATTCTTTTCAGCACAACCTCATGTGTCTGAATTTACAGTCATGTTTTCATTTTGACATACTGTATTAACACAATTGATCTAAAAATCAGACAAAAACCATAAAATCAGAGTAGAAAAAGTTATATTTTTTACTGTAACAACCACAAACATGTTTAATGAATCATATTTCATAACTTTAAATGCAAATATTAATTGTCAATTTTAAAATCCTATGCACAAGTTTTGCAAACAAATTTATTTGCATCTATTTACCTTTTACCCTTTTTTAAAATAACCATTTCAAACTATTTACAGAACAATCAGCTGTTCTGCATCAATAAGATGCCACACAAATTATTTGTGCCACTCCAAAAAAAATAATTTCTGTCCACTATAAAGGAGAACATCACAGCCTGATACCTGCAGGTCTGACAGCAGCAGGTGTATCACTCCTGTTTCTACCTGGAGACAGCAGTCGCCTCATTGCTCTGACACACAACACAAAACACAACACTACACACTAACTACACAAGACAACACATTAACTACACACTCCAAACACGCTAAATGTCACAAATCTCTCACATCTCAAAACTCGCTCTCTCTTTTTCTGCTCTCTCTCTCTCTCTCTCTCTCCGTCACTCCTAAAACGTCCTTTGTGGGGGGGGGGGGGGGGGGGGGGGGGGGGGGGGGTTGTGCTCATAAGCAGAGAGTGCTTGCTAGCGCTAACGTGACGAAACTATTGAGGAAAAACACACGTATATATTCTTTATCATGACTCTGGTTTTACGTGGCCTATCAACACAATTTAAAACTGGTATATATCACCTTGTTGCTTTGTCTTTAAGTGGTCGTGTGATTGACTTACCACGACTACTTTATTCTTCCTCAGTCAAACAGCAGCACTCATGCGATTGTTTTGCCCCCTTAGCTCCAGGTGTTGTGCTAGACAGTGATCGTGATTACCGTCCGCGGGAGCGCGCGCAGCTGCTTAAAGCTGTACTTACATAGTCAGCTACTTCCGTGCAACTGATATAAGATGCGGTAAGCTGAACACAGCTTCAACGGTCTGTCTGTTGAAAAATAGTAACGGACCACGTTTCCTTGTTAGTAACTGTAACGGCGTTGTAACGATAGGAATAGTAATTAGTTAGATTACTCGTTACTGAAAAAAGTAACGCCGTTACTTGTAACGCCGTTATTCCCATCACTGATCATGAGTGTGGTTGACTGAGCTTACCTCCTCCCAGAAGTGGGCGTCGCTGTCCATGACGCCTGTGTCTCATTTATCATTCACCTGCAGTATTTAAACCTCGCTCTCCTCTCCACTCATTGCTAGACTGTTGAACTACACAGTGCAGTAGTATTGCACAAGCCTCTTAGCTCATAAATGGTTTGCAGCACGTCTGCTAACCTTACCTGCCTACTTACCTCCTCTGTCCTCATTTGATGCAAATTCCCTCTCAATGTGTGAGCTTGCTAAAGAAAGCTCACTTGTGCTCAAGCCTGTGGAAGTCGCATTCAAACATACAGGAAGGTGGATTTGAAGAAATCTTGACTTCACTTTATTGGAATTTTTGAATTTAACATTCCCTAAACTGAATACCTGAACTAACTGCAAATACTTACCTGTTGTGTAATCATGCAGATCTTCACTGAAAGCGTTTTTTGAACTTTTCTCCAGCTCATCCAACTGAGTCTTCTAAGTAAACCACAACAGAATCCCTGTAAAAATGAGAGCATCCGAGCTGTAAATAGGTTTATATATTTATGCTTCAAAAGCCAATACTAAGAACCCCGCTGTCCTGATCAAATAGAGTTTAACGATGTGTGGATGTTTTATCTTGATTTGAAAGGTCTGAAAAAAAAAATCAAGTCACAACTAACTGGTCAATGCAAAGCAATTAGTTTTTTTTTTCCTGCTTAAAAATGTCTGTGAACTTTCAGTAGATTTCAGTCAGCCATCTAGGTTTATAGCTCAGTCACGAACAGTGGCAACTGTTACAAGATATTTTCGTGGTATGAAAGCACCCACTCACACACACACACACACACACACACACACACAAACACACACAGATACACAAACGAGGACAAACAAAACAGGCTCAGCAAACCAAACACATTTTCCGGAGAAGGAAATCCACAAACACACACAAACAACTGACATGTCTCTCCCTGTGGATACCTGACGTGATGAAACAGGACCAAATGCACTGCTGCAGACTTCACTCTGCCTTTCAAGCCTATATTTCAGCACTATGGACAGTACTTTAGTACCACGGACAAAGGAAGTCAAGGAAGCGCTCAAGGTCCATTCAAAGAAAGTAAATCCCTGCAAAGAGGCTGAAATAGGTGGTTATTGCATACATGGAGAGCTGGGTGTCACTTACGGTCCAGTGAGCCGAGTGCCCTCTCACTGTAGGTCAGTAAGCTTCAGGTAAGTTTTTTGTCTCTTCCCAGATCCATTAAACCATCAAGTTTCTACCATAGTTTTTCTTTCATTCATATCAGATTTTTTGTGTGTGGAAATGACACAATCCAATGGAAATCTGCAAAGGTGTAAAAATGATGAAAGAAAGTAATAAATACACCAATGGTTTTAATTTTTGAGCTTCCCATATGCTATAAGTAGAAGTGATAAAACCTAATATTCACTGAGTGTTCGTGGAATATATTTTTATTCAGTCTCCTCAGTGTGTTATTAATGTACAAGTCAAACACCCTCAAGAAATCATAGAGGGCATGACCACGTCTTAGATGAGAAAAGGGAGAGAGAAAAACTTGCAATAAAATCGAAGTAAATCCCTCTGATGCCATTTGGCAGACGGTTGCTTGATATACCTCAGGCTGGATATTAAAAATCTCAGATGGGCTGTCCAACTGACAACTTAATCCATTTAGAGACACTGAGTAAGCAGCAGGAAGCTGAGTCAGGGTCAGTGTACACAGAGGTCTGTCATTTCTCACACGAGGCACAATAAGTTTAGCTTGCTAATCTATTCCACACGCTTACCAATTGCACAAAAGCAGCGGCTTGTTTTGATAGCAAAGCGATTTAAAGGTGTTATGGCATGAAAGCCTGCTAATGCTCGAGGTTACACAGGTTCTTACAAGGAGGAAAAGCCACAGCATGCCATCAAAAAAAAACAAAAAAAAACAGAGACAACGAGCAACTTCATGTGAGAATATGTTATGCAAAATCCTTGAATGGTGAAGAGCAGACACGATATGACCTTTTGAAAACAGAGCAGTTCAATATGTTAATTAAGGCCATGTTCAAAGCTAGCACCAGATTGCCCGGGGGGCACGGCAGTCTTGGTGACTTTCTTTTTAGCATCCTGAGGAAAATGGAGGAAGGTGAAAATGGAATACAGTGCAGTGGCTCTGTTATAGATGACATGTCATCAGAAATGACTTGCATTAACGAAGAGGGGGGGAAAAATGACAGCCAAAGTAACATCCTGCTCTGTGTTGTTGTGATTTAAATGATGTTTTTCAGCCACGAGAGATAGCATAAAACTAACTGTATACTCAAAGCTTCTCAGTATAGCTTCTGCCATAGAATTTCTACATAAAGGCAACGAATGGCTCAGCGCATAGCTGCATGCAGTTTAACATTAAAGAGATCTTTTGTCTGATAGTATTTGCGAGCTAATATCAAGTTTTTCATCAGATTAGCTTTGCATGCTGCCGAGCTTGTCTATAATACTGACGCCGGGCTGTCGATTAATGGCTTTCTTTCATGAGGTTAAATAAAGATTTTGGTGGTATAGTTTGACATTCTGGGAAGATTGTTTACTGTGAAACCTTAATACCACTCTCACAGCAGACTGAAGAAACACAGCTGCAATCACCAGCATCCCACCCTTCTGATAAGGGTTTATACAATGAAATGAAACGAACGGTTATCTGATCATCAAGATTCTTCTATAAATTACATTTGCATACCAGTTTAGTGACATAAACCAAATTCTAATGAAAAAGTGTAATGTAATCTGTCTGAGTTCCAGGATTTTTTGTTAATAAAGCCACGCCATGTTGATTCCACCCCAATTGAATCTCTGTCTAGTATTGCTACATTTTAATCACTTGCTGTTATGTAAGGCTTTTAAATCTATTCAGCATGCCATAAAGATTTGAGGAACTCTATAACAACGCTGAATGTGCTCCGGCTGAATAAATCCAGCCTAATGCAAGCATTTAAGTTCAGTACCCAACATGGAAAAGGTAAGAGCTGTTTTTAAAGCTGGGGAGAAGGAATCATTTCGTCGCAATAAAAAGGAAGCTCTGTTAGGGAAAAAAAACACACCCTCTTAGTACAGCTAAAAGAACTGCAGGAAGTTCTTAGAATTGTTATTCCTGGAAAACATCTGAAGCGACATGTGCTTAGTGTCTGCTTAATGGCCTAACAAAGAAACTACAACTCTCATGACTCACGGACTAGTGAGCCTAGAAAATGGACCAACTCCACAGGTATCTCGGATTCTTTGACTATTTTGGCTATTTTGAAAAAGAAATTGAAGGTTGGTTATCTTTGATTTTTCTAGTGAGGCATCCCAAGCATATGGACCAGTGAGCCAAAGCTTGGCTCAGGAGTTATGCCTATAATTTTCTGGATTGGTGTTGTTTACATCGTAATATCTCACAAACTAGTTAGAAACTGGCTGCGAAGACACCGGTTGCTCTGCTGTAATGTGTACTCAGCACATGTAGCTGCGAATGCCACTTGATGAGAGAACATGATGTTCTTGAAAATGAATAGAATTTCTACCTTATTAAACTTTCTCTCAAGGCTTCAGTTTTAGTCAAATGACTCGTGTGTGTTGTGTGCAGAGACAGTAGCCAGTTAGCAAAGCTTAGCTTAGCCTGTTTATGCTAATTAAGCCTATAGATACCGCTAAAACTGAATTTGTAAGCATTTACTCTTTTTTCATGTACTAAAGCAATGAGATGAGTATGTTAATTTGTGAGTCTTGAAGACAGAATTTTATTTACTGTTTTTTTTTTTTTTGTATTTGCGCTAACTGGCTACTTAGCTTTAGATTTATCATATGAAGAAAGTTTTGGCACTTTAAAAAGGTGTTTTAATTAGATCTGTTGGTTTCCTAAGGTTAGTACAACAAACTTTATAGATAAACTTTCAAATGAACTACCATGAATTCAGATCAATAATACTCACTGACAGGAGGCGAGTTTTGCTCCAGGTAATTGTTCTGACTGTATTGCTCTTTTAATATGAGCTTTTCCAATACCTCACAGATTTTTCAGCTATTGCTCAGAAAACCCAAAAGTTAATGGCGGATTCTCCAGCCCAGAAGAGAGAAGACACGACACAAGTTTGTTTGCGCTCTTCCTGAATATCAAATCCCACAAAATGTGCAGTCATGCAGTTGGTGAGGTTTGCTTACAATGACTCATGTATTGACACAGGCATTCAGAGCCAATTTATTTAAGCTTTTCAATAATATCAACTCTGACAGGTGTTATTGTCTGTCTCCTGACTTCGTCTCAACGGGATCGTGACACTGAGACATGGGAGGGTGGGGTGGAGTGTAAAAAAAAGGGGGCACATTCCCTCTACTGTCTTTCTCCCCTTCTCATGGCAGTTCCTGATGAAAAGAAATTTTGAACCAGTCTGCACAAACTGGTAGACCATTAGTGCCCTCTTCTGGAAGAGGTAGCCCAATATATAAATATGTGTCTTTTTTTTCTCTTGTATTTTCATTATTCATGTTAATCTTCTTCCCCCCCCCCAGTTTTCTTTTCTCACACAGCCTGTTCACAGCTCTAACAAATGTGCTTCCTTTGCCCTAAATTAAACAAATAAAACAGATTTAACAGCAGTGTTTCTGCTGCAGGTCTGGATATGTACAGCTTCCATTCAGTCAGCGGTGCCTGTCATATTAATCTTTCATTAGCTAGACAGTGACAAAGATACTATTTCTTTTACTGCTGATCAATGTAAATTATAAATGCTTAAATCTCTCGACTAAAATACACAGTTAGCAAAAGAACTGGATTTTCATAGCCAGTAAGAACTCCAGAGTTTGACGCATAATGTTAAAAACAGCAAAGTTAAATGGCACTTTGGGATTTACTGACGTAAACGTGGTCCAGTAACAAAATTAGGAAAGTTATTTTTTAAACTTTCACTCACCAGTTAGCTGAAAAACTGGTTATATTCCAGCTAAGGTTCACTCCAAAACCAGATGACCAACATATTGCTGGAGGATGTGTGAAGAAACAGACAAAGCCCTCTTTAGCACAGCTCTGGGGCCAAGAGCCTGCTCCAGTGTTCCCAGGACTGTCATAGCCATCTGCCAAATAAGACATGTAATGTAATCATTTGAGAACAGGCTACTCTGCTGCATTTTAAATCCGCTTACATTAGGCGCTGTAATAGTTATAGTGAATTTTAGATACACATATGCTACTATCTACAAATAATGACATTGTACCACCACCAACACCAAATGGTTAAATGTGCTGACAAGTGCCACCTGCTGCTTTTCAGCTAATCAGGACCAAATTGTGCTGCATGTGGCGTACATATCAGGACAGCTGTGTTATCTGATTTTGTCCTATTTCATAAATGCAAAGAGTTATAAATCTGACATATAGTACTATGTAAAAGACAGCACTCATTGTTTTTATATTTTGGAAGGAAAATGGTAAATACAATTGATTTGCAACATGTAAATACAAATACAGTATACGAGGCAAACACAAAGTTTAATTCTAACAAGACTGAAAGTCAGTATCACCTTTGTTCTTCAACACAGTCTGGACTCTCTAAGGAAAGCTTTCTTACCATTTCTTTAAGTAGTCTTCAAGAATAGTTCTCCAGACTTCTTGAAGGACATTCAAAGCTCTTCTTTGAATGTTGGCTGCCCTTCTGTTCAGTTCCCTGTCAAGATGATCTCACATAGTTGAGCTTTGGGCCCTGGAGAGGCCAATCCATGACTCACAGTGTTTCATTCTGTGTTTTTCTATATAAACCTTTTTTACTGTGCTAGCAGTGTGTCCAATTTTTGTGCAGCTTGGTTCCTGTGTCGGGTCTTTGCTGGATTTTTTTCCTATTTCTTAAGGACATGACTTTAAGATATTGTTCTTCTGTTGTATAGGTATTTAAGCCTGCCACTTTTTTCCTCCACTTACAAGAACACACTGCAAAGCACGCTGAGATATGCCTAGTTCTCAGCTAATAGAACATTGGAAATCACCTAGTTGGTGCAAAAATTCTCTTTTGTGCAAACTTTGGCATTTTTCATAAACTAAAGAAATGGAAACAATGATGTGTTTTTGCGACAGGCTGTGAGTAACAAAATGCTTAAAGATACAATTTAAAATTTGTTATTTGCTAAGATGTCTGTTAAGTGTAGACTAGGGCAACCAACTGTCCTCTTTTTATGCACTTGTTGACTTGTAAAAGCCTATATGACATTTTTTATTTCACCATTCATTAACCGCACAAAGAAGGCATTGTTTAAATATGTTAAAGTTTTCTTTAGGCAAACAGTATTATTAAAGTTCTTCATGACTGGGCCAAGTGTCCTCTTTTTTGGAAATCAAATATTGTCACCCCAGTGTAGACACAACACAGGTTCATCCCTTAACTTAGATGCCATTTTTATGCTTGAATGCTTTATAGTTCAATGGCTTAACAAGCAAACAAAACAAACATAGAAAAACAAACACATATTCCTCTGAAAATGGTCACTGAACTGAACTGAAAATGAGTGAAAAATCAACCAATGTCCAAAGAAAAAGCTTTAAAGAATTACACGAAAGTCTGGCTCCTTGCTAGCCAAATATAAACAAACGAGGGCTGACTCATTTTTGCACAGTACTATAGTCAGAATGGAAATCAGTGACAAAGTTTAATATGTTTTTTTTTTTTTAATGTACAGAGAAAGTATCTGACATAATGTATCCTCTTTAACGGTAAAGCAGTATATGTCACACACTTCCCCTATTTTAATTTGACTTCTTTGTGTTTTTGTGTGTAGTCACTCGTGTCGCCTTTGGCAGAATTCCCAAGACTTATTAAAATTTAAAATACTATAATATTCCATATTTCACTTTGAAAAGTTTTTCTTGGCCCCGGGGATCCGAATTCAACTACCAAGACCCTATAGAGATTGACAGACCACGTGACTTTCGCGCATTGCATGCCGGGAGGTGATGGCAAAACATTCAAAGTACCGCATTAAATGCAAGCATTTGCAGCACCGCAAAACGTTTATTCTCCGGATCCAATACCGTCTTGCTTTTTCTTTCCTCACCAAAAAGGGAATGTACAAAACGAAGGAGAACAATGCCGGTCCGTACAAAGACAGACTCGATGAAAAGGCAAAGAAAAGATACGAGGAAAAAAATCAAAGGAGTGAAAGGGTCAGACCCTTACGAGCACACAGAGTGGACAAAAGACGTTAGCGTGCTGCCCAACTTTCACCACGCTCAGATTTATAATTATACGGTTCTTGGAGTGAGTGCATACACTCATGAAGTTTTTAGTAACTTCAGGTCACTGCAACAAGCCCAGGTACAGTTTACCGACGGATGGGTACAGGACCTTGAAATGCACTGTGTAGAACGAAAGAAGACCATCGTACAAACAAAGGTAAGTTTACCAGTCTCACAAATCGTCTTCATAAATACACATTCGTTAACCGTTTATTAATAGGACCTTTGAGCTCACGGTAATTAATTAGTAGTGGAAATAATTTCTGGTACGCATTACAGAAATGTAACAGTGACAATAATATTGTATGTTGTAATCGCACTGGACAATTAGTGATACAAAACAACTGTTTTATCCTGTGAATAAAAGTATATGTTTTTGTCAATGTACCATGGTAATAACAGAAGCGAAACGCAATATTGTGTCAGGACAATTCACTATTTATGCACAATAAACAAAGGAGCATAGCGACAATTTCTGTTCAGCGCCAGACTTGCTTGTAACCTATATCACCAATTATGTTAAGAAAAATGACGTATTAACTACTACAAAACACTGACCTTTGTGGGAATGCTTGGAGCAGACTAACATGTGAGCTGGAGTGTTCTGGGACGTTATATTTGGTATATCCAGGCCATCCGTCAGCTCTTACTTTGGAAACATCGCTTAAAACATTTCTCTTCAACGACGTAATCCGATAAAAAAAAACGATCTCTTTATCCGTCGGCTTCCCGTGGCTGTCATGCGACCGGCTATTGCAGTTAATAATACAACAGCTTCTTGCCATTTTTTGTGTTTCTTTTTATCGCTGTGTAACTGATTTCAATTGAAAGCCTGTGTGCGCTAGTACCTCTTGCCACAAGTTCCCAGAATCCTTTGCGGTTTTACCCCTGAATGACGTCACATTTTCAATCTCTATAACATATGAAAAAAATGCATATTGTTACCACAGGGGGCAGTGTAGAGTCATCATAATCCCTTCGGGTGACGACTGTGAAAGCGAAGATGTCCTTCAGGCTACAGTTACGAGAATAGCTTCAAAAATCAAACGGCACCACGTATGCGTATTGTTGTCTGTGCTCAGAGTTGTTCCTTTAACGCCATTATTTCCCGTTTTGTCACTGCCGCCATAGCCTTCCTTGAACCATGAAAATAAAGTTTTATGTAAAAAAAAAAAAATACAGTTTCTATGACGTATTTTTAAGGCGACAGAAGGAGGGCGGTTTGAAAGCAGAGAGGGAAAATATTTTTAACACGTTTAAAATACGCCAAATTTACTCATAAGATAAAACATCTGCGTGTTGCCATTAAAAAAAGTACACCTAAAGGCTAGCCGTGCATAGGCTCTGATGTATTTTTACTTTTCAAACGACTTAGCTAGCGTTACATTGACTCGGTACGCCCGGTTGCTGGCTAACTAGCTAGTCACCGCCGCTGTGATGTGCAGCTGCCGACTGTCGTTAAAATTCCTCTCTGTTAAATGTTGACCGAGCGCACGTCAGAATCGATGTGAACGCTTTGAAGATGGCGAGTGTGCACGAAAGTTTGTATTTTAATCCCATGATGACGAACGGAGTCGTCCATGCTAACGTGTTTGGCATTAAAGACTGGGTGACTCCGTATAAAATCTCCGTGTTAGCGTTGCTGTATGAAATGACTGCCTCCAAGATAACACTGCCAGAGAGAAGGCGACTTAACAAGCTCATCCTCCCCCTACAGCAGGTTGGTTTTTATGAATGTCGGAAACTAAAACTACCCTAGAACCTGTCCACCTTGTTGTTGAAGCATTGTTTACCTTGGCTCACTGTGATCTACCAGGGGCCAGACTTGACTCTCGGCCAGTTCCTCAAGACTGTGGAGGAGTGTTGTCCACAGACTGCATATGCTGTCAAACTGAGGTAGAAATCGATCTTGTCCCATTTGATTTCATTCTACCATTTGTGAAAGAAAAAAGATGATGCTTTATGTTCACATGGAGAAATCTACACGCCAATGTCCACCTCAATTTGTAGTGTGGGCCATATATTAGCTAATTTTGATCTAAGTGGGCAGTGTAAAGAAGTTTAACGGAATTTTTTATCCCTTATATATCTCAGTATAAGGAAAGAAGAGCAATTTTAGCAGTAGAGCTCAATTTTTCTACATGATAAAGGAATGTTCTATTAAATTAAAAGAAATCTGTAAGCACAGTTCTTTTGGCTTTAATTGTAAGAAATAAATGTGTAAAATGGAAGGCCTGGTAGCTCATTGACCTGCTGGTCCTGTAAATATACAAAAGAGAGGATTTGTTAAGCCATAAAAAAATCTTTTTTATTGTGGCTCATTGTAAGAAATACAAAAGAAAGAAAGAAAATATTCAAAAGTGGATAATGAAAGAAACAGGATTTTTTCTCTTTATCTGTTATATCATTACTTTTGGTTTAATATGAAAGGCCATTGCTGAGATTTTTATCAGTAGGAAAAGCTATAAAACTTAGAAAAATACAGTTAAAAATCCCAAATTTGTGCCCTCTTTCACATATTCCAAAGCCATCCATTGGGCTCGACTGGAGTCTTTGCCATTTAAATTCTGGTCCCCGGGCCTTAGATTTCACTTCCCTTGGTGTAATATTAAAACACAATAAAGTTTAAATGTTGATGTTGTAGTTGATCACAGTGTTGTTTCTCCTTTAAAGGCTCCACGAAATGGCAGATGGAGAGCTGAAAGACATGGAGTACTTCTTTTCTACTCTTCCCACTCCATTCACAGCTTTTGATACCGAAGCTTACAAAACCAGTGTAGTAGGTGAGTAATTTGCAGCTTATTGCAGTCCTAATTATAACTCAGTGGAAGTCTGATTTGAGAATTGTTGAAATTGAAAAGTATTGTATTAAACAATATTTTCACCCCTTTTCAGGTCTTTTTATGCGACACATGCTTCTGGCCTACAACAAGCTTTCTTTCAGTCAGGTTTACAAGCTGTACAAATCCCTGCAGCACTACTACCACAGTCACTATGCCAAGCCTATGGACGGCCAGGTGCCGGCCTTGGTCGCAGACGACTCGGAGATGGACCTGACCAGCATTGAGGATACTGTAGGTGACAGAGTGGACAAGGAGGAGCTGGACACTGCACTGCACGAGTCAGAGCTTCGGTGAGTGAAATAAGCACCAGTGTTTCAGCTGTGCCCTTAAATATTTTGGCGTTGTTGTTTTTGATTGGCGTCACCTCCTAATTTGTGTTGCAGAAGTGACATTACTCCAAGCAGAGGTCCCCTCTCACAAAAACAAGCAGAGTACTTTCTTGCTAGACAGGTGAGTGTTGATTATAAGTGGGCATAAAACACTACATGTATTAACACTAAATTAAGCCCTACTCTAAAAACTGCATTCGATTTAGCTCAGTCTGTGAAAGTCTGTGAAGCCAAATTTGAGAAATAACTGTTGAAAGTTACTTTTTTTGTTTGGCTGAAACAGGAAAATCCACCTGTTAGTCATGCTCGGATGTGCTGATTTGCTGATTTATGTTTGTAGCTAGCATAAACTAATCTAAATCTCTTAGCAGCAACCAACCAAGCCAGTGACGTCATGTTCTGCACTGGCACTAGGCACTAAGTTAAAGCTATGATAGCTTTTTAGAGCAGGGCTTCATGGTGTAAATTAGTTAAGACATGCAGTGTTTCATGTCCACTTTAAGGTGGGACACTAAACCTGCGTACACACTGGAAGCCATTTGCACATCTCCTTGAAGATGATTGCTGGTTGCTTGCACACAGTCCAAGTTCCAGTTGCATATGTGACGCTTTAATGTATTTGCTAGCAGGTCATATATCAATCAACAGTATTCTTCACTGTCATTGGTAGTCGTCAAGCATCGTTCACTTTCTGTGGTCTCATCGTCGCTGCAGTCTGCTACCAATGTGTATACAGCTTTAGAGTCTTCATATCAACAGATTTAATGCAATAAATACATTTTAAAAATTCAGTTATAGTATTTACAGACACCATGTTTAAACTTCTTTCTGCAGGCATACCTACTCAAGAATGATGAGAATAAAGCTCTAAAGCCCGCTGCTCTGCAGGAAGAGCTCAACAACATGCTGAAGTTTAATCCTGACTTTGCTGAAGCGGTAAAGTTCATGTCCTTAACTTTTCCTTACTATATAAACAGATCAGTCAGCGGGTCGGTGTCTCCTTCATTAGCTCTCTTTTCTCTCTCTCTCTCTCCTCAGCATTATCTGAACTACTTGAACAGCATGAGAGTCCAGGACATCTTCCTGTCAGCCCACAGTCTCTTACATTATTTTGATCGCCTCATCTTGTCTGGAAATGACGGAAAGAGCAATGGGGACGAGGGCTATGGTCGAAGTCTCCGTTACGCTGCTCTTAACTTGGCAAGCTTGCACTGTCGCTTTGGCCATTAGTGAGTACTAATGGAGGAGTCCAAATACGTGGACAAGTTCCATAGAAAAGAATAAAAAAACAAAGATGTTTTCTCTTTTCTCTCCTGTTAGTCAACAGGCTGATCTGGCTCTACAGGAGGCTATCCGGATTGCCCAAGAGTCCAATGATCATGTGTGCTTGCAGCACTGTCTGGTACAACAGTTCCCACTTCATTATCTTCACTTCAGTGATTGTGCCATGATGGATTGTTAATTACGTCTGAATCTAACACGCTCTCCTCCATCAGAGTTGGCTCTACACACTGGAACAGATGAAGGGTTCTGACAGCACTGTGCTAACCGAGGATTCAGTAAAAATGGCTGCCCATTTCTGCCTGCCAGTGAGTGCCACATGAGGTGTCACATATGAATTCCTCTATTAAAGTGGTTTGGATCTTTATTATTTGTAAATTGCTTTGGCCCAATTTTCATAAGCATGTAAATTTCTCAGAGAATGCTATGCAGAAAATAATTGGATAACACACGAGCAGCAAAATATTATATTTGCTCACTGAAATTGACTTATTATTAGATTTTAAAATGTTATTAATCCTCTCCATTTACAGTATTTGGCATCTCTGGGCATTCAGTCATTGGTCCAGCAGGGGGCGACACAGGGTAAAACGGCACACAAGCTGATGGATGCCCTGAAGGACACAGACATTCTTCACTGGAAGCACAGTCTGTCGGAGCTGATCGAGATCAGCCTGGCACAGACGACTTCCATATGGAGGATGTATGGAAAGAGGTCAGGCTCTTCACTCTGCCACCATAACACACAGTTGCCACTTCTGCTCACTTTTGACTGCATACTAACACGGCAGCTTCTTAACCATTCATATTAAATCAAATCAGTGAAGTGGCTGAAATGCCTGATGTTGTACGCATGGATTAATATTTTGGACAGCCAGACATCTCCCACACAAGTTCGACTTTTCAAGTGCAGAAAAACATGGGTTTTTTTGTAAGTAATTAACGCGGCCTCCTGTGTCTCCTGCAGCACGATGTCTCTGCAACAGGCCCAGCTGCTTCTCAACATGAGCAGTCTTGAGCCAGTTAACTTCGGGGTCCAGCAGAACAACACAGAGGCCTTCGCTGTGGTCCTCTGTCACCTGGCCGAGCTACACGCTGAGCAGGTAACGCGTTTGATTTCATGTAGTCTGCCTGCTGTCTGCCCTGCTGTTGCATATCTTAGACATTAAAGAAAAATTGACCAGGTCTGCTTTCGTGTTCTTGGCTATAGTTCAAAACGTAACTCACGATCCCATCTACCTCTGCTTGTGTTGCAGGGCCTGTACGGTGTCGTTTCAGAGATTATTCAGCATCTGAAAGAACAGTTTCCTCCTCACACACAGCATGCCAAGGTACATTTTCTGAAACACACTGTGCTTCTCAGCGTATCAGAGCAGTAACTATAAAGAGGACAAAGTCGAAAAATAAGAGTTTTAAGTTTTCAGACCCAGAAAAACTTGTTCCAAAGCCTTGTTAGATATTTTTATATTCTCGAAAATAACTGACACGTATCACAGAGTTTACTCGCCACTTTGTACATAAAAGGTTGTACATGAAAAGTGGACATGGGCAGGAAAATGCCTGTATTCTTTCAAATGAGCCCACAGGAGGTGACGACTTCTGTGGGGGGGAAAAAAGTGTGATTGTATTTATATCTGTGGGGAAAATATCTCTTTGGCTCACTTGATCTGTGACTTCAGTAAACACTATCATGGTGTGTTTATAGAATGCATTTGCCAGTTTCAAATCTTTCTGAATATAACAAGATTTTCTAGCAGTTTATCCCATTTAGTGTCAGAGAGGGTGGTAAAGCTGAGTATGCTTTAGGGTGGGCTTCCTCGTGTTAGGTGCCTGCAGTGTTCTTTGATTTCTCAGTCACTTGTCACGTCTGGTTTAAAAATGCCAAGGCAACAGCCAAAATGCTGGCTCGAAGCATTGAGACAGGAGCCTGCTTACTAGATGATGGTGTTATGGTGACTACCTCCATCTTTTTTATGTAGTCTGTGCTTTGGAAACAAAAAAGGGAAATGATTATGTTCTTTCAGCTTCTCAGCTTTACCATTAAATATGAGATTTAAAGTTGGATGAACTTCACCAACCCGCATTAATAATTTGAGTCTAGCCTAAAGCAGAGAAGGCAGATCTAGTTACTCTGATTTTTAGCAGTAGTTCATGTGGAGGATTGTTTTCCCCATGATAATTATATTTTGCTTCCTTGTGTCAAATAGCAAACTAATTACCATGTGTGTCACTTTCAGAATTTTTAATTAAAACAGTTGGGAAATAAGCTCTGGTCGTGTTTACTGATGTAGTTCTCTGGCTGTAACAACAGTTGGCTGTCTCTCTGTGGAAGACAGAATATGCTGTAATTATATTTGTACACGCTGTTTTAACTTAAATGTAATACACTACCAAAATATTAAAGTAACACCTAATAATCATCAGTATAACACAAAATTATTAATACGTCAGGGATTTCAGTGTGTCCAGTTAAGAAGAATAAAGCAGTGCAAACCCGCTTTACCTGCTTTGGTAAAAATGAAAGTGGCAACAGGCGCAGTGGAAAGGCAAGAATTCCCAAAAAGGGAATGGTTTAGCCGGTTGTGGCCCCAGGCCATTGCTTTCTCTTTCTTCCACTTGTGTGATTTTTTTTTTTTTTTTTTTTTTTTTTTTCTCCATAGTTTTCTTTTCACTGTTAGTAGCATGGCACAGTACCCGCAGTCCATTCAGGTTGCAAAAGTAGTCTAGCTCCTCCAGGATGGTACAACCCAATGTGCAGAGTTTAGGAGTGCAGTGGAGATCAGGGCGGTAGAAAGGCATGAGCCCAGCAGCAGAACCAATGTCCATTTCTTTATGCAAGGTGGAACAAAAGAAGCCCTACAGAATGATCTTCCATGGGCTATCACACATGTTTCTGATCAGACACAAATGGACTTCATGAGGGTGGATTGAGGGCCTGACGTCCTTTGTGCTCACAGCCCAGAACGATGCAGCTCAGTTGGTATTCGCCGGAGTAAACAAGAACTGACTTGTCTGTTACTGTTATCCTGTCATCTTTTCAGATTATGTTGTAGGCATCGAAACATTTGCCACAGTGTTTCAGACTTTTCCATGTCTGACACATTACTCGGTGTGAACCTCATCTCATCTGTGAACAGAACGGGGTGCCAGTAGCAGACCTGCCAGTTCCCATTCATTGGTGTTTGCCCAGCATTCACTTTTTGGAGGTTGTCTTATTGTTGCCTCTCTAGTCCTCTTTCATTTGCACCAAAGCAGGTGAAATGAATTCATAAAGGTCTGTGCTTCCTAACTGGACAGATTGATCCCCAAAGTTTAACTTTATGTTGTAGTCTAATGATCAAGTGTTTTACTTAATCTTTCTTGAGCCGTGTAGAATTAGTAAAACAAACATTACAGAGTTCATTTATTCTGTAATTCATGGTATAATTTCACTTTAATGAAATTTCTTTTCTGTGTCCCAAATGCAGCTCTGGATGCTGTGTGATCTGAAAATCCAGTTTGAGAGACATATGAACGAAGGGAAATATCACTTGGCAGAGCCTCTAGTCACAGCTATCGCTGCGTTAAATCAGACAGAGGGTCTTTACAGGTAACACAAATAAGTGAATCTGCAGGCCTTCTTATAACATTTGCCGTCCTATACACTTTTCATTTGAGCTGCACAATAACTGTGTGCTCTGTGACAGGAAAGCTCAAGTTCTGAAGGCTCTCAACCGCAGCACTGAAGCATACCACATCTTACAGCAGCTGCAGGCTCGCTGTGAGAAGACTAAGTGTACAGAGATGGTTATCAGGTAGGACCCGGTCTTCTCATACCATTACGGTTCCATTCAATTTGAGTAAATGCACTTATTCTACTATCATTTATTTTTATTTTTCCAATCAAACTTGTTTAAAGGAATTAAGTTCAAACTATACATCACCATTGCAAGTCTTAACTGTTCTCCTGTAAGATATAAAGATCCCAACATAAATGTAATTTGGCCTTTATGCTTCAGAGATCACACAAAGTCATTTTATATCTCTTTCAGAGTGATGCTGTCCACTGCTGAGCTCCACTGGGAGTCGTCTGGCTTCTCCACAGCTCTTCCCGTCCTCCTGCAGGCCTTGGCTCTGGCTAGACAGCACCACCTCCAGTCACTGGCCTCGGAAACCATCCTTCACCTGGCCTTCACTCAGGTCAGCTGCAGCATTAAAAGAGACTTCACTTAGCTGTGCAAATACCAGCTTGCGTTTATGCAAAAATCCTCACATGGTTTATTTATTGCATTTGTTGTCTCTCGTTTCTGCAGCTGATGTTGGGGGTTCCTGAGCAAGCTCTGAATGTGCTGCATGAAGCCATCGAGCCTATTCTGGCCCACAGAGCAGTCATGGACAAAGGTCGTGCCATGCTGCTGGCAGCCCGCTGTCAGATGGCAGTGGCTGGGTTCAAGCCAAACAGACAAGGGCAAGCAGGTAACAGTTTGCTCCCCTGACACACCACCTCACCACACATATTGGTCCTCTGCTCAAAGTGCTGCACGGTTTTCATCTACATTTGCATACTGCTGTTTATGTCCCAGCAGATTTGCGTTTAGCAGCTTCGGCTCTCGACACACTAAACGAGGCCGCCGCCTATTTCTCCCAGCTGAACTGTAAGGAGCGGCTGCGGGACGTGCACTATCTGCAGGCTCAACTCCACCGCTCTCTGGGACAAATCTTGGAGAGCAACAAAAGTGCCATGCTCTTCCGGCTGTTGGACCAGGAGCTGCAATCGCCAGCACCGCCGGTCTCCATGCGGCTCTAAACTGCTCCCTTCCCCATCAACAAAAACTGAACTGAATCACTGCAACTCACCACTAGATGGTGCTGAGGCTCTGTCCTGTGTTCTAGACTAAAACATTTCATTTGTGGCTGTGTTGAAAGAGAGGTGTTTGTGAAACCTTTTGCACGGAGTAACAGGATGATAACTAAAAATGTAACATGACAGCAGCCATGAATTAAAATGAGTTTCCAGTACAAGAAAAACGTATCCATTGTGTCTTTACTTACAGATATATGTGAATTTGAATGATGGTCCTAAATATAACATGTGCTTTAATGCCTTCCATCATAGCAAGTTAGTCTGACAGAAGTACATGTCACGCACCTGTGTAGGTTTAAAAAAAAGAAAAGTCAAAAGTTTAGATCAAAAGTCGACTCGTGCCGTCCTGATGCACCCGCTGCGTTTTGATGAATGAGGGTAATATCAGAGTTGGCGACGAGATTAATGCATTCACTAGTGTGGATGATCCCGATTTTGCAGGAGGAATACTGATGAAGCCAAAGGCCATATTAGGAAATCATATCAACACATACTGTGTATATAAATGCCACATTTTTCTGAATTGTTTGCAGCAGTTATGTTGATTTAATGTGTTCTGCCTGATGCGTAATACATTCATTATGTCATGTGCTTCCTTAAGGAAAATAATTGGCTTCATCTTGGTTAATTTACATTTGGTCTGGCAAAAGTAGTCACAGGAAACACCTGCAGGAGGAATATCTGTGGTGTAGTTTGGGTAGAGTTATGCATATCTTCATATTTTAGTGTTTGATTTGTTTTCTTTGCAGAAGTCACTGAAACTGCATGCCCACGCTAAAGTTCTCAGTCGTTGTGCTCGAACCCCAAAAATTCCAGTTGAATGAGTTTAAGCGGCGTGTTTGTCTGCCTGTACTTCTGTTGATAAACAGATTTCTAGTAAAGGCAGCCTTGTTGTCTATGCAAATACCACAGTGCTGTGGTTATTGGCACAGAGCCATAAAATACATGTATTTACATGTTTAGCATAATTGCAAGTGTCACCGAGTAGACTTCATGGAGCAGTTCCTCAATTTATAAAGTGACAGTTTGTGTTATCATAGAGATTTGTAGCATGTGGATTTCAGTGCGTGCTTTTTTTACCCGGTCAGAGCGGAGCTGTCTCCAAGAATAAAGGTAAATTTCACAAAAGTAACACTAATAGACCTTAAAAAAAACTTGTTTATAAGAAAATGATGCCATTTCTCCTTTTGAGTTATTTTCAGTCCTTTGCCTTAAAAGCCACACAGCATTAAAAGGCCACACAGGAAAAAAATAAGTGTCTAACCCATCCACTAAGCCTTTAATCTTTGTTCATTGTGTGTGTTCTACTGATTAAAGTAAACAAGTTAATAGTGTATTGTATAAAATGTATCTATTCATAGTTTGTGTAGCTGCTATATATAAAACGGCAGTAGAAGCAGTCCCTGCACCCCTCCCCCCACTCTGTATAAGGCTAATAAGTTGGCAGGTTTTGCTTCTTACTGATCTAGTGGAAATAATCTAACTGAATGTTGCTTTTGAGCCCTGTCAAGTTCCTGAGTGCTTTCCATCTTGTGAATGCCCGTCTAAGGTTTATACTTGTCTTACTTGCAGTTTCCGTGACTCTCTTGCTTTGACTTCTTTGCCTCCCCCAGAAGGGCATTAAAGAAGGCAGATGCAGGGTGGCTGATACAGGTTGCAAGGTTACTCCAGGTCCAGCATCCATTATGGAAAGCGATCTCGAAAACAAAAATGCTTCTTTTTTTCTGTTTTCAAGATCGCACCATTACCTTGGGAGATGTTATTCCCAGTGGGAGACAAAATTTCATTGCTAAAGTCAGGACAAAAGGGAGTCAATCTGAAGGCTGATGTTGTCATTAGTCTACAGCCATAATGCAATTGACATTTAATGTCTTAGCACAACTGTCCCATCTGTTTTTAGTTGGTTTCTAGCAAGTCAAAGAAGGTGTGCAAATAAAAAAAAAAAAATAGAAAAAATAACAACTCAAGTAAAGTACAAATCCCTGAAGATTGTACTTAAGTACAGTAACAATGTATTTTCACTTCATTGCTTCCCGCTTCTATATAAAGACCAATACAAGAAGTTTGTGAAGGATATTCCAAATTTTACCAGGTCTCTTGTGCTGTTAATCACACCAGATGCAAAGTGAAATCTCCCATTGTCTACTAGTATTTCATCATGTTGGAAACCCTCAAATATTCACCCCTCACAGGACACAGGCTGAGGCAGAGTACAGCTGATAATTGGAATCAAGCTACTGAAACCTCTTTTCACAAATTGTTATCCTTACTGTTACCGTCCTGTGATTTCACTCACTTTTCTCCAAGTCCTTTTCTTTTACTCCTCAGCCGTATAAGGCTGGGGTATTGTCTGCTCACCAGGCAGGTGTGTGGCCTGAATATGCAATAACTGGACAATGAGGCCACATAGGCTTTTCAAATTATACCATAAGTGCATTTGCTAGGAGCCTGAGCAAATGCTCCTAGCTATTTGTTTTTTGTTTTGTTTTTTTGTCCATCTGAAAGAGAAATTGAACCTTATAGTTCTACCTGCTTTTCTTATTATCAATAACATCAGGAGACTCTTCATGACTCTGATGGATCCCAACTGATGGATTGTTGCAACACAGTGTTAAGCAAACTTTTTGCTGTAGCTGAAATATTTTCACTTGCACACAATCTCACATCAAAGCATCTTGTTACACAGAGTTTGCATTTTGAAATAATGTTGCTTCACATTTGGTGTGAATGCACCATTAGAATCTGTGGATGCAGCTTGCTAGCCAAGTTTGCTAACATTAGCTAATAACATAGAAATACACCCATTTGTGCTCAAATGGGTAAATTCTGCCCCACCAAATTGCGCTAACAACACCAACACTGAGGCTCTCTCCAAAACCAATGGGTGACAACATAGTGTCAGTCTTTTATATTGAGTCTATGGTTTATTAGGCTGCTGTAATGAATGACTTTAAAAACGGCTGTTCAGTTAATCCAGAATTTCAGACTGAAAAGTCTGAGCAGCTGGAAGTTTGGTGCAGATATTTGTTGCCATCACAGTCATTCTTGTTTCACCGTGAGCTTCATAGTAAAATTTGTCAACAACTACTGATAATTTTCCCAACATTTGGCATTAAAACATATTTTCCCATTACGAAGGTTCAGTAACTCCAGAGATCCTCTTAACTTAGGCAAAGTACTTGAATTTGTTTGTAACCTCTGTAACTACTGACATTTCCATGAGGCTCAGCTGTAATTGTTGTTTGTTTTTGGCAGATGTTATTATATTAGTATAATGCACCAAGAGAAGCGTAAACATTCCATCTCGCTCACATTAACAGGTCAGTATGATTGGTATTTAGCTAAAAAACAACATTATAGCTCTGTGTGCTTATAGTAGTTTTCTTCAGGTCTGGATATTAAAGGTTGTTGTTTGTTTTTTTTTAATTGATTTATTAACCTCCTAGAACCTGGCATCCACATATGTGGACATCACATTTTGGGTGATGTCCACAAAATACTTAAATTTTCTCTGCAAGGGCCTGATATCCACTTACGAGGACATTATACTGAGTTCGGGTCTTAGGAGGTTAAAAATGAAAAAGAATTGATGATAGCGCTGGTATACAGACAGACAGAATCTGAGTAACATTGAATTTTGGGTCATTCTGACATTGAATCCATGCTCTGGAAAACAAACTCTCACTAACCTCAGATTTCTTGCCAAATATCCCGGTTCAGAAATAGCACAGCTTCTGTGGTAAAATATAACATCTTTGTTCAAAATGTTTAATAACAAGCATGGCAACAAACATGGCATATGAACAATGCATGTTTAGAAAAATATATCTGCAAATGTATTTTTCAGAATACACTATACATCGACTTAACCTCTACTCGATATTAAACATTTACAATTCAGAAGTGATAGTGTCACGGTAGAAAACAACACGGCCAGTTTCCTTTTGAATAGTGTCCATTTCAGGATCAGCTTACGTCAGGAGAAAGATGTAGGCAGACATTTGAGTAAAACAGGCAAACAACCTGAGATGTCTTCATGGTATACCTGCTTGCAGCTGTTTTTTTTTAACTCATGCTTCTTTATTTTCCCTTACCAGTTTCACATAAACAAACCCTCCTTTTCCAAACAAACTGTCCAGGTATTAACAAGAGTTTTTCCTTACAAAAGAAATGATATTACCTCGCGGACAACCTCCAACTTGTTGTTGAAACCTATGAACATTTCTTAATATGACATTCCCAGTGTTGGTTTATATTTGGATGTTTATAATAATGATGTGTCATACATGAACTGAAATGAATGTTCAAATGGTTTCTGCTTCAGTTCTCAAATACAACCCTGACCAGTATCCAGTAGTGATGATACAAGAGTCAAACTAGATACAACTTCTCATTTTACTTCAGAACACAAAATTAATGCCAAAAAAAAAGAAATGAAGTAATGTTAAATAATTGAGTAAAAGAGGTATTGAAGTGGAGTCAATTTCCATGTTTGATTAAATTAATCTCAGAGAAGGCGCAGTGGCTGTGTCTCCGTAGCTTAAATAATGCTTAAGTCTTCAGTGCAGACACCGTCTCATTGTGATTCTGTCCGAGTGTCTCTGAGGAGACTGTCCCGCTGAGGGGAGCTGAGAAGAATTTGCAGCGATGTTCAGTATCCCGCAGGATAGCCTCCTTTCCTGGGGTCAGACTCTGCACAGAGACGCTCTCCCTGCCGCACCACAGCCTGGACCACAGAGTCTGGAGTCCTTAGCAGCTGTGTTACATGGTTCTTCTGGACCAGACCCTCCAGGACACTCTGGCATAGTTCCACCACACATACAAAAACATAGAGAGATAGTCTTGTGTAGGAGTTTGGCTTTGTAATGCATAGCACACATGTGGAAATATTTTTTACCTTCCTGACTACTGGTACATGTGTAACAGTCAATGTGCATAAATCTGAAACTTGGTTGAGATAAGTAATATACAAAGAAACACTTGATTCCCTTTCCTTATTATCAAATCTCATTGCTATGTGTTTTTAACCCTGCTCAAGGGATGTCTAAAAATGTGTAGACCTCCAATGTGTCCAGAGGATGAATCCTTGTGACTATGGCTTTTCTTTCAGTGCAAGGTCTGATGACCAATTGCCAATTTAGGGAGACTGAAGGCCTCACAGAAAGAAAAGGAAATAAAAAATCAAACACTTTCATGCCCGAGTCATCTTAACGGTCAGAATCCTCGGAGGTGGGAACAGAGGAGGAGTAGCAACAATCTTTCACTCTAGCTTCTTAATCAACCAAAGATGGAGACAGAGTTTTAATTCATTTGAAAACCTAACCTACACTCTAATAAGAAAAATAAAAAAACATTTTTATTTTTTGTTAAATTTCATCCATCTCCCCATCCATTCTGTCTGATTTGTCAGTGTTTTTATCTGTTTTGGTTCAGTTGTTTGGTTTTGTCAGTTCAATTGTAGTGGGTGATTTTAACATCCATGTAGATTGTGAAAATGACTGCCTCAACACGGCATTTAATCTATTCTCTCAAAATGTAAGTGAGACCACTCACTCTTTAACCATACTTTTGATCTTACTCTGACATGTGGCACAGAAACTGGACATTTGACTGTATTCCCTGAAAACCCTCTTTTGTCTGATCATTTCTTAATACATTTAAATTTACAGTGTGGAATTACACAGTTAAACATTAAACATTTCATTACAGTAGATGTCTTTCTAAAACTGCCATAACTAAGTTTAATATCTTCAACACCGTGTGCCAACACAGTACAGAGCAGCTACCCAAACTCTGCTCCCACTGAGGTTGATTATTTTCTTTATAAGTGTAACATCCTCACAGCATACAACCCTAGATAGTGTGGTTCCTCTAAAAGAAAAGAAAGCATCAAATCACAAGCGCTGGACTCCCTGGTGTAACTCACAAATGCACAATTTAAAGCACATAACTGTCAGCTGCAGAGAAATGGCATCTGATTAACAACGAGTTTGTTGCTCTATTTGTTTTTTTAAAAAAAGGACTCTGATTGATCTTTCTGAGTTAATTTCAATAATTACTTCCTATAAACCATCCACCTGTCTATTAGGACCCATTAAGACTGCTCAAAGAAGTCTTGCCGTTAATTAATGCTTCAATCTCATATATAATCAGTCTGTCTCTGTTAATGGGCTGCATGTGCTGGCAAGTGTCACCTGCTGCTTTCCATCTAATCAGGACCAAATGATGTAGTTTTTTTTTGCGTATATTTCAGGACACCTCATTTAGTTTAATTTGTCACATTTGATAAATGTGAAAAAAGTTGCAAAACAGCTAGTTTCAGTCCTGATTCTGAGTTCGTCACAGTACACAAAGAGTGCTAGCTTCTGTACAAAGGATCCTTTTATTGCCTGTGACAGTGGACTCTTGTCCTGCTTGACTTCTATGCAGCATTTGATACTGATGACCGTAATATTTTATTACAGAGATTATAGTGTGCTGTAGGTAGGGAGGGATTCCTCCTTAGATACCAATGTTAATTTTGGTGTTCCACAAGGTTCTGTGTTGGGATCAATTCTGTTTACATCATATAGGCTTCCATTTTGTAACATTATGAGAAGGCATAGCATACATTTTCATTGCTATGCACATGATACCCAGCTTTATCTATCCATGAAGCCAGATGCGACACACCACAGTGAAGGAATATCTTAGAGACCTAAAGGTCTGGATGACCTCTGGTGCTAAATTCAGATAAAACTGTTGTTACTTGGCCCTAAAAATCTTAGAAACGTGGTCTCTAACCAGATACAATGAATGGTATTATCTTGGCCTCTAATTACACTAGGGGGAATTTTGGAATAATTTTTGAGCAGGATAAGTCCTTCAGGGCATATATTAAACAAATACATCAATGTCAGGACTCTGTGCAGGTCAGTTAAGTTCTTCCATATCAAACTTGTGCATGCATGCATGTCTTTATGGACCCATGCACTGGTGTGCAGTCATGCAGGAACAGGAAGGGGCTATCCCTAAACTGTTTCCAGGAAGTACTGGTAAAAGTCAAGCCCATACTCATCCATCAGATTGCCAGACAGAGAAGCGTGATTCGTCACTCCAGAGAACACTTCTTCACTGCTCTAGAGTCCAGTGTTGGCATGCTTTATATCACTGCATTCAACACTTTGCCTTGCATTTGGTGATGTAAGGCTTGGATGCAGCTGCTCGGCCATGCTAACCCATTTCATGAAGCTCTCTACACACTGTTCTTGAGCTAATCTAAAGGTCACATGAAGTTTAGAGGTCTGTAGCAACTGACTCTGCAGAAAGTTTGCAACCTCTATGCACTTTGTGCATCCGGTGACCCTGCTCTGTGGTTTTATGTGACCTACTTCTTTGTGACTGAGCTGCTGTTGTTCCCAGTCACTTCACTGTGTTATAATACCACTAACAGTTAACTGTGGAATATTTAGTAGCAAGGAAATTTTACAACTGGACTTGTTGCACAGGTAACATCTTATCATGGTACCACACTGAAATTCAGTGACTTCCTGAGAGCCACCCATTCTTTCACAAATGCTTGTTGAAGAAGTCTACATGCCTAGGAGCTCAGTTTTATATACCTGTGACCATGAAAATGATTGGAACTGGAATTTAATGATTTGGATGGGTGAGTAAATACTATTGGCAGTATAGTGTAGGGCTGCTTTATTGCATTTCAGCAACATTTGTGATATCATAACATCCTGTCTCAGAGTGAGCTCTTCAGTGGAACCAGCTCTGAGTTTGGATTCATGAAACAGAAAACTTCTGTACTTCTAAGATTAGGCTTAAAACTTTCCATTTTGATAAAGCTTATAGTTACGCTGTAATAGGCCTAGGCTGCTGAGGGCTTCCCACAATGAATGGAAGGTTTCTTGTTCACTCACTTCTAATCATTAGTTATTATTAATCTACTGGCTCTCTTTCATAGTGTGTCTTTTGCCCAGCCTTGCTCCCCTCACCCCAAACCGGTCATAGCAGATGGCTGTCCCTCCCTGAGTCTGGCTCTCCTGCATGTTTCTTCCCGTTAAAAGGCAGATTTTTCATCCAGCTGTCACCAAGTGCTTGGTCATAGAGGGTTGTCAGATTATTGGGAGTTTTTCTGTATCATTGTGGGATCTTTACCTTACAATATAAAGCACCTTGAGGAGGCTGTTTTTGTTTTTTGGTTCTTTATTTAAAAAGGATTCGATAAATGTAATTGAAATGAATTGTTTTCACTCTTTTAAGGCTAAAAAAAACCTTTTTAAAGAAGTGTAAAGTTTAAAGTCTTTTATACTTCCCACTACACTCAGCTAAGTAGCAAAATGCTGCACTCTAAAACAATAAACAACTATTGTAAACAATATACAATCTAAGTATGAACACAGCAAATTCATTCTCCAAAATATGCATAAACATATTGTGGCGGGGTGTGGTTTGTGGCTCAGCTGCAGGGGAGGGATGGAGCAGTGAATTCAGGGTGTATTGTCAGGGGAGGCTGACTCACACACCTGATCTCATCACCTAATCATGCGTCCCCTGTTAAAGACGTTCTTCAGGAGGCTGTGTGTGCTACAGAAGCAGGACAGCTGGACCTTGGAAAACTAGTCAATAATAGAGGTTTAAAAACTGCAACTCTGCTGTCGTTGGATTCTCGTTGTCACACATATTTTTGTACTTTTGTGCTTGATCCTGTTTTGACATTTCAGATGTTTTCACAGCTATTTTAATAGTTATAGTACACTAATGGTCACATGCATGGTACATTCACACATGCACATTCTTTGCTTATGATACAACTGTAATACTCCTAAGCTATTTTGCTGTCTGTGTGACCCACCTTTTCAAAGCCCTGCTCCACTACTGTCATATTTGGGTTAAGCTGATTGTGAAGTCGTGGCTCTGTCACGGCTTTCTTTAGGTCATAGTTGAAAAACAAGGAGTTGAGGATGACCTGTTTTTAGGTAAGAAAAATAACAACATGTATGTGAGGTTTCACATACCCAAGTCAACATGAGGGTGATGCATTTGAATGAATTAGACTTACTAATGCTGTGGCTGTGGTGATTTTTGTGCCCCCGGATGCTCCTACAACCATCTTCACTTGGTTTTCTTTGTCAAATATGATAGTAGGACACATGGAAGACAGCGGCCTTTTGCCTAGAAACAGATTGTAAAAAGAAGGTGGATTTGACTGCCTGATAGTTTTAGCAAAGTCATGCTGAATGTCAACAACTCAGCTCAATCACATCATAGTCCATTTGAGACACTACAACAAGCCGGTGACCCACAGACCCACAGAGTGAGAGAGGCGATTAGCTTATTGTATGGCAGCAAAACTGAGGATGAGTAAAAGGCCCTCCTTTGAATCATCCTAACCAGAGGAAGAATCTAGTAACACCATCTATCTTTGAAAAACCTGAGGCTTAATTTAGCAAACACTGATATCCATCAACACTGACTAAAGGTCACTGCCCCACAGGGGATTAGAGAAGTACTAGTGTGGTAACTCAATTCAGTCACACCTGGTTGAATGAAGTTGTTGGGTGAAGGGGGGATTCCAAACCCATTGGTCATGTATGGAGAGCTGAAGTCATCCATTTCATCATTAAAAATGATCCCAGTAGATCGAGACATGACTTTTGAACCAAAGCTGGGGAAATAAAACCATTTTTTAAACCTTCACTCAGTGCGCTACATTGTAGGGAAGACAGTTCATTTACATGCATGGCTTTTGAGAGGCACATTTACTGACTTGATGTCAGCCTTGTCAGAGAAACTCACTATAGATTGATGGTGCTGGTTGCTGCCACAGCACTGCCATCCTCAGCAATGACTGACAGATGAGCTGTCCCGTGGTTGTCTGGAACAAAATACTCGGGCTCATAGTAGCTGTCTGGGTGGGTCGTGTCATCTGTAATTTTGCTCCTTATGCCATCAGCAAAGTAGTCTGAGGTCATGTTTTGGATTAGCTGAAAGGAGCAAAACAAGTCAGTTGAAGAGGAGAAAACAGGCGTTTCAGACTGTTTAAGAGTTAAAGAGTTTCCAGGAGACAATTTTATGGCCACAGTGAGAAAAATTATGCCATAAATGCTCAAAAAAGAATGAAGAGGATTATAGCGGGAGCCCTTACATCAGTAATGTTGAGATACCGAGGGTCCCCCAATCTGCTCCTCTTGGCGTAAGCAAAACGAAAAGCCTCTACAATGCGATGGTACGTCAGAGTTTTCTTCTCTGCTGTAGAGACGCTCGTGTCGGAGAAGTTATACCCTGCAATATATCCACAGGAAAAATACATCTGGAGCGAATGACAGTCAGATGACAATTTACTGGCCTGATCTGATCTTCTCTGTTATTGTGCTAAAAGTCAGTGGCATGTTATTAAAAACTGCAATACAAATAGAATAAATGTGCGGGCATGCGCCCCTCCAACTTCATATATGAACACATTCAGTGCTCAATTTAAATGAATGATGCCACTTTTATTATGAAGCATGGCTTAATGATTCTCTGCCTGAACAGATGGAGTGTTGATGGTAAATTAAATTTGGCAGGCAGAACTAAGCAGCAGCTCAGTTTTCTGCTTCCAAAGAAGGGAGAGAAACATTCCAGAGACGACCTGGGGAAACCTGACATCCTCTCTTCTGCATGGCTGCACAAACACTCAGCCAGGCTGCTCACCATCCACTATGTTGAGTATGAGTGCCAGCACAGGGCCACTGGAGGGGGCATCTGGGACATGTATGGTGTATTCCCCGACATTCAGCTTCAGAGGGTTCTCATTCAGCACGGGCTGGTACTCCAACAAATCTTCCAGGGTGATGATACCACCTGGAACCAGTACAGAAGTGTCGTGGTGAATTCAATAGGAGGAGTAACAACTGAAGCATCTGAAGACAACAGCGGATGAGGATACAGCAGAGCACCTGCCGCCTGGATGTCCTCAACGATGCTCTGTGCCATCGTCCCGTTATAAAACACATCAGGCCCCTCTTCTGCTATTCTTTGGTATGTTTCAGCCAGCTTTGGGAATCTAACAATATCATTCTCCTTCAGGATGTTTTTCTGAGAATCACAAAACACCTCGCTGAGAGAGGGAAGAAAAGAAAACATGTATTAAAGAATATTAAAGCCATTGTAAGTAGAAATTGAAACCTTTAAAAAGAACCGCTGTGGTAAACAGCAATGCACCCAATTATCAGAGCAAGATAAGGGTGCAGAAATGAAACACAGATGCCACTGAGTAATATCTGAATAATTTTCACAATGTGTTTTTTAAATATATATATAAAGGCACAGTTTGACATGGAACACAGTTATTATAGATATTTTATTTCCATCTAACATTTTGATTCATTTAGAT